>NC_058083.1:200394004-200735916 GCF_014858855.1 Bufo gargarizans
ACTGTGGTATCTGTTCTGCTGGGGCAGTATATTGTGCTGCACTGTGGTATCTGGTTCTGCTGGGGCGGTATATTGTGCTGCACTGTGGTATCTGGTTCTGCTGGGGCAGTATATTGTGCTGCACTGTGGTATCTGGTTCTGCTGGGGCAGTATATTGTGCTGCACTGTGGTATCTGGTTCTGCTGGGGCAGTATATTGTGCTGCACTGTGGTATCTGGTTCTGCTGGGGCAGTATATTGTGCTGCACTGTGGTATCTGGTTCTGCTGGGGCAGTATATTGTGCTGCACTGTGGTATCTGGTTCTGCTGGGGCAGTATATTGTGCTGCACTGTGGTATCTGGTTCTGCTGGGGCAGTATATTGTGCTGCACTGTGGTATCTGGTTCTGCTGGGGCAGTATATTGTGCTGCACTGTGGTATCTGGTTCTGCTGGGGCAGTATATTGTGCTGCACTGTGGTATCTGGTTCTGCTGGGGCAGTATATTGTGCTGCACTGTGGTATCTGGTTCTGCTGGGGCAGTATTGTGCTGCACTGTTGTATCTGGTTCTGCTGGGGCAGTATATTGTGCTGCACTGTGGTATCTGGTTCTGCTGGGGCAGTATATTGTGCTGCACTGTGGTATTGGTTCTGCTGGGGCAGTATATTGTGCTGCACTGTGGTATCTGGTTCTGCTGGGGCAGTATATTGTGCTGCACTGTGGTATCTGGTTCTGCTGGGGCAGTATATTGTGCTGCACTGTGGTATCTGGTTCTGCTGGGGCAGTATATTGTGCTGCACTGTGGTATCTGGTTCTGCTGGGGCAGTATATTGTGCTGCACTGTGGTATCTGGTTCTGCTGGGGCAGTATATTGTGCTGCACTGGTTCGTGCTGGGCAGTATATGGTGCCTGCGCTGTGATATTGGCTTCTGCTGGGGCAGTAGATTGTGCAGTGCACTGTGGTATCTGGTTCGGTTGGGGCAGGTATAATGTGCTGCACTGTTGTATCTTTACTGAGCTGGAATTCAGTATATTGTGCTGGCAATGTGTAGCTGTTCTGCTGGGGCAGTATATTGTGCTGCACTGTGGGTATCTGGTTCTGCTGGGGCAGTAAGATGTGCTGCACTGTGGTATTCGGTTCTGCGGGTCAGTAATATTGTGGGCTTGCCACGTGTGGTATATTGTTCTGCTGGGGCAGGTATAATTAGGTAGCTGCAGCTGTGGATATCTGGTTCTGCTGGGGCAGGTATATTGTGCTGCACTGTGGTATCCTGGTTCTGCTAGGGGCAGTATATTGTGCTGCATGGTGGTATCTGGGTCTGCTGAGCAGGTATATTGTGGGCCTGTACTGTGGTATTTGGTTCTGCTGGGGCAGGAGAAGTGTTGCTGCAGCTGTGAGTATTTGGCTCTGCTGGGCGAGTATATTGTGCTGCACTGTGGAATCGGTTCTGCTTGGGGCGGTATATTGTGCTGCACTGTGGTATTCTGGTTCTGCTGGGGCATAGTATGTGTGCCTGCACTGTGGTATCTGGTTCTGCTGGGGCAGTATATTGTGCTGCACTGGTGGTAATCTGGTTCTGCGGGGCAGGTATATTGTGCTGCACTGTGGTATCTGTTCTGCTGGGGCAGGTATATTGTGCTGCACTGTGGTATTTGTCTCTGCTGGGGCAGTATATTTATGCTGCAGCTGTGGTATTTGGTTCTGCTTCAAGGGCAGTATAGGTGGCACTCGTGGATTGGTTCTGCTGGGCAGTTATATTTGTGCTGCACTGGGTATCTGGTTTCTGCTGGGGCAGTATTTTAGCTGTCAGCTGTGGTATCTGGTTCTGCTGTGGCAGTATTTGTGCTGCACTGTGGTATCTGGTTCTGCTGGGAGCGGTATATTGTGCCTGCACTGTGGTATCTATCTGGTCTGCTGGGGCGGTATACTTGTGCGGCACGCTGGTATATGTGGCTCTGCTGGGGCAGGTATATTAGTGCTGCACTGTGGGGGGTATCTGGGTTCTGCTGGGGCAGGTATATTGTCCTGCACTGTGGTATTTGGCTTCTGCTGGGGCAGTATATTGTGCTGCCTACTGTGGTATCCTGGTTCTGCTGGGGCAGTATATTGTGCTGCACTGTGGTATTTGGTTCTTCCTGGGGGCAGTATATTGTGCGGCACTGTGGGTATTTGGTTCTGCTGGGGCAGTATATTGTGCTGCACTGTGGTATCTGGTTCTGCTGGGGCAGTATATTTTGCTGCACTGTGGTATCTGGTTCTGCTGGGGCAGTATATTGTGCTGCACTGTGGTATCTGGTTCTGCTGGGGCAGTATATTGTGCTGCACTGTGGTATCTGGTTCTGCTGGGGCAGTATATTGTGCTGCACTGTGGTATCTGGTTCTGCTGGGGCAGTATATTGTGCTGCACTGTGGTGTCTGGTTGCTGGGGCAGTATATTGTGCTGCACTGTGGTATCTGGTTCTGCTGGGGCAGTATATTGTGCTGCACTGTGGTATCTGGTTCTGCTGGGCAGTATATTGTGCTGCACTGTGGTATCTGGTTCTGCTGGGGCAGTATATTGTGCTGCACTGTGGTATCTGGTTCTGCTGGGGCAGTATATTGTGCTGCACTGTGGTATCTGGTTCTGCTGGGGCAGTATATTGTGCTGCACTGTGGTATCTGGTTCTGCTGGGGCAGTATATTGTGCTGCACTGTGGTATCTGGTTCTGCTGGGGCAGTATATTGTGCTGCACTGTGGTATCTGGTTCTGCTGGGGCAGTATATTGTGCTGCACTGTGGTATCTGGTTCTGCTGGGGCAGTATATTGTGCTGCACTGTGGTATCTGGTTCTGCTGGGGCAGTATATTGTGCTGCACTGTGGTATCTGGTTCTGCTGGGGCAGTATATTGTGCTGCACTGTGGTATCTGGTTC
The DNA here is from genome assembly GCF_014858855.1 of Bufo gargarizans. Classification (NCBI taxonomy): domain Eukaryota; kingdom Metazoa; phylum Chordata; class Amphibia; order Anura; family Bufonidae; genus Bufo; species Bufo gargarizans. The sequence goes on from NC_058083.1 coordinate 200,396,894, forward strand.
TGCTGGGGCAGTATATTGTGCTGCACTGTGGTATCTGGTTCTGTTGGGGCAGGTATATTGTGCTGCACTGTGGTATCTGGTTCTGCTGGGGCAGGTATATTGTGCTGCACTGTGGTATCTGGTTCTGCTGGGGCAGTATATTGTGCTGCACTGTGGTATCTGGTTCTGCTGGGCAGTATATTGTGCTGCACTGTGGTATCTGGTTCTGCTGGGGCAGTATATTGTGCTGCACTGTGGTATCTGGTTCTGCTGGGGCAGTATATTGTGCTGCACTGTGGTATCTGGTTCTGCTGGGGCAGTATATTGTGCTGCACTGTGGTATCTGGTTCTGCTGGGGCAGTATATTGTGCTGCACTGTGGTATCTGGTTCTGCTGGGGCAGTATATTGTGCTGCACTGTGGTATCTGGTTCTGCTGGGGCAGTATATTGTGCTGCACTGTGGTAACTAGTTCTGCTGGGGCAGTATATTGTGCTGCACTGTGGTAACTAGTTCTGCTGGGGCAGTATATTGTGCTGCACTGTGGTATCTGGTTCTGCTGGGGCAGTATATTGTGCTGCACTGTGGTATCTCGTTCTGCTGGGGGCGTATATTGTGCTGCACTGTGGTATTTGGTTCTGCTTGGGCACAGTATTATTGTGCTGCACTGTGGGTATCTGGTTCTGCTGGGGCGGTATATTGTGCTGCACTGTGGTATCTGGTTCTGCTGGGGCAGTATATTGTGCTGCACTGTGGTATTGGTTCTGCTGGGGCAGTATATTGTGCTGCACTGTGGTATCTGGTTCTGCTGGGGGCAGTATATTGTGCTGCACTGTGGTATCTGGTTCTGTTGGGGCAGATATATTGTGCTGCATGTGGTATCTGGTTCTGCTGGGCAGTATATTGTGCATGCACTGTGGTATCTGGTTCTGCTGGGGCAGTATATTGTGCTGCACTGTGGTATCTGGTTCTGCTGGGGCAGTATATTGTGCTGCACTGTGGTATCTGGTTTCTGCTGGGGCAGTATATTGTGCTGCACTGTGGTATCTGGTTCTGCTGCGGCAGTATATTGTGCTGCACTGTGGTATCTGGTTCTGCTGGGGCAGTATATTGTGCTGCACTGTGGTATCTGGTTCTGCTGGGGCAGTATATTGTGCTGCACTGTGGTATCTGGTTCTGCTGGGGCAGTATATTGTGCTGCACTGTGGTATCTGGTTCTGCTGGGGCGGTATATTGTGCTGCACTGTGGTATCTGGTACTTCTGGGGCGGTATATTGTGCTGCACTGTGGTATCTGGTTCTGCTGGGGCGGTATATTGTGCTGCACTGTGGTATCTGGTTCTGCTGGGGCAGTATATTGTGCTGCACTGTGGTATCTGGTTCTGCTGGGGCAGTATATTGTGCTGTGTTACGACACTCACCGCCAGGTAGATGACGCCGCTGGTTAGTGAATAAGCCCCTTTCTCCAGGAATGCAGTTTTTAATCCAGCCGATCATCAAACCCCCGAATGGAGCATATGAACGTGGCAACTCCCGATCAGCAATTCAGTCGAACTCCTTCCACAGCTAGCAATATACGAAAGCGCTGTCCCAATAATAAATCCCTCCATAAACGAGACCAAGCTCCGTCTTGAAAGTCAAATAGGGAATGTTTTATTGAGGGCTACCCGCCCATTTTTATGCAGGTCCCCATCTGGTGGACACGCCCCTAGGGGCCCAGAATGGAGACTGGGACACAGGACAGACATGCAGCACTACAGAGACAATACATCCCCACAATGCATTATGGTTTCCTCCTCTCTGCCCTGGAGACACCCGAGGACTAATCCAATTATCTCCCAAGACAGAGGGAAATCACCAATACACATGTGGGGACAACAGAACAGACATCACCATTTAAACACACAATGTCACAACCCTTTTCAATACACAGACATTTAGCGTCCCACAATGGCATGAATTAGACCAGGAGTTCAAGTCCTTTGTGAACAATGAGGCCATTTAGGTTACCTAGCAGCACACGCCTCTCCTGGGTGGCCGTCCGTCCAGTAGTTCCAATCGGTATGTGGGGAAACACACGAACAGGGGCATACGGACAGGAAATCCAGCGAAATGAAGGCAAACAGACGAACCAGCAATATAGGTTTATACAGGTGGATCTGTCACACGGCTCCCCCCTTGTGGGACACTCCGGCAGACCCGGCTTGACCCTTTAGCGGGTCAACTTGGGGATGACAGGACTAGGAGGTAGCAAGAACGTCGGTTTGCCGGGACAATCCATCTGCATTCCCATTCTGCTTACCGGGTCGGTAGCTGATGGTGAAGTTATACGGTTGTAAAGCTAAACTCCACCGCAGCAGTCTCCCATTGTCTCCTGAGACCCGGTTAAGCCAGACAAGGGGATTGTGGTCCGTCACAAGGGAAAATTCCTGTCCATACAAATAAGGGCTTAACTTTTTCAATGCCCAGACCAGGGCCAAGCATTCCTTCTCCACTGCCGCATAACTCACTTCTCGGGGTAACAGCTTTCTACTGAGATATGCGACAGGGTGCTCTCCTCCATCTTCCCCGACCTGGCTCAGCACAGCCCCCAGTCCATACATGGAAGCATCCGTATGGACGAGAAAACGTTTGTTAGGGACTGGGGCAGCCAGGACAGGGGCATTTACAAGAGCCTGTTTGAGTGCTTGAAACGCAGCTTCACAAGCCGGAGACCACAGGACCTGCTTAGGGAGATTTTTCTTGGTCAGGTCAGTCAGGGGCTTAGCAATAGTGCTGTAGTCTGGGACAAAGCGTCTGTAATACCCGGCTGTCCCTAGGAAGGCTAACACCTGGGTCTTAGTGATAGGTGTGGGCCAGTTAGCTACTGCCTCTATCTTAGCCGGCTCCGGTCTCTGGCTCCCACACCCCACTCTGTGACCCAGGTATTGCACTTCAGCCATGCCTAGATGGCACTTCTCTGGCTTCAATGTCAGGCCAGCAGCCCGAATTTTGTCCAAAACTACCCCTACATGTACTAGGTGTTCCTCCCAGGACCCACTGTAGATCGCAATGTCATCCAGGTATGCACAAGCAAATTCCTGGAATCCATCGAGAAGTCTATCCACCATACGCTGAAAGGTAGCCGGGGCATTCTTCATCCCAAATGGCATGACCTTAAATTGGTACAAGCCAAATGGGGTGACGAAGGCCGACTTGGGGATAGCATCCTCGGCCAGGGGGATCTGCCAATAACCTTTACACAGGTCTATGGTGGTCAGATAGCGTCCCCTGGCAATACGATCTAATAATTCGTCTACCCGGGGCATCGGGTAGGCGTCAGTGGTGGTCCGCTCGTTGAGCCGCCGGTAGTCTACACAGAACCGGGTGGTCCCATCTTTCTTAGGCACCAGGACTACAGGCGAAGCCCAAGGGCTATCGGAGTGTTCGATGACCCCAAGCTGGGTCATCTCCTGTATCTCCTTCCGCATTCCTTCTCGGACTGCTTCAGGGATACGGTACGGGGGCTGTCGTAGAGGGTTCTGTCCAGGGGTCTCTACCTTATGTACAGCTAGGGTAGTGTAGCCAGGCTCTTGGGAGAACGTCGCCCGCTTCTCCCACAGAAGCTGCCTTGCCTGTCCCTTCTCTGTGGGGCTCAGTCTATCCCTTAGCTGTACAAGACTAGTAAGGTCAGTCTGGGAATCCCTCTCTAACAAATCCGGTAAGGGTAAACTCTCTGTATCGTCTGCAGCAGGGGCACATACTGCAGCGACATCCTCCGGTCTCTCCTGATACTCCTTTAGCATGTTCACATGAAAGGATCGCTGGATCCTTTCATCTGAACAGCTGGCTATAAGGTAGGTAGTATCACACACCTGAGCTACCACCTTATACGGGCCCTGCCAAGATGCTTGCATCTTGTTCGCCTTCACAGGTTTGAGCACTAGCACTTTCTGCCCAACCTGGAAGACTCGCTGCCGGGCACCCCGATCGTACCATCTCTTCTGTCTCCCCTGGGCCACCTGGAGATTCTCTCTTACCATCAGGGACAGTTTCTCCATGCGGTCCCGGAGTTCCAGGACATACGGCATTATGGGGGTCCCTTCCTGCTCTGTCTCCCCCTCCCAGTGGCCTCTAATGAGATCTAGGGGTCCGCGGACCCTCCTCCCATAGAGCAACTCAAAGGGGGAGAACCCAGTAGATTCCTGGGGCACCTCTCTGTAAGAAAACAACAGATGAGGCAGGAATCGCTCCCAGTCTCTGCAAGTGTCAGAAAAGGTCCTCAACATCTGTTTGAGGGTGCCATTAAATCGCTCGCAGAGGCCGTTAGTCTGTGGATGGTACGGGGAACCAAGTATCGGTTTAATGCCGCACACCCTCCACAGTTGCTGGGTGAGCACAGCGGTAAATTGGGTTCCCTGGTCAGAGAGAATCTCCTTAGGGAACCCGACCCTAGTAAAAATCCTAACCAGGGCATCAGCAACTGTCTCTGCCTCTATATTAGACAGCGCTACTGCCTCTGGATAGCGAGTGGCATAGTCCACCACGGTGAGAATATACTTCTTACCGGATGGACTAGCCCTGGCCAGTGGACCCACAATGTCAACGGCTATGCGGGCAAAGGGCTCCCCAATGATAGGCATAGACATAAGCCTAGCTCTTGGGTGGTCCCCCCGCTTTCCTACCCGTTGACAAGTGTCACACGTACTACAATGTATCCGCACAGCCTGATTAAAATTTGGCCAAAAGAAGTTCTGCATGATCCTATAGGCTGTGCGGCGGGACCCTAGATGTCCGGCTAATGGAACGTCATGCCCTATCCGCAGAATCTCCTGCCGGTATTTTGCGGGCACTACCAGCTGTCGATTCGGCGGATGGGCAACACTTTTCTGGGACGGTTTAGGGATCCTATATAACCTGTCCCCCACCCATTCATACCGCTCCCCATCTACTCCTTCCTCTCCAGTATCTGCTCTGTCTCTATACTTCTGGAGAGTCGGATCTGCCTGAGTTTCTCTCCCAAACTCCTCTGGGGAATCCCAGCTAGCAAAGGTCTGTCCTAGGGTATCAGTCGGGGAATCGGGTCTTACCTGGGTCTCGGCGGCAGGTGGGCTGGTTCCAGCAACACGGGTCTGGGCCCGGGTAGTCACTGGGTGGACATCAGCAGGTCCCATTGGAGCATAAGCAGAAACCAAAGGGGCCAGGTCATTCCCGAGCAAGACATCAGCAGGCAAGTCTTTCATAACCCCCACATTCACATGTCCAGAGCCCACTCCCCAATCCAAATGAACCCGGGCAACAGGTAGACGGAACACGGCGCCTCCTGCTACCCTCACTGCCACAGTATTTCCAGTGTGTTGGTGTTCCGAAACAAGGTTCTTTTGGAGCAGGGTCATAGTGGCCCCGGTGTCTCTCAGACCAGTGACCACTTTGCCATTTAGTCTAACGGTCTGCCTGTGCTGCTGCCGGTTATCCTGCTGGGCTGCTTGTACTGGATCCGCCTCATGTAGTATACCCCAAAATTCCTCCTGCCCAAGACAGTGAGCGGAAGGCTGGGGTGGCTGCTGATTTCCGCCGGCTGGTTTTCTCCACGACTGCGCTGGGTTGGTATTGTTCAATGGGCACTCAGGTCTCTTGTGCCCCAACTGTTTGCACCCATAGCACCGGATAGGCTGAGAGTAATCCCGGGCGTTGAACCGAGCTGGCTGAACATAATTGTTTGCTGGTGGTATTGTGGGGGTGCGTTGCGCTGGGGGGTGATACACATTAGTGGTTGGAGGTGCTGCCAGTTTGTACTCCACTTGGGTAGGGACCTTGGCTGCTGTCTGGTCTAGCCTTCGTGCATCTGTGTATTCATCGGCCAGACGAGCAGCTTCAGGTAAGGTAGCAGGTTTGCGGTCCCTAACCCACTCTCTGACTCCTGCAGGTAACCGATCAAAGCAGCGCTCCAACAAAAATACTTGCAGCACCTCTTCCCCAGTTACCGCTTGGCACCCTGCCATCCAGTGGGCTGCGGTGCGGTGTACCCTGCATGCCCACTCCACATAAGAATCGCCAGCCTGCTTGTTAGTGTCCCGGAATCGCCGCCGATACGCCTCAGGGGTGACAGCGTATCTGGCCAAAAGGGCATCTTTTACTGCCCGGTAACTTGTAAGGTCCTCCTCTGGGATGGCCCGAAAAGCCTCACTGGCCCGGCCGGATCATTTCCCAGAGAGGATAGTGACCCATTCCTCTGCGGGTACCTGGTGTAAGGCACACTGCCTTTCAAAATCGGCCAGGAACCCGTCAATCTCTCCCTCCGCTTCCACAAAATGTCTAAATGCAGCATAAGGTACCTTTCTCCTTCCATTGTTACTATGGGGTACCTCTGCTGCTGCAGCTCCTCTTCCCTGTTGTGCTGCTACTGCTGCTTGCACCTGGACCACAATATCTGCTGCAGGGTTGGGGCCAAAGTGTGCCAGCCTTATCTGGACTGCCCGGTTAAATTGTACCTCCTCGGGTGTTAAATCCAGTATGCCAGGCACATTAGCTCTCTCCGTTCCCTGTGCTGCATCTGCAACACGCCAGACCTGCAGGGTATGACGAAGTGAGGTCACAGTTATGGGCAATCGAGGGTACTCACTATATTTGCAGAACCCTAGGCAGGCACGTGGCAGTGAAGGAGAGGTAGACACAGTTCCTCTGGGGCACACTCTGTATATAGGGACCAGGCCTGATGGTAGTTGAGGTGCCCTGGATGTTACAGGTATTTTGTGTGCCTGGGGCAAGGTCCCTGTGGTATTCGTGACGCCAGTGCCTTTGGACGGTGGCACGCCGGTTGGTGGTTGGAATGATGGAGGTACACAAGTATACAGTGAACCAAACGGAAACTTTACTGGACAATCCAACTTTGTACAGCAGGGAGTAGTATAGTCTCTGTATTACAGTTCCACAAAAAGGGGCTTATTCACAAGTATGGCAGGCACTAGTCATGCAAGTTACACTGAGGGTAAATTCCACAAGCACTCAGCAGCAGGTTGTACTTTTCCCAGAATCACTGTACACTGTCCTTTATAGAACTCCTGCTCTGGCTTTATATCTCCCAAGGCCCGGATGCCTAAAAGGGTGGCTTATATCCTTGGTTACTTCCTTCCTCAGGTATTATATTGCTTGCAATGGTTCCTAAGTTCCTCTGCCTATCAGGGGCACTTGGCTTACCCTGGGTCGCCTCCTCCTATCAGGTGGGTAACTGTCGGTTTCTCCCAGGAGGTTGAATCCTGCAACTGGGGTATCTCTTCAGAGCTAACTTAGGCTCTCTTGTTCTTCAGGCAAGCTGGAGCTTCTCAACAGCCTCCTGGACATCACTAGCAGCCAGGGCTATCCAGCTGCATGTCAGGAGCAGGCTTCTTAACCTGTGTCTTCTCAGACTCCTGGCTCTGCACTCACTCTCCCTGTCTGGGCCTGGACATTTATACTAGGGGCTCCCTATCTCCCTCTAGTGTCTGGGATGTCTAACTTCACCCAACTAGGCCTGCTGCTGCATTAGACAGGGGTACATTGCATATAACAACACATTAAAACATACATTAAATGCAGAATTAAATATGACATTTCTGTTCCTTGTGAGTAGGAGTAACGCGCACACCAATTGACCCTTGTGTAGTGCCCACCCATACCTAGTGGGACACTACATACCCCCACGCTATAACGTTGCCCGTCCTCGGCGCAACATGGAGGGTCCCTGCACAGCTGGATACTGCACCTGTAATGAGGACAATAAAGCAAAGCAGGAAAACACATCTACATTTGCAAAATATACATTATATGTATACATATATTAGGCAGTTCCACTGGAATAGGAGCAAGTAATGGTGAAAAGGGGCGTCGTTCTCTTCTCTCAGGATAAAACAATGGGAACAGGGGCGCTGACCTGGCACAGCGTAACAGTAAATACCAGGATAGTCCAAATAATACTCTTAAGTGCAAATTGTCCATGATAGAACAGTTGTAGTCCATGGAAAATGTAAAACATTAAATAACAGCTCTTGGAGGCTCAAAGCATTTAAAATGAGTCCGTACCCAGGTTCTTTTCTTCCTTGTTTAATCCACAGTTAAGCAAAGATATAGGCAAAGGAGGCTATAAAGGGCAGTAAGAATCACAGAGGCTCACACATGGTGGAGTCCATCTCTGGGCACAATACTTTAAAATAGTAGCAAAATCTCAGAGGCTCATGTGCATTTGAGTCTATCCCTGGGCACAATTCCTTTAAATTCCAGTTGCATAATAAAATGACAGCACATAAAATAGTCCACATTATTCAAATGGCATACTTATAGAAATAAGTGCTGTAATACCCTTAATCAACCTGAAAAGGGGGTTAAAGGGTTAAGAGTGCAACTTATGAAAACAGGCACAACTGGGTTCTCACTCTGAGAAAGCAGGCAGGAGGTCCTGTAAACAAGATGGCCTTGCTGCACGTGGTATTTCAGTGGCTCGCCGCCTCCACTGAGCCGTGGGTAACTGGCAGCAGCAACAGAGGGCCAAAACAACGAAGGACTCCTGTCCTGAAAGGGTTACATCTTCTTTAGGATCCCTTGGCAAATAAAGCAAACATCAAGGGCCTAGCAGGCCAATTCACAGGGGCAAGTCATATCCACTTTGCATTTCAGTGGTGCTCCCTGGCTCCATTTGTATATCGGGCCTGTACTGAGGTTCAATAGACGGATGTGCCCACAACACAGTATTGGGGGGCAACTGCAACATAAACGGACCCCTAATAGGTAAGGGCCCCTTAGGCCTAGGGGTAATCACAGTCGATGACCTCACCGGAGCAGGCATAACAAATGTGGGCTGCTGCACTGGCCTGGGTACCGCTGCTGCAAGCGGTCCGGTGGGTTCTGGAACGACTGGCTCTGTGCGCCGGTGCACAGCGCAAGAGGGCCTCACCGCAGGTGCCGATACAAAGGAGGGACGGCTGGAAGGTACAGGTACTCTCACCTTGGACCCGGAGACGTCCGAGTCCTTACGTCCTCTTTCTTGTAGGTCAGGTGGAGTCCGGATCCTGGCGGAGGCAGTCTGGCGTAGCTCCCGTAGTTTCAACTCCAGCCGCACAATCTGGTCGTCCAGGCTCTCAGAGTCGGGATCGCTGGTCTCCGCTGTCGCCGTCGGCACTTGGAAGGTGGGTGATTCGTCCTGCGCAGCCGCTGCAGGCTCAGGCGAGGCGTCCGCTTTCCTCCCTCTGCGGATATTCTCCAGGGCAGCTCTGAATCTCTCTGCATCCTGAAGTTCACGTACGGTTTTCTCCCTGCGAGGCAACTCAGGCGAGGGCCATGGGCTAACCCTCTTCTCCACCACTGTTGGCTGCCAGAACACATTCGGGCCAATGAAAGAGCCCCGTTCCTGGAAGGCATGATGGACCGGTCCTGGAGAGCATTCAGATTCACGCTCGCAGCCAGGGTTGTCCTCCGGAGAGCGCACAGACTCACGCTCGCAGCCAGAGTAGTCCTCATCAAAGTCCCAGTCCTCTGTCTTCTTCTTAGGACGGGACACGGCAGTGGCGTAGGGGCCTCGCAGGCCCTCAGCAGGGGTAAATTCAACCTCCTCTCCCTCGCGGAGGTTGTGTAGACGTTCTGGGAGGTAACTCCGCTTGACGGACCTCCTGTTGACATATAAGTCTCGTCCAGTCAGGTAGTCTTTTATAAAACCGAAGCCTTGGTCCTTGTCAAAGGCCACAACCAACCCCCTTCTCCTTTCCAGGCGGAGTTGTGTGTCAGTGTGGCACTCGTGAACGGTCTTTGCCAGTTCTTCGTAGTAAATTTTGGTTTTAGTCGTTTTCTTAATTGCGGCCTCCCGGATCTCTGCCATTAGAGCTGACCACTTGAACGAGGGCTGGAAGAAGTCTCTCCAGGAGCCATAGTAGGTCTCCGGCTGCGTCCTCGGTGGCGGGCAGGCGGGTCTCTCCGGTCCCGGAGAGTAGGCCGGTGGAGCGTCCTCTTGCTCAACACCAGTCACATTCATGGTTAATAAATCAGGCGCGGACATATCAGCAGGAAAGTCCTCACTCCTCAACATGCTCGATCCTTCTCTGGAGAGCGACAGGGTGGCGCCAACAAGTTCAGACAGATCCTCCCATTGCACTGGGAGGCCGCCCCCCAGGTACTCCAGTATGGGGGAGGCGGAGTCCATCACAGCAGACATGCAAATGTCCAGACAGGGCGGTGGAGCCAGCATACAGCCTTCCCGCACTTTTAGCAGAAGGCGCCAATTTTTACCGCCAATTCAGGATGAAGATGACGCAGCAAACAATTTCAATCAAGCTAAGCGGCCATCTTTGAGCAAAATAGCTGTCTATTCATTGACAGCAAGCGGTGACTCAAATAAGCAGAAAACAGTCCATACAATGCAATCTTCACACCGCAAATATTACAGTTCACTTTGGCCCAGCAATTTTCAATAAAACAATTGGGGCATGTCACTTTAAGACAATTTTCAGCACACAGTTCTTAAATCCGCTATGGCGCAGGAATATTCGCATCCTGTTCATGACGCCAATTTATGCAACACGCCAGACCTGCAGGGTATGACGAAGTGAGGTCACAGTTATGGGCAATCGAGGGTACTCACTATATTTGCGGAACCCTGGGCAGGCACGTGGCAGTGAAGGAGAGGTAGACACAGTTCCTCTGGGGCACGCTCTGTAGATAGGGACCAGGCCTGATGGTGGATGAGGTGCCCTGGATGTTACAGGTATTTTGTGTGCCTGGGGCAAGGTCCCTGTGGTATTCGTGACGCCAGTGCCTTTGGACGGTGGCACGCCGGTTGGTGGTTGGAATGATGAAGGTACACAAGTATATAGTGAACCAAACGGAAACTTTACTGGACAATCCAACTTTGTACAGCAGGGAGTAGTATAGTCTCTGTATTACAGTTCCACAAAAAGGGGCTTATTCACAAGTATGGCAGGCAATAGTCATGCAAGTTACACTGAGGGTAAATTCCACAAGCACTCAGCAGCAGGTTGTACTTTTCCCAGAATCAATGTACAGTGTCCTTTATAGAACTCCTGCTCTGGCTTTATATCTCCCAAGGCCCGGATGCCTAAAAGGGTGGCTTATATCCTTGGTTACTTTCTTCCTCAGGTAATATACTCCTTGCTATGGTTTCTAAGTTCCTCTGCCCATCAGGGGCACTTGGCTTACCCTGGGTCGCCTCCTCCTATCAGGTGGATAACTGTAGGTTTCTCCCAGGAGGTTGGATCCTACAACTGGGGTATCTTCAGAGCTAACTTAGGCTCTCTTGTTCTTCAGGCAAGCTGGAGCTTCTCACTAGCCTCCTGGACATCACTAGCAGCCAGGGCTATCCAGCTGCATGTCAGGAGCAGGCTTCTTAACCTGTGTCTTCTCAGACTCCTGGCTCTGCACTAACACTCCCTGTCTGGGCCTGGACATTTATACTAGGGGCTCCCTATCTCCCTCTAGTGTCTGGGATGTCTAACTTCACCCAACTAGGCCTGCTGCTGCATCATACAGGGGTACATTGCATATAACAGCACATTAAAACATACATTAAATGCAAAATTAAATATGACATTTCTGTTCCTTGTGAGTAGGAGTAACGCGCACACCAATTGACCCTTGTGTAGTGCCCACCCCTACCTAGTGGGACACTACACATCCATCTCCAATAATATAGAAATAATCTCTCTCTTCTTGAGATTACTCGCTGATCGTCCTCTGCGTTCCAATATATCTTTAAGGGTAGCACGCCTTAATTCCTCATACTGCATTTCCACCCTGGGATTTGTAGCTGGCCTTCTGGGCGGTAGGATTCATCCCGTTGCTTGCCACCAATTGTTACGACACTCACCGCCAGGTAGATGACGCCGCTGGTAAGTGAATAAGCCCCTTTCTCCAGGAATGCAGTTTTTAATCCAGCCGATCATCAAACCCCCGAATGGAGCATATGAACGTGGCAACTCCCGATCAGCAATTCAGTCGAACTCCTTCCACAGCTAGCAATATAGGAAAGCGCTGTCCCAATAATAAATCCCTCCATAAACGAGACCAAGCTCCGTCTTGAAAGTCAAACAGGGAATGATTTATTGAGGGCTACCCGCCCATTTTTATGCAGGTCCCCATCTGGAGGACACGCCCCTAGGGGCCCAGAATGGAGACTGAGACACAGGACAGACATGCAGCACTACAGAGACAATACATCCCCACAATGCATTATGGTTTCCTCCTCTCTGCCCTGGCGACACCCGAGGAATAATCCAATTATCTCCCAAGACAGAGGGAGATCGCCAATACACATGTGGGGACAACAGAACAGACATCACCATTTAAACACACAATGTCACAACCCTTTTCAATACACAGACATTTAGCGTCCCACAATGGCACGAATTAGACCAGGAGTTCAAGTCCTTTGTGAACAATGAGGCCATTTAGGTTACCTAGCAGCACACTCCTCTCCTGGGTGGCCGTCCGTCCAGTAGTTCCAATGGGTATGTGGGGAAACACACGAACAGGGGCATACGGACAGGAAATCCAGCGAAATGAAGGCAAACAGACGAACCAGCAATATAGGTCTATACAGGTGGATCTGTCACATGCTGCACTGTGGTATCTGGTTCTGCTGGGGCGGTATATTGTGCTGCACTGTGGTATTTGGTTCTGCTGGGGCAGTATATTGTGCTGCACTGTGGTATCTGGTTCTGCTGGGGCAGTATATTGTGCTGCACTGTGATATCTGGTTCTGCTGGGGCGGTATATTGTGCTGCACTGTGGTATTTGGTTCTGCTGGGGCAGTATATTGTGCTGCACTGTGGTATCTGGTTCTGCTGGGGCAGTATATTGTGCTGCACTGTGGTATCTGGTTCTGCTGGGCAGTATATTGTGCTGCACTGTGGTATCTGGTTCTGCTGGGGCAGTATATTGTGCTGCACTGTGGCATTGGTTCTGCTGGGGCGGTATATTGTGCTGCACTGTGGTATCTGGTTCTGCTGGGGCAGTATATTGTGCTGCACTGTGGCATTTGGTTCTGCTGGGGGCAGTATATTGTGCTGCACTGTGGTATCTGGTTCTGCTGGGGCAGTATATTGTGCTGCACTGTGGTATCTGGTTCTGCTGGGGCAGTATATTGTGCTGCACTGTGGCATTTGGTTCTGCTGGGGCAGTATATTGTGCTGCACTGTGGTATCTGGTTCTGCTGGGGCAGTATATTGTGCTGCACTGTGGTATCTGGTTCTGCTGGGGCGGTATATTGTGCTGCACTGTGGCATTTGGTTCTGCTGGGGCAGTATATTGTGCTGCACTGTGGTATCTGGTTCTGCTGGGGCAGTATATTGTGCTGTACTGTGGTAACTAGTTCTGCTGGGGCAGTATATTGTGCTGCACTGTGGTATCTGGTTCTGCTGGGGCAGTATATTGTGCTGCACTGTGGCATTTGGTTCTGCTGGGGTGGTATATTGTGCTGCACTGTGGTATCTGGTTTTGCTGGGGCGGTATATTGTGCTGCACTGTTATCTGGTTCTGCTGGGGCAGTATATTGTGCTGCACTGTGGTATCTGGTTCTGCTGGGGCAGTTTATTGTGCTGCACTGTGGTATTTGGTTCTGCGGGGCAGTATATTGTGCTGCACTGTGGTATTTGGTTCTGCTGGGGCGGTATATTGTGCTGCACTGTGGTATCTGGTTCTGTTGGGGCGGTATATTGTGCTGCACTGTGTTATCTGGTTCTGCTGGGGCAGTATATTGTGCTGCACTGTGGTATCTGGTTCTGCTGGGGCAGTATATTGTGCTGCACTGTGGTATCTGGTTCTGTGGGGCAGTTATTGTGCTGCACTGTGGTATCTGGTTCTGCTGGGGCAGTATATTGTGCTGCACTGTGATATCTGGTTCTGCTGGGGCAGTATATTGTGCTGCACTGTGTTATCTGGTTCTGCTGGGGCAGTATATTGTGCTACACTTTGGTATCTGGTTCTGCTGGGGCAGTATATTGTGCTGCACTGTGGTATTTGGTTCTGCGGGGCAGTATATTGTGCTGCACTGTGGTATCTGGTTCTGTTGGGGTAGCATATTGTGCTGCACTGTGGTATTTGGTTCTGCTGGGGCGGTATATTGTGCTGCACTGTGGTATCTGGTTCTGCTGGGGCGGTATATTGTGCTGCACTGTGGTATCTGGTTCTGCTGGGGCGGTATATTGTGCTGCACTGTGGTATCTTGTTCTGCTGGGGCAGTATATTGTGCAGCACTGTGGTATCTGGTTCTGCTTGGGCAGTATATTGTGCTGCACTGTGGTAACTAGTTCTGCTGGGGCAGTATATTGTGCTGCATTGTGGTATCTGGTTTTGCTAGGGCAGTATATTGTGCTTTACTGTGGTATCTGGTTCTGCTGGGGCGGTATATTGTGCTGCACTGTGGTATCTGGTTCTGCGTGGGCAGTATATTGTGCTGTACTGTGGTATCTGGTTCTGTTGGGGTGGTATATTGTGCTGCACTGTGGTATCTGGTTCTGCTGGGGCAGTATATTGTGCTGTACTGTGGTATCTGGTTCTGTTGGGGCAGTATATTGTGCTGTACTGTGGTATCTGGTTCTGCTGGGGCGGTATATTGTGCTGCACTGTGGTATCTGGTTCTCTAGGGGCAGTATATTGTGCTGCACTGTGGTATCTGGTTCTGCTGGGGCAGTTTATTGTGCTGCACTGTGGTATTTGGTTCTGCGGGGCAGTATATTGTGCTGCACTGTGGTATTTGGTTCTGCTGGGGCGGTATATTGTGCTGCACTGTGGTATCTGGTTCTGTTGGGGCGGTATATTGTGCTGCACTGTGTTATCTGGTTCTGCTGGGGCAGTATATTGTGCTGCACTGTGGTATCTGGTTCTGCTGGGGCAGTTTATTGTGCTGCACTGTGGTATCTGGTTCTGCTGGGGCAGTATATTGTGCTGCACTGTGGTATCTGGTTCTGCTGGGGCAGTATATTGTGCTGCACTGTGGTATCTGGTTCTGCTGGGGCAGTATATTGTGCTGCACTGTGATATCTGGTTCTGCTGGGGCGGTATATTGTGCTGCACTGTATTAACTAGTTCTGCTGGGGCAGTATATTGTGCTACACTTTGGTATCTGGTTCTGCTGGGGCAGTATATTGTGCTGCACTGTGGTATTTGGTTCTGCGGGGCAGTATATTGTGCTGCACTGTGGTATCTGGTTCTGTTGGGGTAGCATATTGTGCTGCACTGTGGTATTTGGTTCTGCTGGGGCGGTATATTGTGCTGCACTGTGGTATCTGGTTCTGCTGGGCGGGTATATTGTGCTGCACTGTGTTATCTGGTTCTGCTGGGGCCGTATATTCTGCTGCACTGTGGTATCTGGTTCTCTAGGGGCAGTATATTGTGCTGCACTGTGGTATCTGGTTCTGCTGGGGCAGTATATTGTGCAGCACTGTGGTAACTAGTTCTGCTGGGGCGGTATATTGTGCTGCACTGTGGTATCTGGTTCTCTAGGGGCAGTATATTGTGCTGCACTGTGGTATCTGGTTCTGCTTGGGCAGTATATTGTGCTGCACTGTGGTAACTAGTTCTGCTGGGGCAGTATATTGTGCTGCATTGTGGTATCTGGTTCTGCTGGGGCAGTATATTGTGCTTTACTGTGGTATCTGGTTCTGCTGGGGCGGTATATTGTGCTGCACTGTGGTATCTGGTTGTGCTGGGGCAGTATATTGTGCTGTACTGTGGTATCTGGTTCTGTTGGGGCGGTATATTGTGCTGCACTGTGGTATCTGGTTCTGCTGGGGCAGTATATTGTGCTGTACTGTGGTATCTGGTTCTGTTGGGGCAGTATATTGTGCTGTACTGTGGTATCTGGTTCTGCTGGGGCGGTATATTGTGCTGCACTGTGGTATCTGGTTCTCTAGGGGCAGTATATTTGTGCTGCACTGTGGTATCTGGTTCTGCTGGGGCAGTATATTGTGCTGTACTGTGGTATCTGGTTCTGCTGGGGCAGTATATTGTGCTGCACTGTGGTATCTGGTTCTCTAGGGGCAGTATATTGTGCTGCACTGTGGTATCTGGTTCTCTAGGGGCAGTATATTTGTGCTGCACTGTGGTAAGTAGTTCTGCTGGGGCAGTATATTGTGCTGCACTGTGGTATCTGGTTCTGCTGGGGCAGTATATTATGCTGTACTGTGGTATTCGGTTCTGCTGGGGTAGTATATTGTGCTGCACTGTGGTAACTAGTTCTGCTGGGGCAGTATCTTGTGCTGCACTGTGGTATCTGGTTCTGCTGGGGCGGTATATTGTGCTGCATTAGTTATTGCTGGCCCCGCCTACTTCTGTTGTCCCGCCTTCTGTCAATTTGGACCCGCCTACAACATGAGGCCTCTTTTCTATTTTTTTCCAGGGCCACTTTACGTTCCCAGTCCACCTTTGGAAAGGAAGGAGCCGGAAAGAAGAACGGATGCTGGGATCAGGGAAGGACTGGGAAATAAGAAGAGAGGCAGAAGAATCCAAGGAGCGTCGGGAATAAAGCAGATGAAGAAAGAGAAGAGTGAGAACAATGTCACAGAGAAGGTGTGGGGAGGAAGAGAGACAAAAGCTGGAAGGTGGAAACAGAAGAGAAAGGATGAAACAAGGACGGAGCCAAGGGAAGGAGGGAAGAAGAAAGGAAGTCAAGAAGGAAGGAAGGAAGAGGAAAAGGAAGGAGTGACTGCACCAGCAGAATAGTGAGTGCAGCTCTGGAGTATAATACAGGATGTAACTCAGGATCAGTACAGGATAAGTAATGTATGTACACAGTGACTGCACCAGCAGAATAGTGAGTGCAGCTCTGGAGTATAATACAGGATGTAACTCAGGATCAGTACAGGATAGGTAATGTATGTACACAGTGACACTGTAACGGACCGTTTCAGCAGACAAGGGGTTAAAATCCGTTTAGGCGATATGCCCCTTTCTGAGAGACAGGCACAGCTACTGCAGAACACCAACCTCCCGAACTGGATACAAAATAGCACTCCGAACTGGAACCTCGCGAATAGCTGCTAGCAGACGAACAGGAAAAGCATACAATCAGCTTACACTCCTGGCAATCAGTCTCTAACAGCATACAGGGAATCCCCCTAATAACGAGACAAGGCTCCGTGTTGAGGGTCAAGCAGTGGTCTGACGTGCTGGCACACCCAGCCTGGTTTTCATTACAGTTGCTGCAAATACAGGACAGATACAACACATCCCCACAATGCATCATGGTTTCCTCCTCTCTGTCCCGGAGACAACCGAGGGCAATCCAATTATCTCTCAGGACAAAGGGAGATCGCCAATACACATGTGGAGACAACAGGACAGACATCACCATTTAAACACACAATGGGACAATAGAAACCCACCCACACAAACTCCTCCCCTCTGCCGGTGATGATTATTGAACACAATGGCGAATATAATTATCAAAGGCAGAGAAATACAGTTTTATAAAACATATCACAGGAACCCCAAAACATGCAATAACCCCATAACCAATATATCCTCGGAATCGGGGGATCTTGGTGAACCACATGTCCAAAATTCACCCACATCCGTTCCGTAGTTTGGAAGATACAGTTACACTGAAAATATACAAGTTATACAGAAAATAGTCACTAATAAATGTGTCCCCTGTTTGGTAGTTTCAAACTACTGATTGATGTCACTGTGCACCCAATACAGGCAAGATAGCACCGTGTGGGAAAGTCAGAACAGTGTCTGTGAGCTACAATGGCCGCTATCTATTGTTCTCACCATGTGCTCCATCCATTGTTCTCACCATGGGAATAGTAAAATCCAAGCAAGTAAGGCAAAGGATGCAATCCAGGGACAGAGGGCTCCGTCCCAAGTGCCTTAAGACCCAATAACTTAAGGGACCATAATCGCAGGGCAGGAGGCTGGCAAACAGCCCCCTCCAAAACACCGTGGCGAGGTTGGTTTCGCCACAGACACACCATACATTTCCATGGTAGAAAAAAATTTACGTTAACGTATGCATTTTTTCAATGGACTCTGCAGGATACAAAAAACATGGAGTGCTGCACATTTCTATACATCAAACCGATAGGAAATAACATTTTCGAGGCTCCAGCAGGGCACATGTTTGAGAGTTTCCCTTTAAGACGCATAAAAATGGCCCCTGATTAAAATACATATTTTTGTGGGAAGTTTTGCTAATGATCCCCCTCTGGTCACTGTCCATGTTGTGGGAATATCTGTGCACTTCTAGTAAGTGTTTGCTGGCTGAAAATATGACCTGAAGGTTTTTCAGGTTCGCCTGCTTTTAGAGTCAATGGGCGCAATGTGAACGCGCGTTTGCGAATCGTCCCGGCCGATGTTCGTCCATCACTATTGACTACTAGAGAATGAAACTTTTGACATACTGTATAATGGAAACCTATGCAACTTTCCATTGTTTTTGTTCCTCATCATCTCCAAGATCTCTGCTTGCTGTCAGTAAATAGGAGCATGCTTGTTTATATCTAGAAATTAGTTGCAAGATGCAGAATCTTTCATTATACAATAATTACACTTCACCTGACAGGACAGGTGGAATATATGGCAGTGTAACCAGTGCCGCTGTGATCTTGTCCTTCACGATGGCATTGCTACTAATGAGCTGCATGTAACGTGCGGCAGGCGCTTCTCTACGGCTTGGAGTTTTATGTAATGAATTTATTATTATTCAATAGTCGGTCGATTAATGGCATTAAGGAGCCCAGGAACATCGTGTCCTTCATGATGTGTGGTCCTGTCTTATGCCTCGCTCGCCCTCCGTGTGATTATGGAATGCCCACATATCTCCACACAACATAAAAGAGTAAAATGTGAATTTACATCACGTTTCATTTTTCATTCACATCCAGAGCTGTAATCACAATTCTGCTGACTGAAGAACAGTGTGAGAGCTCTAGAAGACAACAGTGAAATTCTGATTTCCTGGGTTGCATTACTGGATGATTTCTGACTCCTTGCCAGAAAGGACGCCTCATTTTACCATAGTTGTGGTGTTTTTATGGCAGTAGGGTCCGGCGGTCTGCCCGGTGGACCACAGGGTTATGGGAGCTGCCCCCATGTCACCCACTCCTTATGAGAATGTCACCGGATGTTGGGACACCAGAGAGGAAAGGAAGGAGGGGAGAAATGGATGGGCAGCAGAGGACGGACTGGAGGAGTGCAAGAGATTAAGAGGAAAGACCACAGAAATGGTGGAACTTGAGGGGTAGATGTGAGGGCCATCAGCATGTAGATCACAGGGAGCTGCCCCAGGAGGATACAGAAGAGCAGAGCGAGGAGGGACAGTCATAGATCGAAGGTGGAGTGTGAGCTTCGCTGATGTTCATGGAATCTGAGCTTCAAAAATATGGTCTTTGGTTTCACAATAGCCTTGGGTTTGATAAGCGACATTTTCATTATATTTGTGGCTTGTAC
Organism: Bufo gargarizans; assembly: GCF_014858855.1. NCBI lineage: Eukaryota > Metazoa > Chordata > Amphibia > Anura > Bufonidae > Bufo > Bufo gargarizans. The sequence goes on from NC_058083.1 coordinate 200,416,277, forward strand.
TAAATCTGTGCAACTTTTCTTTTTTTTTAAACAAGTTTTATTAACGTTCCAATATTATCCAACAAATTGAAGAAAGAAAACATATCTTTATCAACATCTTTTTCACCCTAATTCCCCATCCAAATCCCTCCCCATCTGCGATGCGTCCTCCCTTCACCACCACCCACCACCCCTCCGTGACCAGCCCGAGGAGAGCGGCGGAAGCTCTAAGAGTTCCAGTCTCCCCAAATTTCACTCCATTTTTTTTCTCTGTTTTTCTTTGTTTATACAGAATATATTCATATCTCTTGTTACTATTCACCAGATTTTGCCATGTATTCAGGGTGGGACTATTTCGCGAGAACCAAGACCGAGAACCAAGTCTTGACAAAAACATTATCTTAAACAAAAGATTTTTTTTATATTGCTGACAGCGCACCTTGGCAAGCTCGCCCAGCACCCAACATTCCGCACATTCAATTTTCCCTCAATATATTTTTGGATAGCCCCCCCAATATTGTTTCAGCTCTGGACAGAACCAAAACATATGCAAATAGTCCGCTTCGGGGGCGTCACACCGAGGGCAATTACAATCCTTCCTGATACCACATCCATTGAGCCAAAGAGGTGTGACATGAAGTCTATGTAGAATATTAAACTGTATCACAACGTGATTCAAAGTATGTCAAAGCGTTACCTTCTCCTGGTCATCAGGATTAATCATTGGGCATTCATTTTGCCAAGCCGTCTGACCCGAGGAGAAGGTATCTCCAAATCGTGCCATAAGTAGATTTTTATAAAGTTGAGAAATTGTGTAGAAGTGTGTATTGCAAGTCAAATTTTTTTTATTTATTTTTTTTACTCTGGAAAGTGCCGATCTTAATTGTAAATACCGAAACCATAATAATTTCAGTGATTTTTTTTTTCTTTGTGATAATTCTGTGAATGAAACAATATCTCCATTACCTACTACCTGTGTCAAATATAAAATATTACTTTTAGGCCAATATTGATCCCTACCTAATTCATCTAAAGTTTGTAAGTGCCGGTTATACCACAAAGGAGGGCATTCCAGTGAAGCCCTCACCCCACACCAAAGTCTAATAGAATGCCATGACTTCATAAAGAGATTCCTAGCAGATCTAAGTCCCTTATCGGGGTCGGTCAACTGATCAGACTCCAATAAAGTAAAAAAGTTAACATATGGGGATCCAAATCTGTGCAACTTTCAATTACAAATAAATAATTGGCAGCTGCTATATTAAAATACTAAAATCAAACACTTTTAATCATGATATAAGCTGCAACAAACACCTAAAAATACCATCTGCATAAAACAGTCACAGTCACAGTCCCTCCTTTCATACATATCTCTTATATATATAAAAATGAGTTTCTGTCTGTCTGGACGTTCTTTATGCGCGACCAAACGACTGGACCGATCTTCACCAAATTTGGCTCACAGGTCCATCAGGTGTCCGGGAAGGTTTTAGACCGGGTCTGAGCTCTCTAGGGTGTACCGTTACTGAGATATTCCCAAAAAACTACCCCCCCTCCAAATTCAAGCCTGCAATTCTTTCTCTTCAAAGCCCAACTGCCATAAACACAGTTAGGCCTCATGCACACGACCGTTGTGTGCATCCGTGGCCGTTGTGCCGTTTTCCGTTTTTTTTCGCAGACCCATTGACTTTCAATGGGTCCATGGAAAAATCTGAAAATGCACCGTTTTGCAGCCGAGACCGTGATCTATATGACCTGTCCTATTTTTTTGACGGACCCATTCAAGTCAATGGGTCCGTGAAAGAACACGGATGCACACAAGATTGGCATCCGCGTCCGTGGTCCGTGGCCGTAGGTTACTTTCATACAGACGGATCCGAAGATCCGTCTGCATAAAAGCTTTTTCAGAGCTGAGTTTTCACTTCGTGAAAACTCATATCCGACTGTATATTCTAACACAGAGGCGTTCCCATGGTGATGGGGACGCTTCTAGTTAGAATATACTACGAACTGTGTACAAGACTGCAGGTGCTGCCAGGCAGCAGGGGGCAGCAGGGGGCAGCCCCCCCCCCCCGTAGTTAACACATTGGTGGCCAGTGCGGCCGCCCCCCCCCCTCCCTCCCCTGTAGTTCACTCATTGGTGGCCAGTGGGCCCCCCTCCCTCCCCTGTAGTTAACTCATTGGTGGCCAGTGGGCCCCCCCTCCCTCCCCTGTAGTTAACTCGTTGGTGGCCAGTGGGCCCTCCCTCCCCCTCCTAATTAAAATCGCCCCCGCTATCATTGGTGGCAGTGGAGAGTACCGATCGGAGTCCCAGTTTAATTGCTTAGCAATTTGTAGAAGCATCATACTTACCTGCGAGCAGCGATGTCTGTGTCCGGCCGGGAGACAGATCATTAGGCAACGCACCGCACAGACCTGTCACTTACCAGTAGGAGGAGCTCCCGGCCGGCCACAGACATCGCTGCTCGCTGGTAAGTATGAAGCTTCTACAAATTGCTAAGTAACCATGGCAACCGGGACTGCAGTAGCGTCACAGTTAAAGGGGCGGTCACAGTGAAAGTCGCTGTTAAAGAGGCGGTCACAGTGAAAGTCACAGTTAAAGGGGCAGTCACAGTAAAAGTCACAATTAAAGGGGCGGTCACAGTGAAAGTCGCTGTTAAAGAGGCGGTCACAGTGAAAGTCACAGTTAAAGGGGCAGTCACAGTAAAAGTCACAATTAAAGGGGCGGTCACAGTGAAAGTCACAGTTAAAGGGGCGGTCACAGTTGAAGGGGAGGTCACTGTGAAAGTCACTGTTAAGGGGGCGGTCACTGTCAAAGGGGCGGTCTCTGTAAATGTCACTGTTAAAGGGGCAGCCACTGTGAAAGTCACAGTTAAAGGGGCGGTCACAGTGAAAGCCACAGTTAAAGGGGCGGTCACAGTGAAAGTCAAAGTTAAAGGGGCGGTCACAGTGAAAGTCAAAGTTCAAGGGGCAGTGAAAGTGAAAGTGACAGTTAAAGGGGCAGTCACAGCTAAAGGGGCGGTCACAGTGAAAGTCACATGTAAAAAGGGGCGGTCACAGTGAAAGTCACAGTTAAAGGGGCGGTCACTGTGAAAGTCACAGTTAAAGGGGCGGTCACTGTGAAAGTCACAGTTAAAGGGCCGGTCACTGTGAAAGTCACAGTTAAAGGGGCGGTCACTGTGAAAGTCACAGTTAAAGGGGGGGTCACTGTGAAAGTCACAATTAAAGGGGAGGCCACTGTGAAAGTCACTGTTAAAGGGGAGGCCACTGTGAAAGTCACTGTTAAGGGGGCGGTCACTGTCAAAGGGGCGGTCTCTGTTAATGTCACTGTTAAAGGGGCAGCCACTGTGAAAGTCACAGTTAAAGGTGCGGTCACAGTGAAAGCCACAGTTAAAGGGGCGGTCACAGTGAAAGTCAAAGTTAAAGGGGCGGTCACAGTGAAAGTCAAAGTTCAAGGGGCAGTGAAAGTGACAGTTAAAGGGGCAGTCACAGTTAAAGGGGCGGTCACAGTGAAAGTCACATGTAAAAAGGGGCGGTCACAGTGAAAGTCACAGTTAAAGGGGCGGTCACAGTGAAAGTCACAGTTAAAGGGCCGGTCACTGTAAAAGTCACAGTTAAAGGGGCGGTCACTGTGAAAGTCACAGTTAAAGGGGCGGTCACTGTGAAAGTCACAGTTAAAGGGGAGGCCACTGTGAAAGTCACTGTTAAGGGGGCGGTCACTGTTAAAGGGGCGGTCACTGTGAAAGTCACTGTTAAAGGGCGGTCACTGTGACAGTCACTGTTAAACGGGCGGTCACTGTTAAAGGGGCGGTCTCTGTGAAAGTCACTGTTAAAGGGGCAGTCACAGTGAAAGTCACAGTTAAAGGGGCGGGCACTGTAGAGGTCACTGTTATGGGGGAAACTGTTGATATTTTTTTACGACACACGGAAACATAAAATGAAATAGATGAAATATACCTGTGCGAAGCCGGGTCCTTCCGCTAGTCTCTTATATATATAATGAGTTTCTGTCTGTCTGTTCTTTATGCGCGACCAAACGACTGGACCGATCTTCACCAAATTTGGCACACAGGTACATCAGGTGTCCGGGAAGGTTTCCCCAAAAATAGCCCCCCCCAAATACAAGCCTGCAATTCTTTCTCTTCAAAGCCCAACTGCCATAAACACAGTTTTACTCCAGGTTTCCATAACAACCAAGCCATATTTCTTTACTGCTTAAAGGGGTGGTCACAGTGAAAGTCACAGTTAAAGGGGCGGTCACAGTGAAAGTCACAGTTAAAGGGGCGGTCACATAAAAAGTCACAGTTAAAGGGGCGGTCACAGTTAAAGGAGTGGTCACAGTTAAAGGGGCAGTCACAGTTAAACGGGTGGTCACAGTGGAAGTCACAGTTAAAGGGGCGGTCACAGTGAAAGTCACAGTTAAAGGGGCGGTCACAGTGAAAGTCACAGTTAAAGGGGCGGTCACAGTGAAAGTCACAGTTAAAGGGGCAGTCACAGTGAAAGTAACCGTTAAAGGGGCGGTCACAGTGAAAGTCACAGTTAAAGGGGTGGTGACAGTGAAAGTCACAGTTAAAGGGGCGGTGAAAGTGAAAGTGACAGTTAAAGGGGCGGTCACTTTGAAAGTCACAGTTAAAGGGGCGGTCACTGTGAAAGTTACAGTTAAAGGGGCGGTCACTGTGAAAGTCACAGTTAAAGGGGCGGTCACTGTGAAAGTCACAGTTAAAGGGGCGGTCACTGTGAAAGTTACAGTTAAAGGGGCAGTCACTGTGAAAGTCACAGTTAAAGGGGCGGTCACAGTGAAAGTCACAGTCAAAGGGGCGGTCACCATGAAAGTCACAGTTAAAGGGGCGGTCACAGTTAAAGGGGCGGTCACAGTGAAAGTCACAGTTAAAGGGGCGGTCACAGTGAAAGTAACAGTTAAAGGGGCGGTCACAGTGAAAGTCACAGTTAAAGGGGTGGTCAAAGTGAAAGTCACAGTTAATAGGGCGGTCACTTTGAAAGTCACAGTAAAAGGGGCGGCCACTGTGAAAGTCACTGTTAAGGGGGCGGTCACTGTTAAGGTGGCGGTGACTGTGAAAGTCACTGTTAAAGGGGCGGTTACTGTGACAGTCACTGTTAAACGTGCGGTCACAGTGAAAGTCACAGTTAAAGGGGCGGTCACAATGAAAGTCACATTTAAAGGGCCGGTCACAGTGAAAGTCACAGTTAAAAGGGCGGTCACAGTGAAAGTCACAGTTAAAGGGGCGGTCACTTTGAAAGTCACAGTTAAAGGGGCGGCCACTGTGAAAGTCACTGTTAAGGGGGCGGTCACTGTTAAGTGGGCGGTGACTGTGAAAGTCACAGTTAAAGGGGCGGTCACAATGAAAGTCACATATAAAGGGGCGGTCACAGTGAAAGTCACTGTTAAACGTGCGGTCACAGTGAAAGTCACAGTTAAAGAGGCGGTCACAATGAAAGTCACTGTTAAACGTGCGGTCACAGTGAAAGTCACAGTTAAAGAGGCGGTCACAATGATAGTCACATTTAAAGGGGCGGTCACAGTGAAAGTCACAGTTAAAAGGGCAGGCACTGTAGAGGTCACTGTTATGGGGGAAACTGTTGTTATTTTTTTTTTTACGATACACGGAAACATAAAATAGATAGAAACATAGAAACATAGAATGTGTCGGCAGATAAGAACCATTTGGCCCATCTAGTCTGCCCAATATACTGAATACTATGGATAGCCCCTGGCCCTATCTTATATGGAGGATGGCCTTATGCCTATCCCATGCATGCTTAAACTCCTCCACTGTATTTGCAGCTGCCACTTCTGCAGGAAGGGTATTCCCTGCATCCTCTACTCTCTCAGTAAAGTAATATGAAATATACCCGTGCGAAGCCGGCTCCTTCTGCTAGTAAAAAGTATAAATGTTAACGATGTCCCGTAGCGATATTTAAATATATAAAATTCTCCTTAATGAAGCTTATGACACTTTGTCCAGAAATCGCTGAGGTGTGCGGCTCTGCATATACCTCTCTCATATCGCATCCGACATCCGCGTAACAGACTCCCATAGATGCTGCTTACCGGTGTGACGTCTCCGTCCGCTCTACAAATAGATGTGATTCCACGAACCTTACAAACGCGTTGAAATCCGGTATTTCCTCCAGCTAATGGTGTCTGTACTTGTGACCCGGACCTCGTGCCAGAGCCGTCACCTTAGATTTTCTGCGCAGGCGAAGTGATGATAGAGAGTCGCCCAGCGTATTTGTTGGTGTAGTCATACAAAGCTCCAATAATCCATATTGTCTGCAAAACAGGACATACTTGGAGATCGCTTATCGGGATCTTGCTCACCAGACGCGTTTCGAAGCTGAATGAGTTTCTTCCTCAGTGGTGTATGGACTGTGACTATTTTATGCAGATGGTATTTTTATGTGTTTGTTACAGCTTATATCATGATTAAAAGTGTTTGATTTTAGTATTTTTAATATAGCAGCTGGCCAATTATTTGTTTGTATAGGTGGCATAGCAGGCCGGGCGTTACTGCCGCGAGCGCTCGGATTAGCCCTACACCTTTCAATTCCATTTGTAATGTTTCGGTAAAATTTATAGCAACTCAGTTGAATTTGCTTCCAATTTGGGTGCAAACAACTTGATACAAAGTTACATGGCGGAAGCTTAGTGTAAACTACGTTATATTTTCATAGACAACTTTTTTGTGCTTTGAGAAAAAAAAAAAAAATTTTTTGGTCCCACAGTTCCATGTGAATTACAGTGCATCGAGAAAGTATTCAGACCCCATTAACTTCTCCACATTTTATCACGTTACACCCACAAAGTTAAATGTATTTTATTGGGATTTCATGCGATTGACCAACACAAAGTACAAGTCTGTGTGCGGTGGAAAGAAAATGATACAAGGCTTTCACAATTTTTTATAATGTGACGTTGAATACTTTTGCGTAAATAAATACAAAAGTATTAAGGGAGTGACACCTTTATAGGCTAACCACAAAGAAACTTATTGCAGCTTTCAGAGCACAGAGGCTCCTTCCTCAGGCGGGATTACCGTAATTCAATGTCCACGTCGATTCTTCTGGATAACACGGAACGATGCAATTCGTGCCACGCACCATGATTTGGAATAAATAAAAGTCTGGACAGTGCGGTGCATCTGTATTCAGCCCCCTGAGTCAATACTTTGTAGGACCACCTTTCGCTGCAGTCTTTTGGGGTCTGTCTCTACCAGCTTTAGGCTACTTTCACACTGGCGTTTTGGCTTTCCGTTTCTGAGATCCGTTCAGGGCTCAGCGGTCCAAAACTGATCAGTTTTGCCCTAATACATTCTGAATGGAAGAGGCTCCGCTCAGAATGCATCAGTTTGGCCCCGATCCGTCTCCATTCCGCTCTGGAAGCTGCCTGCAGCGTTTTTTTGTCCGCCATGTGGTGGGGAGCAAGACGGATCCGTCCTGACACACAATGTAAGTCAATGGGGATGGATCCGTTTTCTCTGGCACAATAGAAAACTGATCCGTCCCCTATTGACTTTCAATGGAGTTCAAGACGGATCTGTCATGGCTATAGAAGACATAATACAACCGGATGCGTTCATGGCGGATGCATGCGGTTGTATTATTGTAACGGAAGCGTTGACGGATCCGCAAAAAATGCTAATGTGAAAGTAGCCTTAGACATCTAGAGGCTGACATATTTGCTCATTCTTCTGAGCAGAAGAGCTTGCGCTCAGTCAGATTGGATGGAGAGCGTCTGTGAACAGCAATTTCCAAGTATTGCCAAAAATTATCTGTAACGGATCTCCTGGCACCCCGACTGGATACCTCCGTTGATGGATGCTCCTAGTGCTTCCCAAGGGCTCCAAGCACTCCGCTCGACACCGTAAGCACTGCAGACACCACGAACCGCCGCAGCTTGGTTGAGGTCTCGCCTTCCTCCACCCACGCTGGACCCAAGACTGGGCACACAAAGTCACAACAGCCAATCAACACAGTATTGTACAGTTAGACACTCCCAGCTAATGCACACAACCCCCCCTCTGCCTGTGATACAATTAACAAAATACAATGGGCATATACCCATGGTGGGTATAATTACCAGATGTTGATTCAGTTACATAGTTAATCCCAGAGAATTATTGTACAGTCACTCAGAATTGAGAAAGCTCCTTGGAAGAACCAGTGAAACGTTTTCAAGAAATCTACAGTACGTCCAGTTGCCTTGATTTATTATTTACAGATATACCATGACCTGGATAAAAAAGAACCTTCACAGACACAATGGGCATTGTCTGTGACGCAATCAACAAATACAATGGGCATTGTCTGTGACACAATTAACAAAATACAATGGGCATTGTCTGTGACACAATTAACAAAATACAATGGGCATTGTCTGTGACACAATTAACAAATACAATGGGCATTGCCTGTGACACAATTAACAAAATACAATGGGCATTGTCTGTGACACAATTAACAAAATACAATGGGCATTGTCTGTGACACAATTAACAAAATACAATGGGCATTGTCTGTGACGCAATTAACAAAATACAATGGGCATTGTCTGTGACACAATTAACAAAATACAATGGGCATTGTCTGTGACACAATTAACAAAATACAATGGGCATTGTCTGTGACGCAATTAACAAATACAATGGGCATTGTCTGTGACACAATTAACAAAATACAATGGGCATTGTCTGTGACACAATTAACAAAATACAATGGGCATTGTCTGTGACACAATTAACAAAATACAATGGGCATTGTCTGTGACACAATTAACAAAATACAATGGGCATTGCCTGTGACAGAATTAACAAAATACAATGGGCTCTGCCTGTGATACATATACCAAACACAATTAATTTAATCACTCACAGGCAGAAAACACCTCAAAACCCCACATATCCCCTTAATTATACATCCATCGATAGCTCTAATCTGGGCGAACAACATATCCAAAAATCACCCAGATCCGAGCAGGGGTTCCCGAATTCCATGGAATCTAATCCATGATATTGTAGCATTCAGTGGATGTTGAGGGCTGTTGTCCTGATGGAAAGTGAACCTCCTCCCCAGTCTTAAGTCTTTTTCAGCCTCTACTAGGTTTACCTCCATTGCCCTGTATTTAGCTCCATCCAGCTTCCCTGTCCCTGCTGAAGAAGAGCCTCCCCCATGATGCTGCCACCACCATGTCTCACGGTGGGGATGGTGAGTTCAGGGGGATGTGCAGGGTTAATTTTCTGCCACACTTAGCGTTTTGCATTTAGGCCAAAAAGTTCCACTTTGCTGTTATCTGACCAGAGCACCTTCTTCCACATTTCCTGTGTCCTCTATTTGGCTTTTGGCAAACTGCAAACAGGACTTGTTATTGCTGCTTTCGAATGTGTCTTTCTTTGAGAGACCAGGTGTCTGCTTTCAGAGGTTTAGAATGTGAAATAGAACCTGTCAGGTTAAAGACTGTTTATGAACCTATTTGTGATGTTTTCTTTTAAGTTATTAGAATGCATGTAAAATGAAAAATGATTAAATGACTAAAACTGACTAAAAATATCTACAGGTCCTATGCAGACAGATGGCACAGAATAACATGATTGCAGGATTGGGCTTCATAGGGTTTATGTGTAATCGGTTACCATGGAGAGTCTCGGAGTGTCAAAACAGCCCCCAATGTTCCTCTTGTCACCTCTGGCGCTGAAATCTCACTCTGAATTTCTTTAGACCTCAGCTGATGTCTGCGCCAGTCATAACTACCCCAAAACCCCTGGAGTTTGTATAGAAGCAAGTGAAGCTTATGGTCTGTGAGCATGAAGGGCGTTTACCGCCTCTCCGTGATCGCCGCTCCTCCCTGATCACTGCTTCTCCTTGACCTGATCACCATCCCTTTCTGATTATTGCCCCTCCCTGACCTCACCACCACCCCTCCCTGATCGCTAGCTCTCCCTGACCTCACCATCTCCCCTCCCTGACCTCACCACCACCCCTCACTGATCACTGCCCCTCCCTGACCTCACCACCGCCCCTCCCTGACCTCACCACCGCCCCTCCGTGATCGCTAGATCTCCTTGACCTGATCACCATTCCTTTCTGATTATTGCCCCTCCTTGACCTGACCACCACCCCTCCCTGATTGCTACCTCTCCTTGACCTCACCATCTCCCCTCCCTGACCGTTACCCCTCCCTGACCTCACCATCTCCCCTCCCTGACCTCACCACCGCCCCTCCCTGATTGCTACCTCTCCTTGACCTCACCATCTCCCCTCCCTGACCTCACCACCACCCCTCCCTGACCGTTACCCCTCCCTGACCTCACCATCTCCCCTCCCTGACCTCACCACCGCCCCTCCCTGATTGCTACCTCTCCTTGACCTCACCATCTCCCCTCCCTGACCTCACCACCACCCCTCCCTGACCTCTACCTCTCCCTGACCTGACCACCATCCCTCACTGATCACTGCCCCTCCCTGACCTCACTATCTCCCCTCCCTGACCTCACCACCGCCCTTCCCTGATCGCTAGATCTCCTTGACCTGATCACCATTCCATTCCTTTCTGATTATTGCCCTTCCCTGACTGCTACCTCTCCCTGACTTGACCACCATCCCTCACTGATCACTGCTCCTCCCTGATTTGAACACTACCCCTCCCTGATTGCTGCCTATCCCTGACCTCACCCCCACCACTTCTTAATCACTGCCTGTCTCTGACCTGACCACTGCCACTTCCTAATCACTGTCTGTCCCTGACCTCACCCCCTCTACTTCCTAATCACTGTCTATCCCTGACCTGATCACTGCCCTTCCCTGACCAGAGCCCCTTTTTGATCACTGCCTCTCCCTGACCTCCTTAATCAGTGCCTCTTCCTGGCTGTGGCCTTACTCTGACTACATGTAGCGTTAATGACTGAAATTAGATGGCCTAATGCATTGCCCTTATTATATGATTTGTCATGTTTCTCTTAATAGTCGTGATTTGAGTCTAAATAGACATGTTCTCCAGAACGATCTGACCTCTGATACCAGGAATGAGGCTTCACAATTATAGAAGTGACTCACAACTCAACAAAATAACCAATCTAAAGAGAGAACGAGGCGCCAGTCACAAGACCATTAACGTCAGGCATAAAGATTTCATGCTGTAATCAAACACTTTCTTCTATAGAAGAGTCAGTCAACACCAACTGGACCTGTTTAGAAATCCAATAGGCCTTCTTTTTCCAGTCCATACTCTGCATGTTACAGGCAGTGGGTGAGGAACCACTGCACCAACTAACTGGTTTGGCCTTGGGCTATCTCTTAAAGAAGTTATCCTGGCAGTCCTTTTGTTTTCACCCTTAACCCCTATAACAGGGATCTGGACTTTGCTGCAGGGGAGCCACCAGCCCGCTACCGCTCGGACTACTCCCTGTGTTGTTGACAGCTGACCCACTGCAGTCAGAAACACTTGTGCAAAGCACCAAGGGATTGCAAAAACCATAGTTGGGGACAGACTGAGGTGGGGCAAGCAGAGTATGTGCGAATCCGTGAAACAGGTTTGAGGTCAGAGCAGGCGTCAATATGATCATCAGGCACAGGTCAAGTAAGGCTGCTGTGGTTCAGGGTCAGGACTCAGGAAATGGGCAGAGGTCCATGCATGGGCAGAGAACTGGAACAGAATACATTTGCAGTGACTAACAAGCTGGACACCTATTGCTTAGGCATTCTCCCCTAGGGGAAGGTGCCTTAAGTAACCACAAGTGACCAGCCATAGGCTGGGGAAGAATTAGGGAATGCATACGCTGGCCCTATAAGAGCCAGAGGGCATTCACATACGCCGCTATATATACAAGAAGAGACCTATGACTGCGAGTCTGAAGCCTGCCAGGATGAGACCTTGGACACCAGAGGCCAGGCCTGCTGTTTAAGGACAGCGGAGGGCCAGCAGATCCAGACCATTGGAAAATCGGCAGCAGGGTGAGTGGACTGGTGCCCATGCCTGCTCAAGGGAGCATAGTGAAGGCGGGGCTGGAACGCTGACATAACATTGCATTTTGACTCCTCTCAAGTAGCTATTATTACAGGGATACTCCTATCATTATACATGGGATTTATATGTAGGGATTAATTTAGGAACAAATAGTATTGCCTCCCTGTCTCTTCCTGTAACCGATGTAGATAATGACAGTACTGCCTCCCCGTCTCTCCTTGTAAATGATGTAGATAATGATAGTACTGCCTCCCTGTCTCTCCTTGTAAATGATGTAGATAATGACAGTACTGCCTCCCCGTCTCTCCTTGTAAATGATGTAGATAATGACAGTACTGCCTCCCTGTCTCTTCCTGTAACCGATGTAGATAATGACAGTACTGCCTCCCTGTCTCTCCCTGTAAATGATGTAGATAATGACAGTACTGCCTCCCTGTCTCTCCCTGTAACTGATGTAGATAATGATAGTACTGCCTCCCTGTCTCTCCTTGTAAATGATGTAGGTACAGATAGTACTGCCTCCTTGTCTCACTTTATAAATCACATACTTATAGATAGCACTGCCTCTCTGTCTCTCCTTGTAAATGATGTAGATAATGACAGTACTGCCTCCCCGTCTCTCCTTGTAAATGATGCAGATAATGACAGTACTGCCTCCCCGTCTCTCCTTGTAAATGATGTAGATAATGACAGTACTGCCTCCCTGTCTCTCCCTGTAACTGATGTAGATAATGATAGTACTGCCTCCCTGTCTCTCCTTGTAAATGATGTAGATAATGACAGTACTGCCTCCCCGTCTCTCCTTGTAAATGATGCAGATAATGACAGTACTGCCTCCCCGTCTCTCCTTGTAAATGATGTAGATAATGACAGTACTGCCTCCCTGTCTCTCCCTGTAACTGATGTAGATAATGATAGTACTGCCTCCCTGTCTCTCCCTGTAACTGATGTAGATAATGATAGTACTGCCTCCCTGTCTCTCCTTGTAAATGATGTAGATAATGATAGTACTGCCTCCCCGTCTCTCCTTGTAAATGATGCAGATAATGACAGTACTGCCTCCCCGTCTCTCCTTGTAAATGATGTAGATAATGACAGTACTGCCTCCCTGTCTCTCCCTGTAACTGATGTAGATAATGATAGTACTGCCTCCCTGTCTCTCCCTGTAACTGATGTAGATAATGATAGTACTGCCTCCCTGTCTCTCCTTGTAAATGATGTAGGTACAGATAGTACTGCCTCCTTGTCTCACTTTATAAATCACATACTTATAGATAGCACTGCCTCTCTGTCTCTCCCTGTAACTGATGTAGATAATGATAGTACTGCCTCCCTGTCTTTCCTTGTAAATGATGTAGGTACAGATAGTACTGCCTCTTTGTCTCACTTTATAAATCACATACTTATAGATAGTACTGCCTCCCTGTCTCTTCCTGTAAATGTTGTAGGTACAGATAGCACTGCCTCCCTATCTCTCCCTGTATTTGATATAGGTACAGATAGTACTGCCTCCCCGTCTCTCCTTGTAAATGATGTAGGTACAGATAGTACTGCCTCCTTGTTTCTTCCTGTAACTGATGTAGATACAGATAGTACTGCCTCCCTGTCTCTTCCTGTAAATGTTATAGGTACAGATAGCATTTCCTCCCTATCTCTCCCTGTATTTGATATAGGTACATATAGTACTGCCTCCTTGTTTCTTCCTGTAACTGATGTAGATAATGATAGTGCTGCCTCCTTGTTTCTTCCTGTAACTGATGTAGATAATGATAGTGCTGCCTCCTTGTCTCACTTTATAAATCACATACTTATAGGTAGTACTGCCTCCCTGTCTCTTCCTGTAAATGATATAGATACAGATAGTACTGCCTCCATGTCTCTCCCTGTAGTTGATATAGGTACAGATAGTACTGCCTCCCTGTCTCTCCCCATAAATGATGTAGGTGCAGATAGTACTGCCTCCCTGTCTTGCCCTGTAAATGATGTATGTACAAACAGACAGTACTGCCTCCCTGTCTCTCCCATGATGTAGGTGCAGATAGTACTGGCTCCCTGTCTTGTCCTGTAATTTATATAGGTACAGATAGTACTGCATCCCTGCCTCTTCCTGTAAATAACGTAGGAATAGAAAGTCCAGCCTCCCTGTCTCTCCATGTAAAAAATGTAGGCACAGATAGTACTGTCTCCCTGTAAATAATGTAGGTACAGATAGTACTGCCTCCCTGTATCTCCCTTTACTAAGTGTAGGTGCAGATAGTACTGTCTCCCTGTCTATCCCCATAAATGGTGTAGGTACAGATAGTACTGTCTCCTTGTAAATAATATAGGTACAGATAGTACTGCCTCCCTGTCTCTCCCTGTATTTGATATAGGTACAGATAGTACTGCCTCCCCCTGTAAATAATGTAGGGACAGATGGTACTGCCTCTACCTGTAAATAATGTACGTACAGATAGTACTGCCTTACTGTCTCTTCCGCTACATAATGTAGGTACAGGTAGTACTGCCTCCCTTTCTCTCCCTGTCAATGTTGTAGGTGCAGACAGTACTGCCTTCTTGTCTCACTTTATAAATCACATGCTTACAGATAGTACTGCCTCCCTTTCTCTCCCTGTAAATATTGTAGGTACAGGTAGTACTGCCTCCCTGTTTCTCCCTGTAAATGATGTAGATACAGATAGTACTGCTTCCCTCTTTTCCTGTAAATAATGTAGGTACAGATAGTACTGCCTCCCTGTCTCTCCCAGTAAATAATGTAGGTATAGGTAGTACTTATTTCCTGTCTCTCCTTGTAAATTATGTAGGAACACATAGTACTGCCACACTCTCTTCTTATAAATGATATACGTACTCATAGTACCACCTTATTGTCTCAATTTATAAATCATATACTTACAGACAGTACTACCTCCCTGTTTCTCCCCATAATTGATATGGATACAGATAGTACTGCCTCACTGTCTCCCCTGTAAATAAATCAATACTGTAGGTACAGATAGTACTGCCTTCCTGCCCCCCTGTAAATAATGTAGGTACAGATATTAGTGCCTACTTCTCTCTCCTGTAAATGATGTAGATACAAATAGTACTGCCCCCATGCCTCTCCCTGTAAATGATGTAGGTACAGACAGTACTGTACTGCCTCCCTGTTGCTCCCTGTAAATAATGTAGGTACAGATAGTACTGCCTCCATGTCTCTCCCTGTAAATGATGTAGGTACAGATAGTACTGCATCCCTGTCCCCCCCTGTAAATGATAAAAGTACAGATAATACTGTCTCCTTGTAAATAATATAGGTACAAGTAGTACTGCCTCCCTGTAAATGATGTATTTGCAGATAGTACTGCCTCCCTGTCTCTCCTTGTGAATGATTTAGATACATGTAGTATTGAGCCTCCCAGTCTCTCCCAGTAAATAATGTAGCTACAGTAAGAACAACCTCACTCTCTTCTTAGAATTGATGTAGGTACAGATAGTACTGCCTTTCTGTCTTCCTCTAAATAATGTACAAACAGATAATACTGCGTCCCAGTCTTTCCCTGGAAATGCTGTAGCTACAGAGAGTAATGCCTTACTCCGGCCTTATAAATGATGTAGGTACTGATACTACTGCCTCACTCCCTCCTTATAAATGATATAGGTACTGATAGTACTGCCTCACTCCCTCCTTATAAATGATATAGGTACAGATAGTACTGCCTCACTCCCTCCTTATAAATGATTTAGGTACTGATAGTACTGCCTCCCTCCCTCCCTATAAATGATGTAGGTACTGATAGTACTGCCTCACTCCCTCCTTATAAATCATATTGGTAGTGATAGTACTGCCTCACTCCCTCCTTATAAATGATGTAGGTACTGATACTACTGCCCCACTCCCTCCTTATGAATTATATAGGTACTGATAGTACTGCCTCTCTTCCTCCTTATAAATGAAGTAGGTACTGATAGTACTGCCTTACTCCCTCCTTATAAATGATGTAGGTACTGATAGTACTGCCTCACTCCCTCCTTATAAATGATATAGGTAGTGATAGTACTGCCTCACTCCCTCCTTATAAATGATATAGGTAGTGATAGTACTGCCTCACTCCCTCCTTATAAATGATATAGGTACAGATAGTACTGCCTCACTCCCTCCTTATAAATGATATAGGTACAGATAGTACTGCCTCACTCCCTCCTTATAAACGATGTACGTACTGATAGTACTGCCTCACTCCCTCCTTATAAATGATATAGGTACAGATAGTACTGCCTCACTCCCTCCTTATAAACGATGTACGTACTGATAGTACTGCCTCACTCCCTCCTTATAAGTGATGTAGGTACTGATAGTACTGCCTCCTTATGTAATGAGTCATGCTTACTTGTTGACACAGTGTGAGAAAAAAAGAGAATTCAAGAAACTAAACTGTTGCCTTCAAATCTGAGTTGTAGACTGTTTAAGAAAACTGTGGTAAAGGATTGGAGAATTTAATAAAACTCTAAAACCCCAATTTACTAGGTTATCAGATGAAGTTGGTTTTTAGATGTGTTACAATAATTTCCTCTTCAGATGCTTCTTACCACTTCTAATCCTTCATTGACCCGACGCATTTCACAGCTGACCTGTTGCTTTATAATTTCACCTTTGAACATCATAAATGTTGCCTCTGGAAGTAATTCACTGCTAATCTTTCAAATGGGTTAATTCTGACAGTGGATTACAGGTGATTTTCCGGCAGATTAACGGCTGTGCAGACATTTACACATCCAAAAAGGCACTAAATGGATTTCCATCAAGCTCCGTAGCTGATTATAGGTATTTGGTTCAATCTCTGTGTATGACCTCTGAACTGGTTCACCTCTATGGTCCTGGAAGCTCATCAATCACAGATCTGTGAGATTTTCATCAGATATAAATCACAGTGCCAAACCCCTCCTTACCCAACTCTTCTGTGTACCAAACCCCTCCTTACCCAACTCTTCTGTGTGCCATCCCCCTCTTTACCCAACTTTTCTGTGTGCCAAACCCCTCCTTACCCAACTCTTCTGTGTGCCAAACCCTTCCTAACCCAACTCTTCTGTGTGACAGACCCCGCCTTACCCAACTCTTCTGTGTGCCAGATCCCTCCCTACCCAACTCTTCTGTGGGCCAGATCCCTCCTTACCCAACTCTTCTGTGTGCCAAACCCCTCCCTACCGAACTCTTCTGTGTGCCAGATCCCTCCTCACCCAACTCATCTGTGTGCCAGACCCCTCCTTACCCAACTCTTCTGTGTGCCAAACCCCTCCCTACCCAACTCTTCTGTGTGCCAGACCCCTCCTTAACCAACTCTTCTGTGTGCCAAACCCCTCTCTAACCAACTCTTCTGTGTGCCACACCCCTCCTTACCGAACTCTTCTGTGTGCCAGATCCCTCCTTACCCAACTCTTCTGTGTGCCAAACCCCTCCCTACCCAACTCTTCTGTGTGCTAGACCCCTCCTTACCCAACTCTTCTGTATGCCAGATCCCTCCTTACCCAACTCTTCTGTGTGCCAGACCCTTCCTTACCCAACTCTTCTGTGTGCCAAACCCCTCCTTACCCAACTCTTCTGTGTGCCAGACCCCTCCTTACCCAACTCTTCTGTGTGCCAAACCCCTCCTTACTCAACTCTTCTGTGTGCCAGACCCCTCCTTACCAAACTCTTCTGTGTGCCAGATCCTTCCTTACCCAACCCTTCTGTGTGCCAAACTCCTCCCTACCCAACTATTCTGTGTGCCAGACCCCTCCTTACCCAACTCTTCTGTGTGCCAAACCCCTCCCTACCCAACTCTTCTGTGTGCCAGACCCCTCCTTAACCAACTCTTCTGTGTGCCAAACCCCTCTCTAACCAACTCTTCTGTGTGCCACACCCCTCCTTACCCAACTCTTCTGTGTGCCATATCCCTCCTTATCCAACTCTTCTGTGTGCTAGACCCCTCCTTACCCAACTCTTCTGCATGACAGAATCCTCCTTACCCAACTCTTCTGTGTGCCAGACCCCTCCTTACCCAACTCTTCTGTGTGCCAAATCCCTCCTTACCCAACTCTTCTGTGTGCCAAACCCCTCCTTACCCAACTCTTCTGTGTGCCAGACCCCTCCTTACCCAACTCTTCTGTGTGCCAAACCCCTCCTTACTCAACTCTTCTGTGTGCCACACCCCTCCTTACCCAACTCTTCTGTGTGCTAGGCCCCTCCTTAACCAACTCTTCTGTGTGCCAGATCCCTCCTTACCCAACTCTTCTGTGAGCAATTCCACTCCTTACCCAACTCTTTTCTGTGCTAGACCCTTCCTTACCCAACTCTTCTGTGTGTTAGACCCCTCCTTACCCAACTCATCTGTGTGCCAGATCCCTCCTTACCCAACTCATCTGTGTGCCAGATTCCTCCTTACCCAACTCTTCTGTGTGCCAAACCCCTCCTTACCCAAATCTTCTGTGTGCCATATTCCTCCTTACCCAACTCTTCTGTGTGCCAGATCCCTCCTTACCCGACTCTTCTGTGTGCCACACCCCTCCTTACCCAACTCTTCTCTGCGTCACACCCCTCCTTAGCCAACTCTTCTGTGTGCCAAACCCCTCCTTACCCAACTCTTCTGTGTGCCACACCCCTCCTTACCCAACTCTTCTGTGTGCTAGACCCCTCCTTACCCAACTCTTCTGTGTGCCAGATCCCTCCTTACCCAACTCTTCTGTGTGCTAGACCACTCCTTACCCAACATTTCTGTGCCAGACCCCTCCTTACCCAACTCTTTTCTGTGCTAGACCAGTCCTTACCCAACTCTCCTGTGTGCTAGACCCCTCCTTACCCAACTCATCTGTGTGCCAGATCCCTCCTTACCCAACTCTTCTGTGTGCCAGATCCCTCCTTACCCAACTCTTCTGTGTGCTAGACCCCTCCTTACCCAACTTTTCTGTGCCAGACCCCTCCTTACCCAACTCTTTTCTGTGCTAGACCAGTCCTTACCCAACTCTCCTGTGTGCTAGACCCCTCCTTACCCAACTCATCTGTGTGCCAGATCCCTCCTTACCCAACTCATCTGTGTGCCAGATTCCTCCTTACCGAACTCTTCTGTGTGCCAAACCCCTCCTTACCCAAATCTTCTGTGTACCACATCCCTCCTTACCCAACTCTTCTGTGTGCCAGATCCCTCCTTACCGACTCTTCTGTGTGCCAAACCCCTCCTTACCCAACTCTTCTCTGCGCCACACCCCTCCTTAGCCAAATCTTCTGTGCGCCAAACCCCTCCTTACCCAACTCTTCTGTGTGCTAGACCCCTACTTACCCAACTCTTCTGTGTGCTAGATCCCTCCTTACCCAACTCTTCTGTGTGTCAGATCCCTCCTTACCCAACTCTTCTGTGTGCTAGACCCCTCCTTACCCAACTTTTCTGTGCCAGACCCCTCCTTACCCAACTCTTCTGTGTGCTAGACCCCTCCTTACCCAACTTTTCTGTGCCAGACCCCTCCTTACCCAACTCTTCTCTGTGCTAGACCCCTCCTTACCAACGCTTCTCTGTGCTAGACCCCTCCTTACCCAACTCTTCTGTGTGCCAAACCCCTCCTTACCCAACTATTCTGTGTGCTAGACACCTCCTTACCCAACTCTTCTGTGTGCCACACTCCTCCTTACCCAACTCTTCTGTGTGCCAGACCCCTCCTTACCCAACTCTTCTGTGTGCCAGACACCTCCTTACCCAACTCTTTTCTGTGCTAGACCAGTCCTTACCCAACTCTCCTGTGTGCTAGACCCCTCCTTACCCAACTCATCTGTGTGCCAGATCCCTCCTTACCCAACTCTTCTGTGTGCCAGATCCCTCCTTACCCAACTCTTCTGTGTGCTAGACCCCTCCTTACCCAACTCTTCTGTGTGCCAGACACCTCCTTACCCAACTCTTTTCTGTGCTAGACCAGTCCTTACCCAACTCTCCTGTGTGCTAGACCCCTCCTTACCCAACTCATCTCTGTGCCAGATCCCTTCTTACCCAACTCATCTGTGTGCCAGATCCCTCCTTACCCGACTCTTCTGTGTGCCACACCCCTCCTTACCCAACTCTTCTCTGCGTCACACCCCTCCTTAGCCAACTCTTCTGTGTGCCAAACCCCTCCTTACCCAACTCTTCTGTGTGCCACACCCCTCCTTACCCAACTCTTCTGTGTGCTAGACCCCTACTTACCCAACTCTTCTGTGTGCTAGACCCCTCCTTACCCAACTCTTCTGTGTGCCAGATCCCTCCTTACCCAACTCTTCTGTGTGCTAGACCCCTCCTTACCCAACTTTTCTGTGCCAGACCCCTCCTTACCCAACTCTTTTCTGCGCTAAACCAGTCCTTACCCAACTCTCCTGTGTGCTAGACCCCTCCTTACCCAACTCATCTGTGTGCCAGATCCCTCCTTACCCAACTCATCTATGTGCCAGATTCCTCCTTACCGAACTCTTCTGTGTGCCAAACCCCTCCTTACCCAAATCTTCTGTGTACCACATCCCTCCTTACCCAACTCTTCTGTGTGCCAGATCCCTCCTTACCGACTCTTCTGTGTGCCAAACCCCTCCTTACCCAACTCTTCTCTGCGTCACACCCCTCCTTAGCCAAATCTTCTGTGCGCCAAACCCCTCCTTACCCAACTCTTCTGTGTGCTAGACCCCTACTTACCCAACTCTTCTGTGTGCTAGATCCCTCCTTACCCAACTCTTCTGTGTGCCAGATCCCTCCTTACCCAACTCTTCTGTGTGCTAGACCCCTCCTTACCCAACTTTTCTGTGCCAGACCCCTCCTTACCCAACTCTTCTGTGTGCTAGACCCCTCCTTACCCAACTTTTCTGTGCCAGACCCCTCCTTACCCAACTCTTCTCTGTGCTAGACCCCTCCTTACCAACTCTTCTCTGTGCTAGACCCCTCCTTACCCAACTCTTCTGTGTGCCAAACCCCTCCTTACCCAACTCTTCTGTGTGCTAGACACCTCCTTACCCAACTCTTCTGTGTGCCACACTCCTCCTTACCCAACTCTTCTGTGTGCCAGACCCCTCCTTACCCAACTCTTCTGTGTGCCAGACACCTCCTTACCCAACTCTTCTGTGTGCCAAACCCCTCCTTACCCAACTCTTCTGTGTGCCACACACCTCCTTACCCAACTCATCTGTGTGCCAGACCCGTCCTTCCCCAACTTTTCTGTGTGCTAGACCCCTCCTTACCCAACTCTTCTGCGTGCCAGTACCCTCCTTACCCAACTCTTCTGTGCGCCAGACCCCTCCTTACCCAACTCTTTTTTGTGCCAGACCCCTCCTTACCCAACTCTTCAGTGTGCTAGACCCCTCCTTACCCAACTCATCTGTGTGCCAGATTCCTCCTTACCCAACTCTTCTGTGTGCCAAACCCCTCCTTACCCAAATCTTCTGTGTGCCACATCCCTCCTTACCCAACTCTTCTGTGTGCCAGATCCCTCCTTACCCGACTCTTCTGTGTGCCACACCCCTCCTTACCCAACTCTTCTCTGCGCCAGACCCTACCCATTTCTTCTGTGTGCCAGACCCCTCCTTACCCAACTCTTCTGTGCGCCAGACCCCTCCTTACCAAACTATTTTGTGTGCCAGACCCCTCCTTACCCAACTCTTCTGTGTGCTAGACACCTCCTTACCCAACTCTTTTGTGTGCCAGACCCCTCCTTACCCAACCAACTCTTTTGTGTGCCAGACCCCTCCTTACCCAACTTTTCTGTGTGCTAGACCCCTCCTTACCCAACTCTTCTGTGCGCCAGACCCCTCCTTACCCAACTTTTTTGTGTGCCAGACCCCTCCTTACCCAACTCTTCTGTGTGCTAGACACCTCTTTACCCAACTCCTTTGTGTGCCAGACCCCTCCTTACCCAACTCTTTTGTGTGCCAGACCCCTCCTTACCCAACTCTTCTGTGTGCCAGATCCCTCCTTACCCAACTCTTCTGTGAGCCAGACCCCTCCTTACCCAACTCCTCTGTGCGCCAGACCGCTCCTTATCCAACTCTTTTGTGTGCCAGAGCCCTCCTTACCCAACTCTTCTGTGTGCCAAACCCCTCCTTACCCAAATCTTCTGTGTGCCAGACCCCTCCTTTCTCAACTCTTCTGTGTGCCACACACCTCCTTACCCAACTCTTCTGTGTGCCAGATCCCTCCTTACTCAACTCTTCTGTGCGCTAGACACCTCCTTACCCAACTCTTCTGTGTGCCACACCCCTCCTTACCCAACTTTTCTGTGTGCCAGACCCCTCCTTACCCAACTCTTCTGTGTGCCAGACACCTCCTTACCCAACTCTTCTTTGTGCCAGACCCCTCCTTACCCAACTCTTCTGTGTGCCAGATCCCTCCTTACTAACTCATCTGTGTGCCATATCCCTCCTTACCCAACTCTTCTGTGTGCTAGACCCCTCCTTACCCAACTCTTCTGTGTGCCAGACACCTCCTTACCCAACTCTTCTGTGTGCCACACCCCTCCTTACCCAACTCTTCTGTGTGCTAGGCCCCTCCTTACCCAACTCTTCTGTGTGCCAGATCCCTCCTTACCCAACTCTTCTGTGAGCAATTCCACTCCTTACCCAACTCTTTTCTGTGCTAGACCCTTCCTTACCCAACTCTTCTGTGTGTTAGACCGCTCCTTACCCAACACATCTGTGTGCCAGATTCCTCCTTACCCAACTCTTCTGTGTGCCAAACCCCTCCTTACCCAAATCTTCTGTGTGCCATATTCCTCCTTACCCAACTCTTCTGTGTGCCACACCCCTCCTTACCCAACTCTTCTCTGCGTCACACCCCTCCTTAGCCAACTCTTCTGTGTGCCACACCCCTCCTTACCCAACTCTTCTGTGTGCTAGACCCCTACTTACCGAACTCTTCTGTGTGCTAGACCCCTCCTTACCCAACTCTTCTGTGTGCCAGATACCTCCTTGACCAACTCTTCTGTGTGCTAGACCACTCCTTACCCAACATTTCTGTGCCAGACCCCTCCTTACCCAACTCTTTTCTGTGCTAGACCAGTCCTTACCCAACTCTCCTGTGTGCTAGACCCCTCCTTACCCAACTCATCTGTGTGCCAGATCCCTCCTTACCCAACTCTTCTGTGTGCCAGATCCCTCCTTACCCAACTCTTCTGTGTGCTAGACCCCTCCTGACCCAACTTTTCTGTGCCAGACCCCTCCTTACCCAACTCTTTTCTGCGCTAGACCAGTCCTTACCCAACTCTCCTGTGTGCTAGACCCCTCCTTACCCAACTCATCTGTGTGCCAGATCCCTCCTTACCCAACTCATCTGTGTGCCAGATTCCTCCTTACCGAACTCTTCTGTGTGCCAAACCCCTCCTTACCCAAATCTTCTGTGTACCACATCCCTCCTTACCCAACTCTTCTGTGTGCCAGATCCCTCCTTACCGACTCTTCTGTGTGCCAAACCCCTCCTTACCCAACTCTTCTCTGCGCCACACCCCTCCTTAGCCAAATCTTCTGTGCGCCAAACCCCTCCTTACCCAACTCTTCTGTGTGCTAGACCCCTACTTACCCAACTCTTCTGTGTGCTAGATCCCTCCTTACCCAACTCTTCTGTGTGCCAGATCCCTCCTTACCCAACTCTTCTGTGTGCTAGACCCCTCCTTACCCAACTTTTCTGTGCCAGACCCCTCCTTACCCAACTCTTCTGTGTGCTAGACCCCTCGTTACCCAACTTTTCTGTGCCAGACCCCTCCTTACCCAACTCTTCTCTGTGCTAGACCCCTCCTTACCAACTCTTCTCTGTGCTAGACCCCTCCTTACCCAACTCTTCTGTGTGCCAAACCCCTCCTTACCCAACTATTCTGTGTGCTAGACACCTCCTTACCCAACTCTTCTGTGTGCCACACTCCTTACCCAACTCTTCTGTGTGCCAGACCCCTCCTTACCCAACTCTTCTGTGTGCCAGACACCTCCTTACCCAACTCTTCTGTGTGCCAAACCCCTCCTTACCCAACTCTTCTGTGTGCCACACACCTCCTTGCCCAACTCATCTGTGTGCCAGACCCGTCCTTCCCCAACTTTTCTGTGTGCTAGACCCCTCCTTACCCAACTCTTCTGTGTGCCAGTACCCTCCTTACCCAACTCTTCTGTGCGCCAGACCCCTCCTTACCCAACTCTTTTTTGTGCCAGACCCCTCCTTACCCAACTCTTCTGTGTGCTAGACCCCTCCTTACCCAACTCATCTGTGTGCCAGATTCCTCCTTACCCAACTCTTCTGTGTGCCAAACCCCTCCTTACCCAAATCTTCTGTGTGCCACACCCCTCCTTACCCAACTCTTCTCTGCGCCAGACCCCTCCTTACCCATTTCTTCTGTGTGCCAGACCCCTCCTTACCCAACTCTTCTGTGCGCCAGACCCCTCCTTACCCAACTCTTTTGTGTGCCAGACCCCTCCTTACCCAACTCTTCTGTGTGCTAGACACCTCCTTACCCAACTCTTTTGTGTGCCAGACCCCTCCTTACCCAACCAACTCTTTTGTGTGCCAGACCCCTCCTTACCCAACTTTTCTGTGTGCCACACCCCTCCTTACCCAACTCTTCTGTGTGCCAGACCCCTCCTTACCCAACTCTTCTGTGCGCCAGACCCCTCCCTACCCAACTTTTTTGTGTGCCAGACCCCTCCTTACCCAACTCTTCTGTGTGCTAGACATCTCTTTACCCAACTCCTTTGTGTGCCAGACCCCTCCTTACCCAACTCTTTTGTGTGCCAGACCCCTCCTTACCCAACTCTTCTGTGTGCCAGATCCCTCCTTACCCAACTCTTCTGTGCGCCAGACCCCTCCTTACCCAACTCCTCTGTGCGCCAGACCCCTCCTTATCCAACTCTTTTGTGTGCCAGAGCCCTCCTTACCCAACTCTTCTGTGTGCCAAACCCCTCCTTACCCAAATCTTCTGTGTGCCAGACCCCTCCTTACCCAACTCTTCTGTGTGCCAGACCCCTCCTTTCTCAACTCTTCTGTGTGCCACACACCTCCTTACCCAACTCTTCTGTGTGCCAAACCCCTCCTTACCCAAATCTTCTGTGTGCCAGACCCCTCCTTTCTCAACTCTTCTGTGTGCCACACACCTCCTTACCCAACTCTTCTGTGTGCCAAACCCCTCCTTACCCAAATCTTCTGTGTGCCAGACCCCTCCTTTCTCAACTCTTCTGTGTGCCACACACCTCCTTACCCAACTCTTCTGTGTGCCAGATCCCTCCTTACTCAACTCTTCTGTGCGCTAGACACCTCCTTACCCAACTCTTCTGTGTGCCACACCCCTCCTTACCCAACTTTTTTGTGTGCCAGACCCCTCCTTACCCAACTCTTCTGTGTGCCAGACACCTCCTTACCCAACTCTTCTTTGTGCCAGACCCCTCCTTACCCAACTCTTCTGTGTGCCAGATCCCTCCTTAACTAACTCATCTGTGTGCCATATCCCTCCTTACCCAACTCTTCTGTGTGCTAGACCCCTCCTTACCCAACTCTTCTGTGTGCCAGACACCTCCTTACCCAACTCTTCTGTGTGCCAGGCCCCTCCTTACCCAACTCTTCTGTGCGCCAGATCCCTCCTTAACCAACTCTTCTGTGTGCTAGACCCCTCCTTACCCAACTCTTTTGTGCGCCAGACCCCTCCTTACCCAACTCTTTTGTGCGCCAGACCCCTCCTTACCCAACTCTTCTGTGTGCTAGACACCTCCTTACCCAACTCTTTTGTGTGCCAGACCCCTCCTTTGGCCTCTTTCACACTTGCTTTGTCCGGAACCGGCGTGTACTCCACTTGCTGGAATTACACGCCGGATCCGGAAAAATGTAAGTGTACTGAAAGCATTTGAAGACGGATCCGTCTTCAAAATGCTTTCAGTGTTACTATGGCACCCAGGACGCTATTAAAGTCCTGGTTGCCATAGTAGAAGCGGGGAGCGGGGTAGCGGTATACTGTACTTACAGTCCGCGCGGCTCCCGGGGCACTCCAGAGTGACGTCAGAGCGCCCCATGCGCATGGATGACGTGCCATGTGATCACGTCATCCATGCGCTTGGGGCGCCCTGATGTCACTCTGGAGCACCCCGGGAGCAGCACGGACGGTAAGTATGCTGCTCCCCCGCTCCCCACTACACTTTACCATGGCTGCCAGGACTTTAGCGTCCCGGCAGCCATGGTAACCATTCAGAAAAAGCTAAACGTCGGATCCGGCAATGCGCCGAAACGACGTTTAGCTTAAGGCCGAAACCGGATCAATGCCTTTCAATGGGCATTAATTCCGGATCCGGCCTTGCGGCAAGTCTTCAGGATTTTTGGCCGGAGCAAAAAGCGCAGCATGCTGCAGTATTTTCTCCGGCCAAAAAACGTTCCGTTCCGGAACTGAAGACATCCTGATGCATCCTGAACGGATTTCTCTCCATTCAGAATGCATGGGGATAAAACTGATCAGGATTCTTCCGGCATAGAGCCCCGACGATGGAACTCTATGCCGGAAGAAAATAACGCAGGTGTGAAAGAGCCCTTACCCAACTCTTTTGTGTGCCAGACCCCTCCTTACCGAACTCTTCTGTGTGCCAGATCCCTCCTTACTCAACTCTTCTGTGTGCCACACACCTCCTTACCGAGCTCTTCTGTGTGCCAGATCCCTCCTTACCCAACTCTTCTGTGCGCTAGACACCTCCTTACTCAACTCTTCTGTGTGCCACACCCCTCCTTACCCAACTCTTCTGTGTGCCAGACCCCTCCTTACCCAACTCTTCTGTGCGCTAGACACCTCCTTACCCAACTCTTCTGTGTGCCACACCCCTCCTTACCCAACTCCTCTGTGTGCCAGACACCTCCTTACCCAACTCTTCTGTGTGCCATATCCCTCCTTACCCAACTCTTCTGTGTGCCAGACCCTTCCTTACCCAATTCTTATGTGTGCCATATCCCTCCTTACCCAACTCATCTGTGTGCCAGACCCCTCCTTACCCAACTCTTCTGTGTACCAGACCCCTCCTTAACCAACGCTTCTGTGTGCCATATCCCTCTTTACCCAACTCTTCTGTGTGCCAAACCCCTCCTTACCCAACTCTTCTGTGTGCTAGACCCCTCCTTACCCAACTCTTCTGTGTGCCAAACCCTTCCTTACCCAACTCTTCTGTGTGCCACACCCCTCCTTACCCAACTCTTCTGTGTGCCAGATCCCTCCTTACTCAACTCTTCTGTGCGCTAGACACCTCCTTACCCAACTCTTCTGTGTGCCACACCCCTCCTTACCCAACTCTTCTGTGTGCCAGACCCCTCCTTACCCAACTCTTCTGTGCGCTAGACACCTCCTTACCCAACTCTTCTGTGTGCCACACCCCTCCTTACCCAACTCTTCTGTGTGCCAGACACCTCCTTACCCAACTCTTCTGTGTGCCATATCCCTCCTTACCCAACTCTTCTGTGTGCCAGACCCTTCCTTACCCAATTCTTATGTGTGCCATATCCCTCCTTACCCAACTCATCTGTGTGCCAGACCCCTCCTTACCCAACTCTTCTGTGTACCAGACCCCTCCTTACCCAACGCTTCTGTGTGCCATATCCCTCTTTACCCAACTCTTCTGTGTGCCAAACCCCTCCTTACCCAACTCTTCTGTGTGCTAGACCCCCTCCTTACCCAACTCTTCTGTGTGCCAAACCCTTCCTTACCCAACTCTTCTGTGTGCCACACCCCTCCTTACCCAACTCTTCTGTGTGCCAGATCTCTCCTTACCCAAATCTTCTGTGTGCCAAACCCCTCCTTACCCAACTCTTCTGTGTGCTAGACCCCTCCTTACCCAACTCTTCTGTGTGCCAAACCCTTCCTTACCCAACTCTTCTGTGTGTCACACCCCTCCTTACCCAATTCTTATGTGTGCCATATCCCTCCTTACCCAACTCATCTGTGTGCCAGACCCCTCCTTACCCAACTCTTCTGTGTACCAGACCCCTCCTTACCCAACGCTTCTGTGTGCCATATCCCTCTTTACCCAACTCTTCTGTGTGCCAAACCCCTCCTTACCCAACTCTTCTGTGTGCTAGACCCCTCCTTACCCAACTCTTCTGTGTGCCAAACCCTTCCTTACCCAACTCTTCTGTGTGCCACACCCCTCCTTACCCAACTCTTCTGTGTGCCAGATCCCTCCTTACTCAACTCTTCTGTGCGCTAGACACCTCCTTACCCAACTCTTCTGTGTGCCACACCCCCCCTTACCCAACTCTTCTGTGTGCCAGACCCCTCCTTACCCAACTCTTCTGTGCGCTAGACACCTCCTTACCCAACTCTTTTGTGTGCCACACCCCTCCTTACCCAACTCTTCTGTGTGCCAGACACCTCCTTACCCAACTCTTCTGTGTGCCAGACCCCTCCTTACCCAACTCTTCTGTGCGCTAGACCCCTCCTTACCCAATTCTTATGTGTGCCATATCCCTCCTTACCCAACTCATCTGTGTACCAGACCCCTTCTTACCCAACGCTTCTGTGTGCCATATCCCTCTTTACCCAACTCTTCTGTGTGCCAAACCCCTCCTTACCCAACTCTTCTGTGTGCTAGACCCCTCCTTACCCAACTCTTCTGTGTGCCAAACCCTTCCTTACCCAACTCTTCTGTGTGCCACACCCCTCCTTACCCAATTCTTATGTGTGCCATATCCCTCCTTACCCAACTCATCTGTGTGCCAGACCCCTCCTTACCCAACTCTTCTGTGTACCAGACCCCTCCTTACCCAACGCTTCTGTGTGCCATATCCCTCTTTACCCAACTCTTCTGTGTGCCAAACCCCTCCTTACCCAACTCTTCTGTGTGCTAGACCCCTCCTTACCCAACTCTTCTGTGTGCCAAACCCCTCCTTACCCAACTCTTCTGTGTGCCACACCCCTCCTTACCCAACTCTTCTGTGTGCCAGATCCCTCCTTACTCAACTCTTCTGTGCGCTAGACACCTCCTTACCCAACTCTTCTGTGTGCCACACCCCTCCTTACCCAACTCTTCTGTGTGCCAGACCCCTCCTTACCCAACTCTTCTGTGCGCTAGACACCTCCTTACCCAACTCTTTTGTGTGCCACACCCCTCCTTACCCAACTCTTCTGTGTGCCAGACACCTCCTTACCCAACTCTTCTGTGTGCCATATCCCTCCTTACCCAACTCTTCTGTGTGCCAGACCCCTCCTTACCCAACTCTTCTGTGCGCTAGACCCCTCCTTACCCAATTCTTATGTGTGCCATATCCCTCCTTACCCAACTCATCTGTGTACCAGACCCCTTCTTACCCAACGCTTCTGTGTGCCATATCCCTCTTTACCCAACTCTTCTGTGTGCCAAACCCCTCCTTACCCAACTCTTCTGTGTGCTAGACCCCTCCTTACCCAACTCTTCTGTGTGCCAAACCCTTCCTTACCCAACTCTTCTGTGTGCCACACCCCTCCTTACCCAACTCTTCTGTGTGCCAGATCTCTCCTTACCCAACTCATCTGTGTGCCAGACCCCTCCTTACTCAACTCTTCTGTGTGCCAGACCCCTCCTTACCCAACTCTTCTGTGTGCCAGATGTGGCGAAACCAACCTCGCCACTGGGTTTTGGAGAGGGCTGTTTAAAAGCCTCTTGCCTCCGGATTATGGCCCATAGTAACTTTAAAGGAGAAGACAGACCGGACGCACAGCTTAAATCTGTCTGTGGAATTGTATTTTATGTTATTATGCGTTTGGTTAAATTTTATGTTATGTGAGGCACCCAGATAGCTAATATTATTGTATTCGTGTATTCTGAGTGCCATTCACCTAATGATATGCATTCAGACTTGAGCTATCTGGGGATATGTTAAATGTCTGTGTTTGCTGTGGGGGTGTGACATTGTGTGTTTAAATGGTGATGTCTGTCCTGTTGTCTCCACATGTGTATTGGCGATCTCCCTTTGTCCTGAGAGATAATTGGATTGCCTTCGGTTGTCTCCGGGACAGAGAGGAGGAAACCATGATGCATTGTGGGGATATGTTGTATCTGTCCTGTGTCGCAGTCTCCCTTCTGGTCCTCTGGGGGCGGGAACGATTGGTTGCTGTATTTACATTGTATGTGTTGTAAATTACTGATTAGTTGGATTTCAAAACCCTGTGGGCAGTACTATGTTTGTTTTTTATGAATAAAAGAGGCTGTATCTGAAGTACAGGCAGACCACTGCTGACCCTCAACACGGAGCCTTGTCTCGTTACTGGGGGGATTCCCTGTATGCTGTTAGAGACTGATTGCCAGGAGTGTAAGCTGATTGTTTGCTTTGACTGTTCGTCTGCTGGCAGCTATTCGCGAGGTTCCAGTTTGGAGTGCTATTTTGTATCCAGTTCGGGAGGTTGGTGTTCTGCAGTAGCTGTGCCTGTCTCTCAGAAAGGGGCATATCGCCTAAACGGATTTTAACCCCTTGTCTGCTGAAACGGTCCGTTACATTGGTGGCAAGCAGCGGGATCGTTCCTACAGCCAGAAGGACAGCTACAGGAGACACCATTTCTGTGGATTCTACAATTTAAGGGCAACGCATGTCCCAGTACAGCAACCCTAAAAGCACCAGGATGGAACCAGCAGTGTTATACGAGGAGGAGGACCTGGATGGCCGGGATGCATTAAGGAAGGGCATCTGGTACCAGGCCCTGGATAATGTACAATACCAGCGGGGTGAGAGTCTCCCCAGTGAAGAGCAGCGGTTGCAGAAGCAAGTGGCCCTGCGGATGCCCTTCCTGGGAGAGCAGCCCCTGGAGGAATGGGTGAAGGAACTAGAGCATCAGGTATGGCAGGAGCTATGGCTGGAGGATGCCTACCAGACGCTCTGGTGGTATATGGCACAGTATATACCCTGGACAGCTGAGCATGACAAGCCAGAGGGAGAGGAGTTTGATGGTCCTGGCTTGTTATGGGAGTCCTTTGCAGAGCCTGACTTCGGGAGCCCTGCACAGTCCAGACTTCAGGACATTTTCTATGAGAGGGAGGC
The DNA here is from genome assembly GCF_014858855.1 of Bufo gargarizans. Lineage (NCBI taxonomy): Eukaryota > Metazoa > Chordata > Amphibia > Anura > Bufonidae > Bufo > Bufo gargarizans. The sequence continues at coordinate 200,447,195 of NC_058083.1, forward strand.
TAGGCATGAGTGGGATGACCCCCATGAGGTAGAGCAAGACCTGGCTCACCTAGCAACCCTGGAGTGGGAACTGGAGCAGGACTACCGAGATCTCTTCCACTCCATTGGGAAGGCTCAGCAGGACAGTAAGGTGACAGACCCAGATCCAGACCCATTCAGCTGGGCAGATATTGTAGAGCGTTACTGGGAAGAACCCCAGGTGGCCAGTAGAGATGGGACCGAGGTCTCTCCACCGGTCCTGCAGGGAATTGGAAGCCCAGTGTCCATTCCCCAGTGGCAAGCTGAGTTACAGGGGGCAGAGGTAGTTGTTCCTGTCCCCCAGCAGCAGAGTGATATGCCGGGAAGGCAGTGTGAAGTGCAGGGAGAGGAGAGCAGCGGCCTCCCTCCCCAGCGGCAGGCTGAGTTACAGGGGGCAGAGGTAGTTGTTCCTGCACCCCAGCAGCAGCATGATTTGTTGGGAACTGGGAGCCTAGTCTCCATTCCCCAGCGGCAGCTTAACGCACCAGGGGGAGACAGTAAGCCCCACAACTGTGCAGATGGGACTGTGGTCTCTGCACTCACAGCACAGGGGGTAGGGACAGTCGGTCCTGTCCCCAGCAACAGGGCTGTTTAGCCAAAGAGGAGACAGTCGGTCTCCCCCTCAAACAACCAGATCTCCAGCCATCTCCGCAGGGATACCAGGAGGAGGAGGTAAGCGAGCCCTCCCCTTCCCAGCTACTTCCCAACCGAGTTCTGGGGGCAGGGGATGAGCCTGCAATACCCACTGATCCCTTCCCAGCGGAAGAGCTGGCATCAGGGCAGAGAGCCGCTAGCCTCTTCTCCACCGACCCCCTTGTTACAAGACTGGCTTTTACCCCCCTCACCCCAGCAGAAGAGCTGGCATCTGGGCAGAGCGCAGTCGGCCTCTGCCCACCAAGTACCTACAGCTCCAAGCTGGAGAACCACAAAGCAAGGAGTAGCAGATGCCCACTCAACAGCTGGGGACATACAGAACAGAGCCAGGCCCTAAGATTCAACAGGTCCAGTATTGGGTTGTGGGTGGGCTGCCAGACTAACTCAGGTACCGACCGGCGTGAGGTCAGGTATCTGGTTAGTCTTCCCTGGGGGGGGGGAGATGTGTGGCGAAACCAACCTCGCCACTGGGCTTTGGAGAGGGCTGTTTAAAAGCCTCTTGCCTCAGGATTATGGCCCCTACTAACTAGCTTAAATCTGTCTGTGGAATTGTATTTTATGTTATTATGCGTTTGGTTAAATTGTATGTTATGTGAGGCACCCAGATAGCTAATAGTATTGTATTCGTGTATTCTAAGTGCCATTCACCTAATGATATGCCCTCAGACTTGAGCTATCTGGGGATATGTTAAATGTCTGTGTTTGCTGTGGGGGTGTGACATTGTGGGCCAGATTTATCATGACTCTGACAGCTCACTCCACTTTCACATATGGCTAAAGTCAGTTTTAGCCAAGTCAGATTTATGATCGCCCCTTTAAGACTGTAATAAATGTGGTTTGACGGTAGCAGTTTATCCGTCAGTAAGCAGCTTTTCAAAAGTCGCACGTTTTTATGAAAAAGTCGCATGTTCTATTAAAAAGTCTCATAAGATAAGCATGGTCCTGACTGGAGTGAAGTTGCGACTTTTTTGCGACTTTTTAAAAAAGTCCCAATAGTAAATCTGTCTAGAGATTCATTTACATACGAAAACGCGCCCACTTTCAGAAAACTGGCGAGCATAGTGCAGAGCAGAAAAAAGTCGCAAATTTGTGCGCAGTTTTAGCCTTTGGGACTTTTTTGCGACTTTTCCACTCCACAAAAGTGACTTTGCCTAATGATATATCTGGCCCTGTGTGTTTAAATGGTGATGTCTGTCCTGTTGTCTCCACATGTGTATTGGCGATCTCCCTTTGTCCTGAGAGATAATTGGATTGCCTTCGGTTGTCTCCGGGACAGAGAGGAGGAAACCATGATGCATTGTGGGGATATGTTGTATCTGTCCTGTGTCGCAGTCTTCCTTCTGGTCCTCTGGGGGCTGGAACGATTGGTTGCTGTATTTACATTGTATGTGTTGTAAATTACTGATTGGTTGGATTTCAAAACCCTGTGGGCAGTACTATGTTTGTTTTTTATGAATAAAAGAGGCTGTATCTGAAGTACAGGCAGACCACTGCTGACCCTCAACACGGAGCCTTGTCTCGTTATTGGGGGGATTCCCTGTATGCTGTTAGAGACTGATTGCCAGGAGTGTAAGCCGATTGTATGCTTTTCCTGTTCGTCTGCCAGCAGCTATTCGCGAGGTTCCAGTTTGGAGTGGTATTTTGTATCCAGTTCGGGAGGTTGGTGTTCTGCAGTAGCTGTGCCTGTCTCTCAGAAAGAGGCATATCGCCTAAACGGATTTTAACCCCTTGTCTGCTAAAACGGTCCGTTACACCAGATCTCTCCTTACCCAACTCTTCTGTGTGCCATATCCCTCCTTACCCAACTCTTCTGTGTGCTAGACCTCTCCTTACCCAACTCTTCTGTGTGCCAGACCCCTCCTTACCCAACTCTTCTGTGCCAGACACCTCCTTACCCAACTCTTCTGTGTACCAGACCCATCCTTACCCAACTCTTCTGTGTGCCAGACCCCTCCTTACCCTACTCTTCTGTGTGCCAGACCCCTCCTTACCCAACTCTTCTGTGTGCCAGACCCCTCCTTACCCAACTCTTCTGTGTGCCAGACACCTCCTTACCCAACTCTTCTGTGTGCCAGACCCCTCCTTACCCAACTCTTCTGTGTGCCAGACCCCTCCTTACCCGACTCTTCTGTGTACCAGACCCCTCCTTACCCAACTCTTCTGTGTGCCACACCCCTCCTTACCCAACTCTTCTGTGTGCCACACCCCTCCTTACCCAACTCTTCTGTGTGCCAGACACCTCCTTACCCAACTCTTCTGTGTGCCAGACCCCTCCTTACCCAACTCTTCTGTGTGCCAGACACCTCCTTACCCAACTCTTCTGTGTGCCAGACCCCTCCTTACCCAACTCTTCTGTGTGTTAGACCCCTCCTTACCCAACTCTTCTGTGCGCCAGACCCCTCCTTACCCAACTCTTCTGTGTGTTAGACCCCTCCTTACCCAACTCTTCTGTGTACCAGACCCCTCCTTACCCGACTCTTCTGTGTGCCATATCCCTCCTTACCCGACTGTTCTTCTACATTTTGTACTCAAAATAGACTGTGATCCTTGAACTAGTGAAAGTGAGTGACAACCTCTGGTGACCCCATGTTTGAAGGTTGTCAGTTTGGGTGCTATGACCTTTGTCTTGTCATGTATGACCTCCAGTAATCTGAACCATGTCCTGGTTTGTTCCTGTCAGATACATTGTATCTCGCATTTTGTACATTATATGGGACGCGGACAAGTTCTAAGCAGAACCTTGGCCTCTGATAATCATCTTCAGAAGGCTGAGAGTTTTTGCCCGGCTTTGTGCGGAGGGTGAGATCATTCCTCTCCCCGGTTTCCTTGTATAACCTTGTGATGCTGATATTAGCCGGTGATTTATGCGCCATTCCGCGAGGTGCTAGCGATACACACATATTCATTCTTTAGCGGATCGCACACACTATTATGTTACAGCTCGGGGGAGGGGGGTTATTACTTCTTCTATTATTATTTTTTTTATCAGAACAAGAGAAGGAACATTTGTAAACCTGAGCGAGGAGAAATATCATTATTGAGAGATCAAGTCCCGGGGCGAGATGCAGATAGAGGAGAATGGAGAGCTTTCCGCTGAGACTGCGAATGTCTTTATTGACGGATGAAGGGTCTATAGAAAGAAATGACTCCGGAAAATCGTCCGTCACTGAGAGCCGCGTCTACCACAGCATAAGAGCGTTACATCGTGTCAGCGAGATGAAAACCAAGAATAAGAGCTCAATGATCAGCAGTATAATAACAAGTTAGCCACACAATACAAAGACCGAGCCGCTATAACATGGGCATGATTATATATGTACACCTGCTGCAATCTGGCATCTCCTGTATATAATGATATATGTACAGCTGGTGTCAGTTATACATCTCCTTGTATATAGCGATATGGAGCATGCTGGTATAACCTGGGCATCTCCTGTATATAATTATATAGGTACAGCTGGTATAAGTTATACATCTTCTGTATATAGTGATATGGACCATGCTGGTATAACCTGGGCATCTCCTGTATATAATTATATATGTACAGCTGGTATAAGTTATACATCTTCTTGTATACAGTGATATGGACCATGCTGGTATAACCTGGGCATCTCCTGTATATAATTATATATGTACAGCTGGTATAACCTGGGCATCTCCTGTATATAATTATATATGTACAGCTGGTGTCAGTTATACATCTCCTTGTATATAGCGATATGGAGCATGCTGGTATAACCTGGGCATCTCCTGTATATAATTATATATGTACAGCTGGTATAAGTTATACATCTTCTTGTATACAGTGATATGGACCATGCTGGTATAACCTGGGCATCTCCTGTATATAATTATATATGTACAGCTGGTATAACCTGGGCATCTCCTGTATATAATTATATATGTACAGCTGGTATAAGTTATACATCTTCTTGTATATAGGGATACGGACCATGCTGGTATAACCTGGGTATCTCCTGTATATAATTATATATGTACAGCTGGTATAAGTTATACATCTTCTTGTATATAGTGATATGGAGCATGCTGGTATAACCTGGGCTTCTCCTGTATATAATTATATATGTACAGCTGGTATAACTTATACATCTTCTTGTACATAGTGATATGGACCATGCTGGTATAACCTGGGCATCTCCTGTATATAATTTGGGTTTTCATGAGCTGTGGCCAAAATCATCAATATTAAAACAATAAAAGGCTTGAACTACTTCAGTTGGTGTGTAATGAATCTAAAATATATGAAAGTCTAATGTTTATCAGCACATTACAGAAAATAATCAACTTTATCACAATATGCTAATTTTTTTTTAGAAGGACCTGTACAAGAAGATGTATAACTTATACCAGCTGTACATATATAATTATATACAGGAGATGCCCAGGTTATACCAGCTGTACATATATAATTATATACAGGAGATGCCCAGGTTATACCAGCTGTACATATATAATTTCCTATCTAAAAAAATTAGCATATTTCATCCGACCAATAAAAGAAAAGTGTTTTTAATACAAAAAAAGTCAACCTTCAAATAATTATGTTCAGTTCTGCACTCAATATTTGGTCGGGAATCCTTTTGCAGAAATGACTGCTTCAATGCGGCGTGGCATGGAGGCAATCAGCCTGTGGCACTGCTGAGGTGTTATGGAGGCCCAGGAGGCTTCAATGCGGCGTGGCATGGAGGCCATCAGCCTGTGGCACTGCTGAGGTGTTATGGAGGCCAGGATGCTTCAATGCGGCGTGGCATGGAGGCAATCAGCCTGTGGCACTGCTGAGGTGTTATGGAGGCCCAGGAGGCTTCAATGCGGCGTGGCATGGAGGCAATCAGTCTGTGGCACTGCTGAGGTGTTATGGAGGCCCAGGATGCTGCAATGCGGCGTGGCATGGAGGCAATCAGCCTGTGGCACTGCTGAGGTGTTATGGAGGCCCAGGAGGCTTCAATGCGGCGTGGCATGGAGGCAATCAGCCTGTGGCACTGCTGAGGTGTTATGGAGGCCCAGGAGGCTTCAATGCGGCGTGGCATGGAGGCCATCAGCCTGTGGCACTGCTGAGGTGTTATGGAGGCCCAGGAGGCTTCAATGCGGCGTGGCATGGAGGCCATCAGCCTGTGGCACTGCTGAGGTGTTATGGAGGCCAGGATGCTTCAATGCGGCGTGGCATGGAGGCAATCAGCCTGTGGCACTGCTGAGGTGTTATGGAGGCCCAGGAGGCTTCAATGCGGCGTGGCATGGAGGCAATCAGTCTGTGGCACTGCTGAGGTGTTATGGAGGCCCAGGATGCTGCAATGCGGCGTGGCATGGAGGCAATCAGCCTGTGGCACTGCTGAGGTGTTATGGAGGCCCAGGAGGCTTCAATGCGGCGTGGCATGGAGGCCATCAGCCTGTGGCACTGCTGAGGTGTTATGGAGGCCCAGGATGCTTCAATGCGGCGTGGCATGGAGGCATCAGCCTGTGGCACTGCTGAGGTGTTATGGAGGCCCAGGAGGCTTCAATGCGGCGTGGCATGGAGGCAATCAGCCTGTGGCACTGCTGAGGTGTTATGGAGGCCCAGGAGGCTTCAATGCGGCGTGGCATGGAGGCAATCAGTCTGTGGCACTGCTGAGGTGTTATGGAGGCCCAGGATGCTGCAATGCGGCGTGGCATGGAGGCAATCAGCCTGTGGCACTGCTGAGGTGTTATGGAGGCCCAGGATGCTTCAATGCGGCGTGGCATGGAGGCAATCAGCCTGTGGCACTGCTGAGGTGTTATGGAGGCCCAGGATGCTTCAATGCGGCGTGGCATGGAGGCAATCAGCCTGTGGCACTGCTGAGGTGTTATGGAGGCCCAGGATGCTTCACTGCGGCGTGGCATGGAGGCAATCAGCCTGTGGCACTGCTGAGGTGTTATGGAGGCCCAGGATGCTTCACTGCGGCGTGGCATGGAGGCAATCAGCCTGTGGCACTGCTGAGGTGTTATGGAGGCCCAGGAGGCTTCAATGCGGCGTGGCATGGAGGCAATCAGCCTGTGGCACTGCTGAGGTGTTATGGAGGCCCAGGAGGCTTCGATAGCGGCCTTAAGCTCATCCAGAGTGTTGGGTCTTGCGTCTCTCAGCTTTCTCTTCCCAATATCCCACAGATTCTCTATGGGGTTCAGGTCAGGAGAGTTGGCAGGCCAGTTGAGCCCAGTAATACCATGGTCAGTAAACCAGTTACCAGTGGTTTTGGCGCTGTGAGCAGGTGCCAGGTCGTGCTGAAAAATGACATCTTCATCTCCATAAAGCTTTTCAGCAGATGGAAGCATGAAGTGCTCCACAATCTCCTGATGGCGGCTGCATTGACCCTGCCCTTGATAAAACACAGTGGACCAACACCAGCAGCTGACATGGCGCCCAGACCATCACTGACTGTGGGGACTGGACACTGGACTTCAGGCATTTTGGCATTTCCCTCTCCTCAGTCTTCCTCCAGACTCTGGCACCTTGATTTCCGAATGACATGTAACAGTCCAGTGCTGCTTCTCTGTAGCCCAGGTCAGGCGCTTCTGCCGCTGTTTCTGGGGAATGCGGCACCTGTAGCCCATTTCCTGCACACGCCTGTACACGGGGGCTCTGGATGTTTCTACTCCAGACTCAGTCCACTGCTTCCGCAGGTCCCCCAAGGTCTGGAATCGCTCCTTCTCCACAATCTTCCTCAGGGTCCGGTCACCTCTTCTCGTTGTGCAGCGTTTTCTGCCACACTTTTTCCTTCCCACAGACTTCCCACTGAGGGGCCTTGATACAGCACTCTGGGAACAGCCTATCCCTTCAGACATGTCTTTCTGTGTCTTACCCTCTTGCTTGAGGGTGTCAATGATGGCCTTCTGGACAGCAGTCAGGTCGGCAGTCTTACCCATGATTGCGGTTTTGAGTAATGAACCAGGCTGGGAGTTTGTAAAAGCCTCAGGAATCTTTTGCAGGTGTTTAGAGTTAATTAGTTGATTCAGATGATTAGGTTAATAGCTCGTTTAGAGAACCTTTTCATGATATGCTAATTTTTTGAGATAGGAATTTGGGGTTTTCATGAGCTGTGGCCAAAATCATCAATATTACAACAATAAAAGGCTTGAACTCCTTCAGTTGTGTGTAATGAATCTAAAATATATGAAAGTCTAATGTTTATCAGCACATTACAGAAAATAATGAACTTTATCACAATATGCTAATTTTTTTAGAAGGACCTGTATATAGTGATATGGAGCATGCTGGTATAACCTGGGCATCTCCTGTATATAATTATATATGTACAGCTGGTATAACCTGGGCATCTCCTGTATATAATTATATATGTACAGCTGGTATAACCTGGGCATCTCCTGTATATAATTATATATGTACAGCTGGTATAACCTGGGTATCTCCTGTATACAATTATATATGTACAGCTGGTATAAGTTATACATCTTCTGTATATAGTGATATGGACCATGCTGGTATAACCTGGGCATCTCCTGTATATAATTATATATGTACAGCTGGTATAAGTTATACATCTTCTGTATATAGTGATATGGACCATGCTGGTATAACCTGGGCATCTCCTGTATATAATTATATATGTACAGCTGGTATAACCTGGGCATCTCCTGTATATAATTATATATGTACAGCTGGTATAACCTGGGCATCTCCTGTATATAATTATATATGTACAGCTGGTATAACCTGGGTATCTCCTGTATACAATTATATATGTACAGCTGGTATAAGTTATACATCTTCTGTATATAGTGATATGGAGCATGCTGGTATAACCTGGGTATCTCCTGTATATAATTATATAGGTACAGCTGGTATAACCTGGGCATCTCCTGTATATAATTATATATGTACAGCTGGTATAAGTTATACATCTTCTTGTATATAGGGATACGGACCATGCTGGTATAACCTGGGCATCTCCTGTATATAATTATATATGTACAGCTGGTATAAGTTATACATCTTCTTGTATATAGGGATACGGACCATGCTGGTATAACCTGGGCATCTCCTGTATATAATTATATATGTACAGCTGGTATAACCTGGGCATCTCCTGTATATAATTATATAGGTACAGCTGGTATAATGTAAGCGTTGTGTGTGCAGAGAATTAGGTGTTGCGATCTGTGTGTCTGCTCCTGTGATTAGCAGATGTTTATGACCCTGTCCTCTGCTCCGTCTTCTCCTGTCCAGTGTCCTCTGCTCCGTCTTCTCCCGTCCAGTGTCCTCTGCTCCGTCTTCTCTCGTCCAGTGTCCTCTGCTCCGTCTTCTCTCGTCCAGTGTCCTCTGCTCCGTCTTCTCTCGTCCAGTGTCCTCTGCTCCGTCTTCTCTCGTCCAGTGTCCTCTGCTCCGTCTTCTCTCGTCCAGTGTCCTCTGCTCCGTCTTCTCTCGTCCAGTGTCCTCTGCTCCGTCTTCTCTCGTCCAGTGTCCTCTGCTCCGTCTTCTCTCGTCCAGTGTCCTCTGCTCCGTCTTCTCTCGTCCAGTGTCCTCTGCTCCGTCTTCTCTCGTCCAGTGTCCTCTGCTCCGTCTTCTCCCGTCCAGTGTCCTCTGCTCCGTCTTCTCCCGTCCAGTGTCCTCTGCTCCGTCTTCTCTCGTCCAGTGTCCTCTGCTCCGTCTTCTCTCGTCCAGTGTCCTCTGCTCCGTCTTCTCTCGTCCAGTGTCCTCTGCTCCGTCTTCTCTCGTCCAGTGTCCTCTGCTCCGTCTTCTCTCGTCCAGTGTCCTCTGCTCCGTCTTCTCTCGTCCAGTGTCCTCTGCTCCGTCTTCTCTCCTCCAGTGTCCTCTGCTCCGTCTTCTCTCGTCCAGTGTCCTCTGCTCCGTCTTCTCTCCTCCAGTGTCCTCTGCTCCGTCTTCTCTCGTCCAGTGTCCTCTGCTCCGTCTTCTCTCCTCCAGTGTCCTCTGCTCCGTCTTCTCTCGTCCAGTGTCCTCTGCTCCGTCTTCTCTCGTCCAGTGTCCTCTGCTCCGTCTTCTCTCGTCCAGTGTCCTCTGCTCCGTCTTCTCTCCTCCAGTGTCCTCTGCTCCGTCTTCTCTCGTCCAGTGTCCTCTGCTCCGTCTTCTCTCGTCCAGTGTCCTCTGCTCCGTCTTCTCTCGTCCAGTGTCCTCTGCTCCGTCTTCTCTCGTCCAGTGTCCTCTGCTCCGTCTTCTCTCCTCCAGTGTCCTCTGCTCCGTCTTCTCTCCTCCAGTGTCCTCTGCTCCGTCTTCTCTCCTCCAGTGTCCTCTGCTCCGTCTTCTCCCGTCCAGTGTCCTCTGCTCCGTCTTCTCTCGTCCAGTGTCCTCTGCTCCGTCTTCTCTCGTCCAGTGTCCTCTGCTCCGTCTTCTCCCGTCCAGTGTCCTCTGCTCCGTCTTCTCCCGTCCAGTGTCCTCTGCTCCGTCTTCTCCCGTCCAGTGTCCTCTGCTCCGTCTTCTCCCGTCCAGTGTCCTCTGCTCCGTCTTCTCTCGTCCAGTGTCCTCTGCTCCGTCTTCTCTCGTCCAGTGTCCTCTGCTCCGTCTTCTCTCCTCCAGTGTCCTCTGCTCCGTCTTCTCTCCTCCAGTGTCCTCTGCTCCGTCTTCTCTCGTCCAGTGTCCTCTGCTCCGTCTTCTCTCGTCCAGTGTCCTCTGCTCCGTCTTCTCTCGTCCAGTGTCCTCTGCTCCGTCTTCTCTCGTCCAGTGTCCTCTGCTCCGTCTTCTCTCGTCCAGTGTCCTCTGCTCCGTCTTCTCTCGTCCAGTGTCCTCTGCTCCGTCTTCTCTCGTCCAGTGTCCTCTGCTCCGTCTTCTCTCGTCCAGTGTCCTCTGCTCCGTCTTCTCTCGTCCAGTGTCCTCTGCTCCGTCTTCTCTCGTCCAGTGTCCTCTGCTCCGTCTTCTCTCGTCCAGTGTCCTCTGCTCCGTCTTCTCCCGTCCAGTGTCCTCTGCTCCGTCTTCTCTCGTCCAGTGTCCTCTGAGCAGCACTTTCTGCCTCCACTTTATTCTGTATTTGCGTTCTGCAGCGTCAGGTGTTGTGCTGCTCCATGAATTCATTATATTTCTGACAGGCACATTAATATCAGCACTCAGCGGACGCTCTCTATATTTAGACGCTCTCATTATATTGGTCACTGTCCGACCCTTCGTGTCTGCTCCCGACTCTGCAGAGAATGCGAGGGGACGTGATGACACCTGCACCGCGTCTTCTCCGAACACAGTCAAAGAGAACGAAATTCTGCTAATGACAGCTCTAACTGTACGTAACTCACCTGAGCTCCCACAAAGCACTGCATTCCCAGTGATGTCACCGCTGATCTCTGGTGAATGGATAGGCGGCATTCCCAGTGATGTCACCGCTGATCTCTAGTGATGGATAGGCGACATTCTCAGTGATGTCACCGCTGATCTCTAGTGATGGATAGGCGACATTCTCAGTGATGTCACCACTGATCTGTAGTGAATGGATAGGCTGCATTCTCAGTGATGTCACCGCTGATCTGTAGTGAATGGATAGGCTGCATTCCCAGTGATGTCACCGCTGATCTCTGGTGATGGATAGGCTGCATTCTCAGTGATGTCACTGCTGATCTCTAGTGAATGGATAGGCGGCATTCTCAGTGATGTCACCACTGATCTCTAGTGAATGGATAGGCTGCATTCTCAGTGATGGCACCGCTGATCTCTAGTGAATGGATAGGCGGCATTCTCAGTGATGTCACCGCTGATCTCTAGTGAATGGATAGGCTGCATTCTCAGTGATGTTACCACTGATCTCTAGTGAATGGATAGGCTGCATTGTCAGTGATGTCACCACTGATCTCTAGTGAATGGATAGGCGGCATTCTCAGTGATGTCACTGCTGATCTCTAGTGAATGGATAGGCTGCATTCTCAGTGATGTCACCGCTGATCTCTAGTGATGGATAGGCTGCATTCTCAGTGATGTCACCGCTGATCTGTAGTGAATGGATAGGCTGCATTCCCAGTGATGTCACCGCTGATCTCTAGTGATGGATAGGCTGCATTCTCAGTGATGTCACCGCTGATCTCTAGTGAATGGATAGGCGGCATTCTCAGTGATGTCACCACTGATCTCTAGTGAATGGATAGGCTGCATTGTCAGTGATGTCACCACTGATCTCTAGTGAATGGATAGGCTGCATTCTCAGTGATGTCACCGCTGATCTCTAGTGAATAGATAGGCGGCATTCTCAGTGATGTCACCGCTGATCTCTAGTGAATGGATAGGCTGCTTTCTCAGTGATGTCACCACTGATCTCTAGAGAACGGATAGGCTGCATTGTCAGTGATGTCACCGCTGATCTCTAGTGAATAGATAGGCGGCATTCTCAGTGATGTCACCGCTGATCTCTAGTGAATAGATAGGCGGCATTCTCAGTGATGTCACCACTGATCTCTAGTGAATGGATAGGCTGCATTCTCAGTGATGTCACCACTGATCTCTAGAGAACGGATAGGCTGCATTGTCAGTGATGTCACCGCTGATCTCTAGTGAATGGATAGGCGGCATTCTCAGTGATGTCACCGCTGATCTCTGGTGAATAGATAGGCTGCATTGTCAGTGATGTCACCGCTGATCTCTAGTGAATGGATAGGCTGCATTCTCAGTGATGTCACCGCTGATCTCTAGTGAATGGATATGCGGCATTCTCAGTGATGTCACCGCTGATCTCTAGTGAATGGATAGGCGGCATTCTCAGTGATGTCACCGCTGATCTCTAGTGATGGATAGGCTGCATTCTCAGTGATGTCACCACTGATCTCTAGTGAATGGATAGGCGGCATTCTCAGTGATGTCACCGCTGATCTCTAGTGAATGGATAGGCGGCATTCTCAGTGATGTCACCACTGATCTCTAGTGAATGGATAGGCTGCATTTTCAGTGATGTCACCGCTGATCTCTAGTGAATAGATAGGCGGCATTCTCAGTGATGTCACCGCTGATCTCTAGTGATGGATAGGCGGCATTCTCTGTGATGTCACCGCTGATCTCTAGTGAATGGACAGGCGGCATTCTCAGTGATGTCACCACTGATCTCTAGTGATGGATAGGATGCATTTTCAGTGATGTCACCGCTGATCTCTAGTCATCGATAGGCTGCATTCTCAGTGATGTTACCACTGATCTCTAGTGATGGATAGGCGGCATTCTCAGTGATGTCACCGCTGATCTCTAGTGATGGATAGGCTGCATTCTCAGTGATGTCACCGCTGATCTCTGGTGATGGATAGGCTGCATTCTCAGTGATGTCACCACTGATCTCTATTGAATGGATAGGCGGCATTCTCAGTGATGTCACTGCTGATCTCTAGTGAATGGATAGGCAGCATTCTCAGTGATGTCACCGCTGATCTCTAGTGAATGGATAGGCTGCATTTTCAGTGATGTCACCGCTGATCTCTAGTGAATAGATAGGCGGCATTCTCAGTGATGTCACCGCTGATCTCTAGTGATGGATAGGCGGCATTCTCTGTGATGTCACCGCTGATCTCTAGTGAATGGATAGGCGGCATTCTCAGTGATGTCACCGCTGATCTCTAGTGATGGATAGGCGGCATTCTCTGTGATGTCACCGCTGATCTCTAGTGAATGGATAGGCGGCATTCTCAGTGATGTCACCACTGATCTCTAGTGATGGATAGGATGCATTTTCAGTGATGTCACCGCTGATCTCTAGTCATCGATAGGCTGCATTCTCAGTGATGTTACCACTGATCTCTAGTGAATGGATAGGCGGCATTCTCAGTGATGTCACCGCTGATCTCTAGTGATGGATAGGCGGCATTCTCAGTGATGTCACCGCTGATCTCTAGTGATGGATAGGCTGCATTCTCAGTGATGTCACCGCTGATCTCTGGTGATGGATAGGCTGCATTCTCAGTGATGTCACCACTGATCTCTAGTGAATGGATAGGCGGCATTCTCAGTGATGTCACTGCTGATCTCTAGTGAATGGATAGGCAGCATTCTCAGTGATGTCACCGCTGATCTCTAGTGAATGGATAGGCTGCATTTTCAGTGATGTCACCGCTGATCTCTAGTGAATGGATAGGCTGCATTTTCAGTGATGTCACCGTTGATCTCTAGTGAATAGATAGGCTGCATTCTCAGTGATGTCACCACTGATCTCTAGTGATGGATAGGCGGCATTCTCAGTGATGTCACCGCTGATCTCTAGTGATGGATAGGCTGCATTTTCAGTGATGTCACCGCTGATCTCTTCTCAGTGATGTCACCACTGATCTCTAGTGATGGATAGGCTGCATTTTCAGTGATGTCACCGCTGATCTCTAGTGATGGAAAGGCGGCATTCTCAGTGATGTCACCACTGATCTCTAGTGATGGATAGGCTGCATTCTCAGTGATGTCATCGCTGATCTATAGTGATGGATAGGCAGCATTCTCTGTGATGTCACCGCTGATCTCTAGTGATCGATAGGCTGCATTCTCAGTGATGTCACCGCTGATCTCTAGTGATCGATAGGCTGCATTCTCAGTGATGTCACCGCTGATCTCTAGTGAATGGATAGGCGGCATTCTCAGTGATGTCACTGCTGATCTCTAGTGAATAGATAGGCTGCATTGTCAGTGATGTCACCGCTGATCTCTAGTGAATGGATAGGCTGCATTCTCAGTGATGTCACCGCTGATCTCTAGTGAATGGATATGCGGCATTCTCAGTGATGTCACCACTGATCTCTAGTGAATGGATAGGCGGCATTCTCAGTGATGTCACCGCTGATCTCTAGTGAATGGATAGGCGGCATTCTCAGTGATGTCACCACTGATCTCTAGTGAATGGATAGGCTGCATTTTCAGTGATGTCACCGCTGATCTCTAGTGAATAGATAGGCGGCATTCTCAGTGATGTCACCGCTGATCTCTAGTGATGGATAGGCGGCATTCTCTGTGATGTCACCGCTGATCTCTAGTGAATGGATAGGCGGCATTCTCAGTGATGTCACCACTGATCTCTAGTGATGGATAGGATGCATTTTCAGTGATGTCACCGCTGATCTCTAGTCATCGATAGGCTGCATTCTCAGTGATGTTACCACTGATCTCTAGTGAATGGATAGGCGGCATTCTCAGTGATGTCACCGCTGATCTCTAGTGATGGATAGGCGGCATTCTCAGTGATGTCACCGCTGATCTCTAGTGATGGATAGGCTGCATTCTCAGTGATGTCACCGCTGATCTCTGGTGATGGATAGGCTGCATTCTCAGTGATGTCACCACTGATCTCTAGTGAATGGATAGGCGGCATTCTCAGTGATGTCACTGCTGATCTCTAGTGAATGGATAGGCAGCATTCTCAGTGATGTCACCGCTGATCTCTAGTGAATGGATAGGCTGCATTTTCAGTGATGTCACCGCTGATCTCTAGTGAATAGATAGGCGGCATTCTCAGTGATGTCACCGCTGATCTCTAGTGATGGATAGGCGGCATTCTCTGTGATGTCACCGCTGATCTCTAGTGAATGGATAGGCGGCATTCTCAGTGATGTTACCACTGATCTCTAGTGATGGATAGGATGCATTTTCAGTGATGTTACCACTGATCTCTAGTGAATGGATAGGCGGCATTCTCAGTGATGTCACCGCTGATCTCTAGTGATGGATAGGCTGCATTCTCAGTGATGTCACCACTGATCTCTAGTGAATGGATAGGCGGCATTCTCAGTGATGTCACCGCTGATCTCTAGTGAATGGATAGGCGGCATTCTCAGTGATGTCACCACTGATCTCTAGTGAATGGATAGGCTGCATTTTCAGTGATGTCACCGCTGATCTCTAGTGAATAGATAGGCGGCATTCTCAGTGATGTCACCGCTGATCTCTAGTGATGGATAGGCGGCATTCTCTGTGATGTCACCGCTGATCTCTAGTGAATGGATAGGCGGCATTCTCAGTGATGTCACCACTGATCTCTAGTGATGGATAGGATGCATTTTCAGTGATGTCACCGCTGATCTCTAGTCATCGATAGGCTGCATTCTCAGTGATGTTACCACTGATCTCTAGTGAATGGATAGGCGGCATTCTCAGTGATGTCACCGCTGATCTCTAGTGATGGATAGGCGGCATTCTCAGTGATGTCACCGCTGATCTCTAGTGATGGATAGGCTGCATTCTCAGTGATGTCACCGCTGATCTCTGGTGATGGATAGGCTGCATTCTCAGTGATGTCACCACTGATCTCTAGTGAATGGATAGGCGGCATTCTCAGTGATGTCACTGCTGATCTCTAGTGAATGGATAGGCAGCATTCTCAGTGATGTCACCGCTGATCTCTAGTGAATGGATAGGCTGCATTTTCAGTGATGTCACCGCTGATCTCTAGTGAATAGATAGGCGGCATTCTCAGTGATGTCACCGCTGATCTCTAGTGATGGATAGGCGGCATTCTCTGTGATGTCACCGCTGATCTCTAGTGAATGGATAGGCGGCATTCTCAGTGATGTTACCACTGATCTCTAGTGATGGATAGGATGCATTTTCAGTGATGTCACCGCTGATCTCTAGTCATCGATAGGCTGCATTCTCAGTGATGTTACCACTGATCTCTAGTGAATGAATAGGCGGCATTCTCAGTGATGTCACCGCTGATCTCTAGTGATGGATAGGCGGCATTCTCAGTGATGTCACCGCTGATCTCTAGTGATGGATAGGCTGCATTCTCAGTGATGTCACCGCTGATCTCTGGTGATGGATAGGCTGCATTCTCAGTGATGTCACCACTGATCTCTAGTGAATGGATAGGCGGCATTCTCAGTGATGTCACCGCTGATCTCTAGTGAATGGATAGGCAGCATTCTCAGTGATGTCACCGCTGATCTCTAGTGAATGGATAGGCTGCATTTTCAGTGATGTCACCGCTGATCTCTAGTGAATGGATAGGCTGCATTTTCAGTGATGTCACCGTTGATCTCTAGTGAATAGATAGGCTGCATTCTCAGTGATGTCACCACTGATCTCTAGTGATGGATAGGCGGCATTCTCAGTGATGTCACCGCTGATCTCTAGTGATGGATAGGCTGCATTTTCAGTGATGTCACCGCTGATCTCTTCTCAGTGATGTCACCACTGATCTCTAGTGATGGATAGGCTGCATTTTCAGTGATGTCACCGCTGATCTCTAGTGATGGAAAGGCGGCATTCTCAGTGATGTCACCGCTGATCTCTAGTGAATAGATAGGCTGCATTCTCAGTGATGTCACCACTGATCTCTAGTGATGGATAGGCGGCATTCTCAGTGATGTAATCGCTGATCTATAGTGATGGATAGGCAGCATTCTCTGTGATGTCACCACTGATCTCTAGTGATGGATAGGCGGCATTCTCAGTGATGTCACCGCTGATCTCTAGTGATGGATAGGCTGCATTTTCAGTGATGTCACCGCTGATCTCTTCTCAGTGATGTCACCACTGATCTCTAGTGATGGATAGGCTGCATTTTCAGTGATGTCACCGCTGATCTCTAGTGATGGAAAGGCGGCATTCTCAGTGATGTCACCGCTGATCTCTAGTGAATAGATAGGCTGCATTCTCAGTGATGTCACCACTGATCTCTAGTGATGGATAGGCTGCATTTTCAGTGATGTAATCGCTGATCTATAGTGATGGATAGGCAGCATTCTCTGTGATGTCACCGCTGATCTCTAGTGATCGATAGGCTGCATTCTCAGTGATGTCACCGCTGATCTCTAGTGATCGATAGGCTGCATTCTCAGTGATGTCACCGCTGATCTCTAGTGAATGGATAGGCTGCAATTTCAGTGATGTCACCGCTGATCTCTAGTGATCGATAGGCTGCATTCTCAGTGATGTCACCGCTGATCTTTGGATACGCCTACACATAGATTCTAGAAGTCCCATCTTTTGTCCAGGGCTGTATTATTTATTTCTGCACACTTATTACCAGTAGTTAATAATGGAGGCGTGAATCTGAGCAGCGGCGCCGGAAGGTGATGTCAGAGGTCGCGCTGCCGTACTGAGATGATTGTGTAATCGGGGTCAGGTGAACTGTGAAATGAACTGCGGACGGTCTGCACTTCACAATCAAGACAAAACATGTCACATAATGACTCCCGGGATCCGAGATTTTCTGGTTCTGTCAGGTGTGAAACAGAAGTGTAAAAATCTGTACAACGGCAGCAAAGAGCCAGGAGACGAGCGGCGCCACTGATTTATTCATACTGATATTAACCACTTCATGTTCTGTCCTGCTGATGAGGACCTGAAAACTGTGAGAACTGATATCTGACATATCAGTACAGGATAAATAATGTATGTACACAGTGACTGCACCAGCAGAATAGTGAGTGCAGCTCTGGAGTATAATGCAGGATGTAACTCAGGATCAGTACAGGATAAGTAATGTATGTACACAGTGACTGCACCAGCAGAATAGTGAGTGCAGCTCTGGAGTATAATACAGGATGTAACTCAGGATCAGTACAGGATAAGTAATGTATGTACACAGTGACTGCACCAGCAGAATAGTGAGTGCAGCTCTGGAGTATAATACAGGATGTATATCAGGATCAGTACAGGATAATTAATGTATGTACACAGTGACTGCACCAGCAGAATAGTGAGTGCAGCTCTGGAGTATAATACAGGATGTAACTCAGGATCAGTACAGGATAAGTAATGTATGTACACAGTGACTGCACCAGCAGAATAGTGAGTGCAGCTCTGGAGTATAATACAGGATGTAACGCAGGATCAGTACAGGATAAGTAATGTATGTACACAGTGACTGCACCAGCAGAATAGTGAGTGCAGCTCTGGAGTATAATGCAGGATGTAACTCAGGATCAGTACAGGATAAGTAATGTATGTACACAGTGACTGCACCAGCAGAATAGTGAGTGCAGCTCTGGAGTATAATACAGGATGTAACTCAGGATCAGTACAGGATAAGTAATGTATGTACACAGTGACTGCACCAGCAGAATAGGGAGTGCAGCTCTGGAGTATATTACAGGATGTAACTAGGTGATTTTCCTAGTCTATGACGTAAAGTCATGGTTTTATTAAAGACACGGAGGCTCCTATTGCTTTCTCCTTCTTTACTGTCCACCAATAGCAGCAAAGAAAAGTTTACATAACATAACGTAACCATAGTAACATCACCCTCCCCTCACAGTCCATATAACAGGCGGCTTCTCCTATAGATCCTCCTCTTTCTTTACGAGCCTGACACCATGACCGGAACCACCGAACACGAAACCGGAACCTCGAATCGGGAAACGACCCGCACGGATCCATCGGAACATCCTAACGAACGCCATCAGTTCAGATCACTGGAACATCTTCATTGAAAGCCAACATGGCCAT
Organism: Bufo gargarizans; assembly: GCF_014858855.1. Classification (NCBI taxonomy): domain Eukaryota; kingdom Metazoa; phylum Chordata; class Amphibia; order Anura; family Bufonidae; genus Bufo; species Bufo gargarizans. The sequence goes on from NC_058083.1 coordinate 200,466,192, forward strand.
AACCGGAACAGAGCAACTGAAGCCCTTAGAGATTCAACTTCCTCCTGAAAGTAATAAACATTATATAGCCAGATCAAGCAACGGACAGGAGAATACAGTGCAAGTCATACGCTATCCTGCCAGAAGAAACAGATTAAGTCAACTATGCAAACATAGCATGCAAATCAGACTGAAAACCACAGAAAAATACCAAAATACATCATAAGGGAGGGAACCCTAGGGCGGGCAATACTCGCCTTCGTGTCTTTAATAAAACCATGACTTTCCGTCATAGACTAGGAAAATCACCTAGTTTTACAGCAAGACACGGAGGCTCCTATTGCTAAGTTTAAAGTTGAGAAATAACAGCAGAAAACAAATGTGGAGGCGGTCTAAAATAATACTCCCTGAATGTTGAAGCCGAAGACCAGTCCGCAAGATGTAGAATATCCTCCAACCGTGCCCCCGAAATGGCCAAGGCGGTAGCCGATGCGCCCCTAGCGGAATGAGCGGTAAATATGGAGGTATCAATTCCTGCTAACGACATAACCCACTTTATCCACCGCGCCAAAGTAGGGCTGGACACAGGACCGAACGGATGCCAAATGGACAGGAAGAGCTGAGGAACCGAAGACGACCGGTAAGTACGCGTCCGGGACTCATACTCCCTCAAACAAGCCACCGGGCAAAGAGCCGGTGAAGATGGAAAAGATGGATAAGAGACCGACCTAATGTTGGTCTTCGTACGTCTGGAGATATTGAAGGTGACCCCTTCCGGAGTAAATGACCTGGCGTCGTGATCAATCGCCCGAACATCCGAGACCCGCTTACAGGATATAAGGAAAAAGAGAACCAATAACTTGGCAGACAACTGCCGTAACGTGAGATCCGGGTTACCTGGCCAATTGGATAAAAAAGACAAAACCGAAGACACGTCCCAAGTCGTGGTAAAACGAGGCCGGGGAGGACGAGACATGCGGGAACCGCGAAGTAAACGACACACGGAAGGGTGCTGTCCCGCAGGGACACCATCAAAACCCTGATGCGTAGATGAAATAGCGGACCTGAACAAATTAATCGTCCGATAAGCCTTACCCGCCTCAAAAAGGGAAGTAAGAAAATGTAAAAGATGGGTCACAGGGGCCGAAACGGGATCCAAGTGCCGTTCCACGCACCAACCAGACCAAGATCGCCAGGCTGCCCGATAAGATTTTCTGGTGCCGGGAGCCCACGCGTTGTCCAAAAGGCATCTAGTTGCCTCCGAAATATCGCCGACTTCTCCAGGCGTCCTGAGATTCGGCAAGCTATCAGCCGCAGGGATCCGTCCGACAGGAGCGGGTGGTGCAATCCCTGAGGGTCCTGGAGGAGATCCACCCGAATCGGGAGAAGAAGAGGCACATCTATCAGGAGACCCAGCAGAGACGGAAACCAAGCCTGAGTCCCCCAGAAAGGGACCACCACCACCAATTCGGCCAGCTGACGACGAACGTGTAACATCATCCTCGGGATCATAGCAAATGGCGGGAATGCATACATCAGCGGACCGGACCAGGGTTAAAGGAACGCGTCCACTGCCTCTGCCGCCGGATCCGGGCGCCAGCTGAAAAACCGTGGAAGTTGGGTGTTGAGACGAGAGGCAAATAGGTCTATAGCAAAAGGACCCCAGTTCCTGGATAACTCGGAAAAGGTCTCCGGAGCCAGCATCCAATCGCTGCTGTCCGTAAGGTAGCGAGAGCCCCAATCCGCCCGACTGTTGTGGAGTCCCGGGAGATATTCCGCTTGAACCATGACCTCCCTGGAGAGACAAAAAGACCAGAAATCTTTCGCCAACCGAGCCAAGGTAGCCGAGCGCGTACCTCCCAACCGGTTGATGTAGCACACCGCAGACACGTTGTCCATCCGCAAACGAATGCACGCCTGAGCCATCCCGTTGGTGAAACATCGAATGGCAAAGGAACCGGCAAGAAGTTCCAACGCGTTGATATGAAGTCGTGCCTCTTCTGCGGACCACCGGCCGCCCGTGGAGATCCCGTTGCAGTGGGCACCCCAGCCGTGAAGACTGGCGTCCGACTCGACAGTGAACTCGGGTTGTAAACCGAATATCGCCCTGCCGTTCCAGGTTGTCGATCCACCACGCGATTTCTTCCCGAGATTCCAGGTCCAGGGTCAGAGTGTCTGCGAAAGCAGCGCCAGAGCGGAGGTGCACTATCTTCAAGCGCTGAAGGGCCCTGTAGTGTAAAGGGGCCGGAAACACAGCTTGGATCGAAGAGGCCGATGATCCTGGCCAGATGGCGTAGGGACAACAGAGGCATAGACAGGGCATGTCTGAGTTCCTTGCGTATGGAACGCAGCTTCGTCGCGGGTAGAGAGAGGGATTCTGACACCGAATCCACGGTAAAACCCAAAAACTCCATCCTCTGCGATGGAACCAAGCACGACTTCTCGTGGTTGACGAGAAAACCGAGACGGGAGAGAAGGTCCGTCGTCCAGCGAAGATGTACCAGCAGAGTCGAGGCCGACTGGTGCATGACGAGAATGTCGTCCAGGTATATTATGAGGCGGACCCCACGACTGCGGAGCCAGGCCACAACCGGTCGCATCAGTTTCGTGAAACACCACGGTGCTGAGGGAAGGCCGAAAGGGAGGCAAGAGAACTGCCAGATCTCTCCCTTCCACAGGAAACGCAGCAAGTCCCTGGAGGGGGTGGACACTGGGACTGTCAAGTAAGCGTCCTTGAGATCTAGTTTTACAAACCAATCGCTCGGCATAAGGAGATCTCGGAGTAGATGGATGCCCTCCATCTTGAAGTGGCGATAGCGGACAATCGCATTCAGAGCCCGCAGATTGATAACTGGGTGCATCTGACCCCCTTTCTTCTGGACCAGAAAAATAGAGCTGATGACCCCCCTCGTGCATGGCGGGGCCCTCTCGATCCCCCTGCTTGAGGTAGAGGGAAAGGAGTTCTAGGTCTACCAGCACGGTGTCGGGGCGAGAAAGTAGAGAGGTGGGGGGGGGGGGGAATCAGGTCCGGCGAATCCACGAGTTCCACGTGGAAGCCTTCTATAGTGGATAAAATCCAAGGGTCGGATGTTATTGCCGCCCAAGCAGGGGAAAAATGAAGGAGTCTGCCCCCTATGCAATGATCCAAAGAAACCCCAATCGGGGGAGGACTTACTGAAAGGACGTCGAGAAGACTGATTCCCTCTGTAGGATCTGCCACGCCATTGTCCACCTCTGGCAGGGAAGAAGGGGGATGGAAACCTCTGTTCCTGGAAGGCGGGGCGTTGATGGAAGGAGCCTCTGCCCGCGTTGCGGGCTTGAAAATTGGAACGGCCAGACAGGCGGCCCCTACTACTGCCGACCCTGGCGGAGACCCGTCCCTGGTATACTCTCCTAATGGAAGATTGGGCCTTATCTAGGGCAGTAAATGCTCCCACGAACCGACTCAAATCCTTAATAAAGGAGTCGCCAAATAGATGACCCTGGGCATCTGCGCCTGATTCAGTTAGGGCCAGATTGGCCAATTTCGGATCTATTTTAAATAGAACGGCCTTACTTCTCTCGATTGCTAGAGAGGAGTTGGCGTTGCCAGCGATGCAAATCGCTCTCTGGATCCAGCCTCTCATCTCCTCTGGGTCAATAGGGGACCCATCTGATCTGGCATTCTCAGCCATCTCAAATAATTTGGCCAGAGGACTAAATACATCCAGGAGCTTGTCCTGACAGCTACGCAGAGCTGAGTCTAACCCCTTACAGGGATTCCAGCCGGACTTGGCAAGAAATTGTGTGACTTTGGGATCAACCACAGGGGTGTCACATACCTTATTAGGTACAATGGGTCTGGGGCCTTCCGCCTTCATCTTATTGCGCGCCTCCTTGCTAAGGGGGCGGCGGACCCAGTGCTCCAGGTATTTGCCAACATGGTCCGTCGGCAGCCACTCCGCCGATCTGGGATGGTGGAGGGCGTTAGGGTCAAACATGGGCTCTCCCAAAGGGTCAACAAGGGAAGAAGCCGGAGTAACCACAGAAGAGGAATCCTTCACTTGAGAAGTGGAAGGAGTGGGGCAGTGTGGGGCACTGGGCCCCGAGTGCGTTTCTTCCTCAGAACCTGCACTAGCTTCAGCAAAAGCCTCCTCATCTGACCCGATCTCGGCGTCAGAATCGCTTAATTGTTGCGCTCTAGCGCATTTCCAAGGCCGCGCCCGTTCTGCCTGGCGCGGAAAGGCTCTCTTACGCGATCTATGCGCGTGTTCAAGGGTGGCCGGAGGCGCACCAGTCAATTGTTCCTGTGGCACAGGAATATTCACTGTAGGAGGTTGCTGAGCTGTGGGGACCGCAGGCTGCACAGACCCTGAGACAGGGTGGCCAGCCAGTGCTTGTGCAATAGTCTGCGACAGCACAGAGGACATAGAGTCCATTGCAGCAGTCATTGCGGCTGAGACAGAGCGCTGCAGCGCTACTGCCTGGGTGTCAACTTCAATAAGGGCATCCCTCTCAGGGGATGAAGGTGCAGAGGCCTCAGGGGCTGGATCGGATAGAGGCATGGCTGATGCTAGATACAGGCTAAACTAGGGCTCAGGTGGGGATATAGGGGAACCCAAGTGACCGGATGGAGGCTATATAGTAGGGCAAACTGCGCAAATAAGATAAACAGGGTTAGTCACCCGATACAGAGGAGCGCCGGAGCAGGCGACTGGATCGCAGGACGGATGCGGTGAAACAAGAATGGCCGCCGAAGTCTCGCGAGACCCGGCGGGAAGAAAACAGAAGAAATTAAAATGGCCGCCGAAATCCCACGAGAACAAGCGGGAGACGGCCAAAAGGAGAACCAATATGGCCGCCGAGATCTCGCGAGATCACGCGGCCATAGGAAAAAGACCGGGGAGAGTGCGGGAAGCGATGCGCCGATGGAGGTAAGACGGAACCTGAAAGAAAATACAATAAGGGCGCACAGTGAAACCGCTAGAAGCGGAACCTATGGGGGGGGGGGGAAACAAACAATAACGCTAAGGAAATAAAACCCCAGCAATGCGATGGTCGCAGGGAACTAGTCCCAAGCAATGACCAGCACCATAAACGCTAACAGCAGCGCAGAGAAAGCAAGTGACTAATAAATACAGCAATTAAAATAGAATGCACAATTTAGACACAGGAGCTGCCAAAATGAGTACTTATCTTGGTGGCAGCAGCAAAGAAAGAGGAGGATTGAGAGGAGGAGCCGTCTGTTATATGGACTGTGAGGGGAGGGTGATGTTACTATGGTTACGTTATGTTATGTAAACTTTTCTTTGCTGCTATTGGTGGTTCAGTAAAGAAGGAGAAAGCAATAGGAGCCTCCGTGTCTGGCTGTAAAACTCAGGATCAGTACAGGATAAGTAATGTATGTACACAGTGACTGCACCAGTAGAATAGTGAGTGCAGCTCTGGAGTATAATACAGGATGTAACTCAGGATCAGTACAGGATAAGTAATGTATGTACACAGTGACTGCACCAGCAGAATAGTGAGTGCAGCTCTGGAGTATAATACAGGATGTAACTCAGGATCAGTACAGGATAAGTAATGTATGTACACAGTGACTGCACCAGCAGAATAGTGAGTGCAGCTCTGGAGTATAATACAGGATGTAACTCAGGATCAGTACAGGATAAGTAATGTATGTACACAGTGACTGCACCAGCAGAATAGTGAGTGCAGCTCTGGAGTATAATACAGGATGTAACTCAGGATCAGTACAGGATAAGTAATGTATGCACACAGTGACTGCACCAGCAGAATAGTGAGTACAGCTCTGGAGTATAATACAGGATGTAACTCAGGATCAGTACAGGATAAGTAATGTATGCACACAGTGACTGCACCAGCAGAATAGTGAGTGCAGCTCTGGAGTATAATACAGGATGTAACTCAGGATCAGTACAGGATAAGTAATGTATGTACACAGTGACTGCACCAGCAGAATAGTGAGTGCAGCTCTGGAGTATAATACAGGATGTAACTCAGGATCAGTACAGGATAAGTAATGTATGTACACAGTGACTGCACCAGCAGAATAGTGAGTGCAGCTCTGGAGTATAATACAGGATGTAACTCAGGATCAGTACAGGATAAGTAATGTATGTACACAGTGACTGCACCAGCAGAATAGTGAGTGCAGCTCTGGAGTATAATACAGGATGTAACTCAGGATCAGTACAGGATAAGTAATGTATGTACACAGTGACTGCACCAGCAGAATAGTGAGTGCAGCTCTGGAGTATAATACAGGATGTCACTCAGGATCAGTACAGGATAAGTAATGTATGTGCACAGTGACTGCACCAGCAGAATAGTGAGCGCAGCTCTGCAGTATAATACAGGATGTAACTCAGGATCAGTACAGGATAAGTAATGTATGTACACAGTGTGTAACGGTCACGTCCACACACACACAGGGGGTAGGATAGTAACCACTGCGCTCTACCCTTACCCCTGGCCCTGCCTACTTGCCTCACGAGTCCAGATGACAGGGGACAACTGGACGGCAGTCCCTAACTTAGAATACGTGCGTGAAGGACAGACAAGACAAATAACGGATAGTGAACGGACCGGGTCAAAACCAAGAGGACAACGCGGGGATAAGCAAAGAAAGGTCAGGAGAGTCAAAAAGTACCAAAGGAGTCCGCAAAGAGTAGTCAGGTGGGAGCCGAGGTCAATATACCAGGAAGGATGTGCAGTACAGGAGGAGCAGGCAAAGGATCGTCAGGGAACAGGATCAGGTAAGTACACAGGTATCCAACAACTGCCAGGAACCTAAATTAACAGGCAACCTGTGGCCAGCAGGCTGCCTGCATTTATAGTGGGGAGTGAGGGTCATATTTCCTGACCGACAGACCGACCAGTGATCAGCTCGGCACTCAAGGCAGACCTAGAAGCAGGGAGCCTCCCAGCTAGCAAAGCCGCCCTGGGAACGAGGTCAAACACAGATCCTCGCTCCCGAAGCTAAGCAGCAGGTCTGCGGCTGATGGGAGACTGAGTGCGCCTTCGGAACCCTGTTACAGTACCCCCTCTTTTACGAGGGGCCACCGGACCCAAGACTTCAGGTGATGGGCTTTCAGGGTGTTTTAAATGAAATTTTCGAACAAGTCTAGGAGCATGAACCTCCCTGGCAGGTACCCAAGATCTCTCTTCAGGTCCATACCCCTTCCAGTGAATCAGGTACTGCAAGGAATTACGCACCTTCCTGACATCCACTATTTTAGACACCACATACTCGACAGCATCATTAACAAGAACCGGCAGAGGCGAGGCTTTCGATGGTACTACCGGTTCAAAATATTTTTTAAGTAGAGATTTATGAAATACATTATGAATGTGGAATGACTCGGGCAACTCCAACCTAAATGATACCGGGTTAATCACCTCCGTGATCTTATATGGTCCAATAAAACGAGGAGCAAACTTTTTAGAATCTACCTTAAGAGAGAGATTCTTGGGGGACAACCATACCTTATCCCCAACCTGAAAATTCACCCCCCTTAAACGTCTCCTATCGGCCTTGAGTTTCTGAGAACTTTGAGCCTTTTCTAAGTTCGATTGAAGCCGGGCCCAAACTGTGCACAGTTCAGAGGAGAGCCTATCTGCCTCAGGGTTAGAGGAGGAGACGGATGACCCAGAATGAAAACGGGGATGAAAACCATGGTTACAAAAGAAAGGTGAAACCCCAGCAGAAGAATTGACACGGTTATTCAAAGCAAATTCAGCCAATGGAAGAAATTTCACCCATAATTGCTGGTCATCAGCAACATACAACCTCAAGAATTGTTCCACAGACTGATTAAGGCGTTCAGTCTGCCCATTACTCTCAGGGTGGTAGGCAGAGGAAAAAGACAATGAAATTTGACATTTTTGACAGAAGGCCCTCCAGAATTTGGACACAAACTGCACACCCTTGTCAGAAACAATATTTTCCGGGATACCATGCAATCGAACAATTTCTTTCACAAAAATAGACGCCAGGGTTTTGGCATTCAGGAGTTTAGACAGGGGAATGAAATGGACCATCTTGCTAAACCTATCGACCACTACCCAAACTACAGTCTTACCCTCCGCCGGCGGTAGGTCAGTTATAAAGTCCATTGAGATATGGGACCAGGGTCTACTGGGAATGGGTAGGGGTCGTAGGTTACCAGCAGGGCGAGTCCTAGGTGTCTTGGACCTGGCACAAACCTCACAGGCTGACACGTAGGACTTGACATCCCTAGTTAGAGTGGGCCACCAATAAGACCTAGAAACCAGATCCTTAGTGCCCTCAACACCCAGATGTCCACAAAAGGCAGAATCGTGACACTCACCCAACAGCTGGAGACGAAATTGTACGGGAACAAACAACTTATCTGTTGGGGTGGATACCGGTGCCAGATGTTGTTCAGACCTAATGCGAGCCGAGATATCCTGGGTTAGAGCTGCTATGAAGATTTTTGCTGGTAGGATTAATTCAGGCGGTGCCTCTGTAGGCTGAAAAGCATGGAAGCTCCGAGATAACGCGTCTGCCTTCACATTTTTACTTCCCAGCCTGAACGTAATGGAAAAATCAAAACGAGTAAAAGACAGAGCCCATCTGGCTTGACGGGGATTCAACCTCTTAGCAGACTCGAGAAACATAAGGTTTTTATGGTCAGTGACAACAGTTACACAATGCCTTGCCCCCTCCAGAAAATGCCTCCACTCCTCAAATACCCATTTAATGGCCAGCAGCTCCCTATTCCCTATGTCGTAGTTTCTCTCAGTGGGAGAGAATTTCCTGGAGAAGAAGGCACATGGTCTCAGGTTAGTGAGGCTAGCAGGACCTTGTGAAAGGACTGCTCCTGTGCCGTCCTCGGACGCATCCACCTCCACAATAAAAGGTCTCTCCTGATCAGGCTGGATCAGAATGGGAGCGCTACTGAATGCCTTCTTTAATTTTTCAAATGAAGAAATGGCCTCAGTAGACCAATTCTCCAAATCGGCCCCTTTCTTAGTAAGGTATGTCAACGGTTTAGCAATTACGGAAAAATTCATAATAAATTTACAATAGTAATTGGCGAAACCTAAGAACCGTTGTAAGGCCTTTAAGGATGAAGGTCTTAATTGCTAGTACCTTACCAGGATCCATCTTGAAGGCGTGAGGAGTCAGAACATGCCCTAGAAACAGAATCTCCTGTACACCAAAGACACATTTCTCTTGCTTAGCGGATAGCTGATTCTCCCTCAACACCTCTAATACTTATTTAACATGAGACACATGAGATTCGAAATGAGGAGAGAATATCAAAATGTCGTCAAGATAGACAATAACAAATTTACCTAAGAACTCCCTAAGAATGTCATTCATGAAGTTTAGGAACACAGCTGGGGCATTGCTGAGTCCAAAAGGCATCACCTGATATTCAAAGTGTCCTGCCGGAGTATTGAATGCCGTCTTCCATTCGTCTCCCTCCTTGATTCGGATTAAATTGTATGCCCTTTTCAGGTCAATCTTGGAAAACCAGGTTGCCCCCAAAACCTGGTTAAATAAATCCAGAATCAATGAGAGGGAGTATCTATTCTGGACAGTGATTTTATTTAATCTCCGGTAATGGAAACATGGCCTAAGACCACCATCTTTTTTCTTAACAAAGAAAACCCCCGCCCCCATAGGAGAGACAGAAGGTCTAATATGCCCTTTACCAAGGCTCTCCTTAATATAATCTTCCATGGCCTTGCATTCGGGCTTAGAAAGATTATAAATTCGCCCCTTAGGAAACTTGGCCCCCTCTACTAGCTCTATAGTACAATCATAAGGTCTATGGGGGGGTAGAACCTCCGGGTTGGTGATGAGAATACATCAGAATATTCCCTAATAACAGTGGATAAAGTATCAGACTTTACTGAGACCCCAGCCTGTACCACGGACAAGAACGAGTCACACTTAGGCCCCCATCTCACCAACTTCCCCTTAGACCAATCTTTAGTGGGGTTATGTAGTCGGAGCCAAGGCAACCCTAGTACCACCTCAACCGATAGGTTCTCCAGGACAAAAAGGGAACATCTCTCTGAGTGGCACACACCAACGGTTAGAGAAATCTCTGAGGTACATGAGCTCACCGTACCACCAATAAGAGGAGTAGCATCAATAGCCATGACATGGATAGGAGTTGGTAAAGCAAACATTGGAATACCCAATCTTACAGCGTACTCAGAATCAATAAAGGCCTTACCCGGCCATTTATCTACCCCCAGAGAAATCGTAATGGGTACCAAAAGCTTACATTTAGAAAACTCAGGGTGTACCTGGTCTTTAGGTTGCCTTGTATTAGGAGACTTGACAGAAAGGACCTTCTTAGGACACTGGTTGATCCAATGGTCAGGATCTCCACTGTAAAAGCATTCTCCACGTCTGCGGCGAAGATTCCCTCGGGTCATGCCAACCTGCATGGGTTCCTCAGTGGAGACCTCAGCATTGTCTCTGGGATAGGCCTCTGGCTGGACCACCATCTGGGAAGAGAACTGTCGTTCCTGTCGTCTCTCTCTAACCCGTCGGTCAAGTCGGACAACAAGGGTCATCATCTCCTCTAAGTTGATAACTGACCAGAAGATCCTTTAAATTATCAGACAGACCTGACCTGAACTGACTCTTCAGGGCTGGTTCATTCCATCCTGAGGGGACACACCACCTTCTGAATTGGGTGCAATAATCCTCCGCAGGTAGATTGCCCTGAAACAGTGCCTTTAGAGCCGTCTTGGCTACTAGAGCCCTGTCTGGTTCATCATAGAGGGTACCCAGGGTCTGAAAGAACCCCCCCACAGAAGTTAAACAACTGGCACCAGCAGGTAAAGAGAACGCCCAATCCTAGGGATCACCCTGTAGTCGGGAAATGATAATGCCCACGCGTTGACTCTCGGGGCCAGAGGACACGGGCGCAAACGGAAGTAAAGTCTGCAACTCTCCTTAAAAGAGAGAAACTTCTTCCGGTCTCCAGAAAAGGGTTCTGGGAGCCCTAATCTGGGGCTCAAAATGCGGACTGGAGGCCTGAGGAGTGGAAGAACCTTGCCCTAACTCAAAAGAACTGAGTTTCTCTCCTAGCTCCTGCACCATCTGCGTCAAATTAGAGACATGGTCAGTCAGGGTCACCAGAGGATTCATTATACAGTGGTTATTGGGCCTGTTAATCTGTAACGGTCACGTACACACACACACAGGGGGGAGGATAGTGACCACTGCGCTCCACCCTCACCCCTGGCCCTGCCTACTTGCCTCACGAGTCCTGATGACAGGGGATAACTGGACGGCAGTCCCTAACTTAGAATACGTGCGGGAAGGACAGACAAGACAAATAACGGATAGTGAACGGACCGGGTCAAAACCAAGAGGACAACGCAGTACAGAGGGATAAGCAAAGAAAGGTCAGGAGAGTCGAGAAGTACCAAAGGAGTCCGCAAAGAATAGTCAGGTGGAAGCCGAGGTCAATATACCAGGAAGGATGTGCAGTACAGGAGGAGCAGGCAAAGGATCATCAGGGAACAGGATCAGGTAAGTACAAAGGTATCCAACAACTGCCAGGAACCTAAATTAACAGGCAACCTGTGGCCAGCAGGCTGCCTGTATTTATAGTGGGGAGTGAGGGTCATATGACGTGGCCAGCGTCACATGACCGACAGACCGACCAGTCAAGCACCGAGTGATCAACTCGGCGCTCAAGGCAGACCTAGGAGCAGGGAGCCTCCCAGCTAGCAAAGCCGCCCTGGGAACGAGGCCAAACACAGTTCCTCGCTCCCGAAGCTAAGCAGCGGGTCTGCAGCTGATGGTAGACCAAGTGCGCCTTCGGCACCCCGTTACACAGTGACTGCACCAGCAGAATAGTGAGTGCAGCTCTGGAGTATAATACAGGAAGTAACTAAATGATTTTCCTATTTCATGACGTAAAGTCATAGTTTTATTAAAGACACGGAGGCGAGTATTGCTATCTCCTTCTTTACTTTCCACCAATAGCAGCAAAGAAGAAATTTACATAATCATAACAATAAAGGACCCTCCCCTGACAGATCCTATAATAAGCAGTGTCCTCTTCCTCAACTTCCTCTTTCTTTACATCCGCGACACCAACTGTAACTGTAACTGGAACCGGAACTGGAACCGGAACTGGACCCGAGAACTGCAACCAACGGGACCAACGAACAGCAGAATTAAGCCAACCAGGCTAACACCTCAGGAAACCTGGAACCATGGAACAGACCAAACACCATGGAGAATTCAGCCTGAAACAGAGCAAACAATATAGCCAGTGTAAGAAACGGATCAGGTAATGAACGAAAAGCGACCCTGGAGACAGTAGCACACAGCCAGGTCGGTGAAAACATAGGACAATAAATAATAACATGATATACATTAAATATATAAATATCAACTAAAGACAATGTAACAGTCCAACAATAACACCCCACAAAAAAAAGGGCGGGCAGGAGAAATATCCAGGGCGGGCAATACTCGCCTCCGTGTCTTTAATAAAACTATGACTTTACGTCATGAAATAGGAAAATCATTTAGTTTTACATCAAGACACGGAGGCTTATATTGCAAGTTCAAAGCTGACCAATAATGGAGGAGAACACATGAGGAGGCGGTCGGAAATAAAATTCCCGAAATGTGGAGGCCCTAGACCAATCCGCCAGACGCAAGATGTCCTCCAAACGAGCCCCCGAAACCGCCAGGGCAGTGGCAGCCGCGCCCCTGGCCGAATGAGCGGTAAAGACCGTCGTATCAATCCCAGCAAGGGACATGACCCACTTCATCCAGCGCGCCAAAGTGGGGCTAGACACAGGGCCAAAAGGATGGCGAATAGAGAGGAACAACTGTGGAACGTCCACAGAGCGGTGAGCCCGAGTGCGCATATTGGTCTTGGTGCGCAAGGTAATGTTAAAGGTGACGCCCTCCGGAGAAAAGGACCGAGCATCATGGTCCAGAGCCCTGACGTCAGAAACCCGCTTACAGGAAATAAGGCAAAAGAGGGTCAACAACTTGGCCGAAAGCTGACGGAGGGAAAGAGCTGCGTTCTCAGGCCACGCAGTGAGGAAAGAGAGGACCAGAGAAACGTCCCAAGTGGTAGTGAAGCCCGGCCGAGGAGGCCGAGCCAAGCGAGACCCACGCAGCAAGCGCGACACCAAGGGGTGCTGACCCGCCGGAACACCATCAAAACCCCGGTGGGTTGAAGAAATCGCCGACCGGAACAAATTGATGGTCCGATACGCCTTTCCCGCCTCAAAGAGAGACGTAAGGAACTGCAATAAATGGGTCACAGGCGCCGAAACGGGATCAAGGTTCCGTTCCACGCACCAGCTAACCCAAGATCTCCAAGCTGCCCGGTAAGATTTTCGGGTGCCGGGAGCCCAAGCGTTATCCAGGAGGCGTCTAGTTGCCTCCGAAACTCCCTCAACCTCTCCGGGAGTCCCGAGATCCGGCACGCCAGAAGCTGAAGGGAGCCGTCGACCAGTAGGGGGTGGGTCACACCCAGAGGGCCCTGGAGGAGATCCGTCCGATCCGGGAGGAGGAGAGGTACATCCACCAGGAGTTCCAGGAGGATCGGGTACCAGGCCTGAGTCCCCCAGAAGGGGACCACCACCACCAACTCCGCCATCTGACGACGAGTCTGAAGCAGCATCCTCGGGATCATGGTAAAGGGCGGAAACGCATAGTGTAGAGCCGAAGTCCAGTCCTGGAGAAACGCATCCACTGCCTCCGCTTCCGGGTCCGGGCGCCAGCTGAAGAACCTGGAAAGGTGAGTATTGAGCCGCGACGCAAAGAGGTCTATGGCGCAAGGGCCCCAGATGGTCGAAATCGAGCAGAACGTCTCCGGAGCGAGCCTCCAGTCGCTGCCGTCCGTGAAGTACCGGGAGTTCCAATCCGCTCGGTAGTTGTGAAGACCCGGGAGATATTCCGCCTGCACCATGAGGTCCCTGGAAAGACAGTAGGACCAGAATTCCTTCGCGAGGCGAGCCAGAGTAGCCGACTGAGTGCCGCCCAAGTGATTGACATAGCGGACCGCCGACACATTGTCCATGCGCAAACGGATACACGCATGGGCCATGCCATTGGAGAAACTCCGGATTGCGAACGAACCCGCCAGAAGTTCCAATGCGTTGATGTGAAGACGGCTCTCTTCCTCCGACCATCGACCACCCGTGGAAATGCCTTGGCAGTGGGCACCCCAGCCCTTGAGACTCGCGTCCGATTCCACCACGAAATCCGGTTGGAAACCGAAGATCGCTCTGCCGTTCCACGCCTCCAAGTTGTCTATCCACCAACGGAGCTCCTCCCGAGCCTCCTGATCCATAACCACCAGATCCGCAAAGGTGGCACCGGCTCGAAGATGGGCGATCTTCAGACGTTGTAGGGCCCGATAGTAGAGAGGCGCCGGGAAAACCGCTTGAATCGAAGACGCCAACAGACCAATGATGCGGGCCAGATGGCGCAGCGACAGGGAGGTAGCCGCGAGAGAGTGTCTCAACTCCTTGCGGATCGCCCGCAATTTCTCCATCGGGAGGCTGAGGGACTCCGAAACCGAGTCCACTGTAAAGCCTAGGAACTCCATCTGACGAGATGGCGTGAGGATCGACTTCTCGGGGTTCAGCAGGAAACCGAGGTCCGACAAGAGTTGTGAGGTCCACTGAAGGTGTTGCAGCAGCGTCGACTGACATCGATGCATAATGAGGATGTCGTCCAGATAGATGATTAGACGCACACCCCGATACCGCAGCCAGGCCATGACCGGACGTAACAGTTTGGTAAAGCACCAAGGTGCTGACGACAGGCCGAACGGGAGGCACGTGAAACGCCACACTTCGTCCCCCCAACGGAAACGCAGAAGATCTCTGGATGCCGCGGCAATCGGGACCGTCAGGTACGCATCCTTGAGGTCCAATTTTACCATCCAGTCCCCTGGAACTAATAAGTCCCGAAGGAGGTGGATCCCCTCCATTTTGAAATGGCGATATCGCACCACAGAGTTCAGGGCGCAGAGATTTATCACTGGATGCATCTGGCCGCCCTTTTTCTGGACTAGAAAAATGCTGCTGAGGACACCCCCAGAGGTAGGGGGAGCCCTCTCTATTGCCCTCTTTTGGAAAAGGGACCGGAGCTCGATGTCTACGAGTTCTCTGTGTGGTTGGGCCAGACCCAGTGGCGGGGGAGGAAGGATGAGCCCTGGGGATTCCGTGAGCTCTATGTGAAACCCCTTCACCGTAGTCAGCACCCATGGGTCTGACTTAACCGTGGACCAAACATGGGAATAATGACGGAGTCTGCCCCCGACACAAGGATCCAAAGAAGTCCCCACTGGGGATGGACTTACCGAAGGATTTGCGAGGGTTCTGGTTTCCTCGAAACGACCTTGATCGCCATTGGCCGCCTCTGGCCGGGAAAAACGGAGGAGGAGGGCTTCTCTGCTCCTGGAAGGGTCGTCCTTGTGAATAGGAGCCTCTGCCCGAACTGCGGGCTTGAAATGCGGAACGGCCGGACAGACGGCCCCTACCACTGCCGACCCTAGTGGAGACCCGACCCCGGAACACCCTACGCATGGAGGATTGGGCCTTGTCTAGCGCCGTAAATGCCCCCACATATCTACCGAGGTCCTTGATAAAGGAGTCCCCAAAAAGTAGACCATTAGCGTCCTTTCCTGCCTCGGTAAGAGCCAGATTAGCCAGTTTCGGGTCAATCTTAAAAAGTATGGCTTTACGCCGTTCAATGGCCAGGGATGAGTTAGAGCTGCCCGCGATACAGATGGCTCTCTGTATCCACCCAGAAAGCTCCTCCGGGTCTATTGGAGAGCCGTCAATTCTGGCCGATTCGGCCATCTCAAAAATTTTGGCCAGAGGACCAAAGATCTCTAGGAGCTTGTCCTGGCAACTCCTCAGTGCCGAATCTAACCCCTTACGGGGATTCCAGCCAGTTTTGGCCAGGAACTGGGTCATCTTCGGATCCACCGAAGGCGTCTCACAGACCTTGCTTGGCACTAACGGTCTGGGACATTCGGACCTAAGCTTACTGCGCGCCTCTTTACTGAGAGGACGGCGCACCCAGTGCTCCAGATAGGTGCTCACGTGAGCCGTTGGCAGCCATTCTGATGACCTAGGGTGGTGAAGGGCATCAGGGTCAAATAAGGGGTTGCCAGAGGGATCCACCAGGGAAGGTGCCGCACTAGGGGCGGTGGTGGCAGGACCCACAGACCCAGAGGTGGAAGGCACAGGGTCAGCAGTGCCAGGGATGTCATAATCCATTTCCTCCTCAGAACGGCCGCTCAACTCCGCGTTAGCCTCCGCCTCAGAATCCAACTCTGATTCTATATCACTGTTTTGTGCTCTAGCACATTTCCATGTACGCGCCCTTTCTGCCTGGCGCGGCAAGGCTCTTTTGCGCGATCTATGCGCGCTATCAATGGTGGCTGAGATCACACTGGTCCGTTTCTCCTGTACAGTAGGAGTATCACCAGCGGCAGGCTGCGGATGAGTTACAGGCGTCAGACTAGAGGGGCCAGGAGCATGGGCAGATAAGGCCTGAGATATTGTTTGGGATATCATGGATGACATGGATCCCATGGCCTCAATGATTGCGCTAGACACAGAGCGCTGCAATTCAATGGCCTGTAAGTTCACATCAGCCCTACCGGGGTCCCCAGATGGGGGTGGGGTAGGCCCAGATGGGGATCGGTCAGAAGACATATTTTGATATAAATGCCGATCACACTAAGCACACTATGATCCTAGGGGGAGCCTAATAAGGGCAAAGGAGAGCTTCCCTGAACCTAAAACTACCTAAAGAGGGGTTAATCACCCCAGAAGCCGCAGGGAGAGAAACGCCGCCGTCCGGTGTAGATGCCGATCCGAAATCCCGCGAGCGCATGCGCGGGAGGAAACCCAAAATGGCCGCCGAGATCTCGCGAGATCTCGCGGCCGCGGGAAGCAAGCAGAGACCAGCGCCGGAGCGACGCGATACTGTGGAACGCAGGGGGAGAGGTAAGAGGGGGAGGGAGCACCACCGGACGCAGGACCAGGCCGCAGCAAGCAGGCCAGTGACAAGGGCGAGTCGCCGGACGTCACCCGCAACCGGAAGAAAAACCGGCACGAACGCAGGGCGAACTAAAAGAGGGGAAGAAAAAGGGGGGGGAGACCCCCCAAAGCAGGGAAAAAACGGGGGTTCAGCGGAGCATAAATAATCCACAGGCCCCAATGACAAAAAACAAGGGCCAGGGGAGACAAAAAACCCAAACAACAAAAGCCACAAACATGGTGTCCTGGGCAAACGAAAGCCCAGAGATTAACCCCTCAATCACAGCAACAGACAAAGCATAGATGTTACTTATCTTTGGTGGAGCAGCAAAGAAAGAGGGAGTTGAGGAAGAGGACACTGCTTATTATAGGATCTATCAGGGGAGGGGCCTTTATTGTTATGATTATGTAAATTTCTTCTTTGCTGCTATTGGTGGAAAGTAAAGAAGGAGAAAGCAATAGGAGCCTCCGTGTCTTGCTGTAAAACTCAGGATCAGTACAGGATAAGTAATGTATGTACACAGTGACTGCACCAGCAGAATAGTGAGTGCAGCTCTGGAGTATAATACAGGATGTAACTCAGGATCAGTACAGGATAAGTAATGTATGTACACAGTGAGTCCACCAGCAGAATAGTGAGTGCAGCTCTGGAGTATAATACTGGATGTAACTCAGGATCAGGACAGGATAAGTAATGTAATGTATGTACACAGTGACTGCACCAGCAGAATAGTGAGCGCAGCTCTGGTGTATAATACAGGATGTAACTCAGGATCAGTACAGGATAAGTAATGTATGTACACAGTGACTGCACCAGCAGAATAGTGAGTGCAGCTCTGGGGTATAATACAGGATGTAACTCAGGATCAGTACAGGATAAGTAATGTATGTACACAGTGACTGCACCAGCAGAATAGTGAGTGCAGCTCTGGGGTATAATACAGGATGTAACTCAGGATCAGTACAGGATAAGTAATGTATGTACACAGTGACTGCACCAGCAGAATAGTGAGTGCAGCTCTGGAGTATAATACAGAATGTAACTCAGGATCAGTACAGGATAAGTAATGTATGTGCACAGTGACTGCACCAGCAGAATAGTGAGTGCAGCTCTGGAGTATAATACATGATGTAACTCAGGATCAGTACAGGATAAGTAATGTATGTGCACAGTGACTGCACCAGCAGAATAGTGAGTGCAGCTCTGGAGTATAATACAGGATGTAACTCAGGATCAGTACAGGATAAGTAATGTATGTGCACAGTGACTGCACCAGCAGAATAGTGAGTGCAGCTCTGGGGTATAATACAGGATGTAATTCAGGATCAGTACAGGATAAGTAATGTATGTACACAGTGACTGCACCAGCAGAATAGTGAGTGCAGCTCTGGGGTATAATACAGGATGTAATTCAGGATCAGTACAGGATAAGTAATGTTATATATTTTTGACTCTGCTTTTCATGTCGGTGGCTCTCATTTTCGACAGAAGAAGGCAGAAGTTTTATGAATTGCACGCGATAGGGGGGTCCCTGTAACAGATTTTGGTTTAGGGCCCAGGCTTTTCAGGTTATTCTGTATGATATCCAGCATTACCCGGTCATCACTCGGAAGCAGATTCCTATGTAATTCATCAGTCATCTGCTCGTCACTCTGTGCATGGTGGGCGCTCGTCATCTGTCTCCGAGGCTCTCGCTCGTCGTGTGGTGAAGTTACAGGATAAATCACCTTTTATATGAAACATGGAAGAAATCTGACAGTCTTCTCTATGCTCGCCCCATACACCCCACTAAGCGGTCATGTGACTGACACCATCATGTCGCCTTCTAGAGGGAACCCTGCAGACATCTCCTCTGCTGACACATGATGCAGGATAACATATACAGTGTTCATTTTAGGACATGGTCAGATATTATAGTCAAGTATTAAAATAATGCCAATGTGACATCTGACCCTGACCCTGACTCTGACACCTGACCCTGACCCTGACACCTGACCCTGACACCTGACCCTGACACCTGACCCCGACACCTGACCCTGACACCTGACCCCGACACCTGACCCTGACCCCGACACCTGACCCTGACACCTGAGCCCGACACCTGACCCCGACACCTGACCCTGACCCTGACTCTGACACCTGACCCCGACCTTGACTCTGACACCTGACCCTGACCTTGACTCTGACTCTGACACCTGACCCTGACACCTGACTCTGACACCTGACCCTGACACCTGACCCTGACCCCGACACCTGACCCTGACCCCTGACCCTGACACCTGAGCCCGACACCTGAGCCCGACACCTGACCCCGACACCTGACCCCGACACCTGACCCTGACACCTGACCCTGACTCTGACACCTGACCCCGGCCTTGACTCTGACACCTGACCCCGACACCTGACCCTGACACTTGACCCTGACACCTGACCCCGACACCTGACCCTGACACCTGTCCCCAACACCTGACCCCGACACCTGACCCCGACACCTGACCCCGACACCTGACCCCGACACCTGACCCCGACTCCTGACCCCGACACGTGACCCCGACACCTGACCCTGACTCTCACATCTTTAAAGGTTGTTTGGACGGCACTACGTAAATATGTTCTGGTGCTTGGCGGTAAAACTGATAAACGTATATTGTATAAAACCGCGGCACTCAGGTAAGTAGATGAATAATGCTTTTTTATTCTTTTTTATCCATCCAGGATAATTTATAGACTAAGGCCAACGTTTCAGTCTTGTCCCGAGACCTTGTTCACGGCCTAAAATAAGACAACAATTGTAGTATATGTATCAGCATGATTGTATATCTAGTAGTACAAAATCCTGGATAATAATAAAGATATACATCAACATGCAATGATACGATCAGATATATGAAGTATACAGCAAATTAGAAACTCTCATATGCAGAGATAACTTGTATAAACTCAGGAACGATTGGACGTCACATACCCAAGGGAGGTCATTAGTAATGGAGGTAGGATGCAGAGTAGCACAAAGGTCAGAAGATTCCTAATATGTAAGGTGAACTCGGGACCTGTAAAGAAGTTTATATCTCAATGTAAATATATAGGTTAGTCTTAGGGAAGGTATATACTGTATCTATGTGTATATGTATAAATGTATCCATATTCACATATTGGTGGTAAGCCACTGCAATGGATTATCAAGCTAAGTTCCTGGACATCTACATTATACCCTGTAGTCACTAAACAAAATCTAAACAGAGTGGACCAAGGTGCGCCAAAGTAGTCTATTTATTTTTCTGGATGGATAAAAAAGCATTATTCATCTACTTACCTGAGTGCCGCGGTTTTATACAATATACAGTTTTATATTCAGTTTTACCGCTGAGCACCAGAACATATTTACGGAGTGCCGTCCAAACAACCTTTAAATTGAATCTGCAATTTTGTGACTGAGCACCCTCCCGATGTCTTCTACTACATTCTCTTATGATAACTCTATAGCAGAAGAGATTGTTTCTCAAGTGAACACATCAAGTCATTTCCTACATATACCGCATAGCGAGTTCCGAAGACGAGACTGGGAACGAGAATCAAAGAAACTCATCTCGGCGGAATTACATTGCACAACGCTTGCAGGGTACCACAGACAGAAGAAGATCCCAAGAGGCCTTCGGGTCCACCTTCGTCCAACCCTTTTTCCTTCCAACAGTGACTATTGTAATAAATTCGACATTATCGTCCTGAGCATTGAGTTCCTCTAGAAATCCATCACTGAGTCCAAGGAGAAGTTGGCGGCAATTGAAACCCAATTGGTATCCACCGTCCCTTCAGAAGAATGGACCGAACTTAAATCCAAAACAGAGAAAATTTTGGACGAACACCGAAATTTTTTGGAGAACAATAAATGTAATAAATTTATTCGGGATTCCGAAGACTACCAGCTTCAAAGAGTATACCGTTGGCAATGGCAAAATACTTTGAGGGGCAACGATTTTACCTCCTTCACGGGCTACGCATCATCCTCCTCAGGAAGCGGTCGATCTACTGGATATCGGAACCAACGTTTTTTTCAGCGACGCGGATACTGACCGGGGAGACGACGACCCACCGTATACGCCGAGGAAGGGGCCACCGCCGATCAAAACCAGACGGGATTACAGACACGCTCGCAGGTAGGAATACCGTTGTGAACATTTCATCACGAACACAATCACCTGCAGAACTTACCGTACTTTCAAAAGGCCTGTCATTTTGCCCATATGGCACTCTTCGCTATTTTTCCTTAGAACAAGAGCTAAACGCACTTTTCTCAAGCAGCTGTCTCTGTGCTGCCGCCTACTATGACGACAACCACAGAACTATCAATTAAATCCCTCAACTTGACAAATAAAAGTAACTTCATGCCCCCGCAGAAGCCTTTATTAATCTAGTACAGCAAGACATTAATAAAAATATTAAACAACTTAAAAGTAGGACCATACACCCCCCCCCCCCCCGTAGTTTGAAGAGTGAAGAACACATAGCACTTAATACATTAAGAGAAGATAAAACGATCATTATAAAACCAGCTGACAAGGGTGGGGAATCGTTGTTATGGATACCTCAGCATACTTATCCGAAATTAATAGACAGTTAGCCGATATACTTACCTATGAAAAAGTGGCCTGTAACCCCAAAGAGAAGTAAGTGCCCTACTTGACCAATACCTGTCTGGGGGTACTATTGATAAGGCCACATATACTTTCCTCATAAACGACAGTTTTTTATATATTGCCTAAAATACACAAAAATCTTACCAATCCTCCAGGTAGACCAATTGTAGCTTTAACAGACTCCGTTTCGTCTCCAATTTCAATTTTTCTGGAAAAAGTACTCACTCATCTGGTGAAACAAACACGGTGCTTTTTACTAGATACCAGTCACTTTCTGTCAATTATTTCCAATCTGGTTGATTTCGCCCCCGAGTCCCTTTTAGTCACACTTGATGTTAACAGCCTGTACAGCTCTATCTCTCACGATAGGGGAGTCCCGGCTGTTTTCAGGCACAACCGTTCTGTGTGACATTACTAAAGTATATATTACAAAATAGCTATTGGAGATGACTACTACATTCAAAAACGGGGCACCGCTATGGAGGCAAATGTAGCGCCACCGTATGCAAATACCTTTATGGCTAAATTTGAAGAGGATTTTGTCTATCCCCATCCACTTTTTCAAGCAAATGTTAACACTTGGTATCGATACATAGATGACATCTTCTGTATCTAGAAAGGGGACACCACATCATTTTTAGATTTTCTTGATTATATTAATAGACAGGACCCAGACTTAACTTTCACCTCTCATGTTGATCTACAATCCATCAGCTTTCCCGACAACGTAGTTATTATAACACAGACGGGCAAACTTACCACGGATTTACATAGAAAACCCACGGATCGCAATACCCTACTCCATTATTCCAGTTGCCATCCTAAAAATACCAAATATTCACTTCCTCGCTTCTAGTTTAAACGAGTAGCTAGAATTGTTGAAGATCCTGTGCTTAAGAACCAGCGTCTGACCCCACTACACTTCTCCAACAGGAGCTCTCCCTGGTCCAGTCCAACTCCACCATTATACCCAAATTGCCACCCTCGCCACGTGTTTCCTTGATATTGACCTACCATCCGTTTGCACCAAAAATTCTGTCAATAGTCAAAAAACGTTGGTCCATTTTACATCAATCTTATCCAACTGTCACTGAATTCCAACATCCGGTCCGCATGTGTTACAAGAGACCGGCTTAACCTATAAGACAAATTAGTACATGGCGACATAGGTCCACTTACACCTAGATTGAGACAAACCACTCAAAACACAAATCTGACATCCGGGGCCATAAAACTGAACTTCCTATTCCATGTCACTTCATCTCCGCAAAGCATCACATCAATCAACTTCAATTTCAGGTTTTGGAACATGTCCCGATGGCAGGACGCGGAGGTAATCGGATTGACCTTCAAAACAACGTGAATCCTTTTGGATTTTCGAATTAAATACATTGTCACCACACGGGCTGAATAGGGACTTTGACTTCTGTGTTCTATAAATTCGGCCTGTATAAACTTTTTGGATCAATAATTCTCAAAGTTTTAATTCTAAGTATAACCTTGGAGTAGATTACCTCGATTGATGTGGACTTAGGTTTTAAGTGCTATATGTTAAAATGTGGTTATTACAAGTACAGTGATAAGTATTATTACATCAATAACATTCTCCCCTTTCTTTCCCTTCGCTTTCGACAGACAAAATGATCCCCACAGGCCACAGTACATCTACAGGTGGTACATCTACAGGTGGTACGTCTACAGGTGGTACATCTACAGGTGGTACGTCGTCTTTCCACATAGAATAGTCTGCATTTAAGTGCTTGCATGTCCTCACATATATAATTGTATTGACTGTGTATACTTATATCCATATCCACTCTCCTATTCACTATATTGCCCTGTTGCCCATATCATTTCATGTTCCAATAGGCCTAATAACTACTTTCTCGTCTCTCTATAGCTTATTATGCGAGCGGTAATCCATATTGGCATGATCGGCCCCTTTTTGTTTTCATGCTTTAATCCCACTATTAGCGCCGACTGCCAATGCCCTGTATCGCTCTATTTGAGCTTTCGCGCATGCGCAACGACGTCACACGTTCCGCGACGTCACGTGCACCGGCGCGATGACGTCAGACGCACGGCGATACACGCCGATCGCTTTTTTACTACTTCCCAGGACGCGGTTCACTTTGAACAAGCCATCCAGCGCACCAGAGCGTACCTGTATTCAGGTATAAGCTACAGAGATCAACCTTATGTTTCTACTTTGGCGCACCTTGGTCCACTCTGTTTAGATTTTGTTTAGTGACTTACAGGGTATAATGTAGATGTCCAGGAACTTACTGTAACGGATCACCTGGCACCCCGACTGAGTACCTCCGTTGCTAGATGCTCCTAGTGCTTCCCAAGGACTCCAAGCACTCCACTTGACACCGTACGCACTGCAGACCCCACGAACCGCCGTAGCTTGGTTGAGGTCTCACCGTCTCCTACCCACCCTGGACCTACGACAAGGCTCCAGGCTCCAGTGGGTGAACCTCTCCTACCGCCAGAGAGCAGGAACAGCTCTTACAAGAGCTAGTAGTTATGCAGGGGGAGTATAGCAAATCTTCAGCGTATAGCAATCCCCCAGTTTTGATCAGTTATCCAAACACCAGTCTCAACATGATGAAGGATAAAACAGGAACACTTTATTGAGGGCTACCCGCCCGTATTTATGCAGGTCCCCATCTGGTGGACATGCCCCCAGGGGACCAGAATGGAGACTGCGACACACAGAACAGATACAACACATCCCCACAATGTATCATGGTTTCCTCCTCTCTGCCCCAGAGACAACCGAGGAATAATCCAATTATCTCTCAGGACAAAGGGAAATCGCCAATACACATGTGGAGACAACAGGACAGACATCACCATTTAAACACACAATATCACACCCTCCCAGCAAACACAGACATTTAACATATTCCCAGATAGCTCAAGTCTGAGTGCATATCATTAGGCGAATGACACTCAGACCACACGAATACAATTAAACTAGCCATCTGGGTACCCTCACATAACAAAATACAATTCCAAAGACAGATTTAAGCTGTGCGGCCAGCCTGTCTTCTTTAAAGTCAGTATGGGCCATAATCCTGAGGCAGGAGGCTGGCAACCAGCCCCCTCCAAAACACTGTGGCGAGGTTGGTTTCGTCACACATCTCCCCCTCCCAGGGAAGACTAACCAGATACCTGACCTTACGGTCAGTACCTGAGTTAGTCTGGCAGTCCAACCACAACCCCATACTGGACCTGTTGAATTATGGGGCCTGGCTCTGTTCTGTATGTCCCCAGCTGTTGAGTGGGCATCTGCGACTCCTTGCTGCCTTGTGGTTCTCCAGCTTGGAGCTGTAGGTACTTGGTGGGCAGAGGCCGACTGCGCTCTGCCCAGATGCCAGCTCTTCCGCTGGGGTCGCTTGTGGGGAGTCCGGCTCTGAAGAAGAGGATAGGGGAGGGCAGAGGCCGACTGCGCTCTGCCCAGATGCCAGCTCTTCCGCTGGGGTAGCCTGTGGGAAGTCCGGCTCTGGAGAAGAGGATAGGGGAGGGCAGAGGCCGACTGCGCTCTGCCCAGATGCCAGCTCTTCCACTGGGGTAGCCTGTGGGAAGTCCGGCTCTGGAGTAGAGGGTAGGGGAGGGCAGAGGCCGACTGCGCTCTGCCCAGATGCCAGCTCTTCCGCTGGGATGGGGTCAGGAAATCCTATCCCCAGGACCTTGTTGCAGATCGGCTGTGGAGAGGAGGAATCGCTTACCTCCTCCTCCAGGCATTCCTGCAGGGTTGGAGGGGGATCTGAACCGGCCGTCCAGCATCCCGGTAGGCCTGGTGCAGAGACCGCGGTCCCATCTGCACCATCGAAGTTAGGGGTGCTGTCCCCCTGTGGTTGGGGATAGAGACCGGTTGTCTCTTCTCTTTTTACAACACACTGCTGCTGGGGAGTCAGACCGACTGTCTCAACTCCAGGTAATGCTGGCTGTAGTTGGGGATCTGGGCCGGCTACCCAGCATCCCTGTAGGGCCGGTGGAGAGACTTCGGTCCCATCTCTACCTGCCGTCGGGAGGTCTTCCCAGAACCAGTCAATGAAGTTCCCTACTTTGGGAGTTGGTAGGGAAGCAGGGGGTATCGCCGGCAAGTCTTCCCAGTTGTAGGAGGGCAGATCTGGCTCTACTTGTCGAGTAGGTTGGGGATGAACAGAGCTGAGCAGGTGTTGGTAGGTCTGCTCCAGCTCCCACTCCCTTGTTACCAGGTGGGTCATGTCTTTGCTCACCTCCCTTCCGTCAGCATAATAATGCATGCCCATCCGGTAGTCGTAGATGTCCCAAAACCTAGACTCCTCCGTGTTGCCAAGATCAATGTCCTCCTCCAAGGCATCCCATAGTAACCGAGGTCCATCATAATCCTCACCCTCGGGTCTGTCGTGCTCAGCCATCCAGGGGGAATGTTGAATGACATGCCACCTTAGGGCCTGGTAAGCGTCCTCTAGCCAAAGCTCCTTACATACCAGGTTCTGGAGCTCTGTTACCCAGTCATCCAGGGGCTGCTCTCCCAAGAGACCCATCCGCATCGCCACACGCTTCTGTAGCCGCTGCTCATAACTGGGGAGACTCTCACCTCGCCGCCGCTGGGCATTTTCCAGGGCATCATACCAGACTTCCTTTCTGTCTGCATCCCTGTAGTCCGCGGCTGCCTCCTCCTCGTCATAGAACGCTGTCCGAAGACTAGCCGATTCCATCCTGCTGTAGCCAGAGGCGCTGTACGGATACTAGCGTTGCCCTCAATATACTCCACGAACGGTGTCTCCGAGCTGCTTCTCCTCACACTAGGACGCCATCCCACTGCTGCCACCAATGTAACGCATCGCCTGGCACCCCGACTGAGTACCTCCGTTGCTAGATGCTCCTAGTGCTTTCCGAGGACTCCAAGCACTCCACTTGACACCGTACGCACTGCAGACCCCACGAACCGCCGTAGCTTGGTTGAGGTCTCACCGTCTCCTACCCACCCTGGACCTACGACAAGGCTCCAGGCTCCAGTGGGTGAACCTCTCCTACCGCCAGAGAGCAGGAACAGCTCTTACAAGAGCTAGTAGTTATGCAGGGGGAGTATAGCAAATCTTCAGCGTATAGCAATCCCCCAGTTTTGATCAGTTATCCAAACACCAGTCTCAACATGATGAAGGATAAAACAGGAACACTTTATTGAGGGCTACTTGCCCGTATTTATGCGGGTCCCCATCTGGTGGACACGCCCCCAGGGGACCAGAATGGAGACTGTGACACACAGAACAGATACAACACATCCCCACAATGTATCATGGTTTCCTCCTCTCTGCCCCAGAGACAACCGAGGAATAATCCAATTATCTCTCAGGACAAAGGGAAATCGCCAATACACATGTGGAGACAACAGGACAGAAATCACCATTTAAACACACAATGTCACACCCTTCCAGCAACCACAGACATTTAACATATCCCCAGATAGCTCAAGTCTGAGTGCATATCATTAGGCGAATGGCACTCAGACCACACGAATACAATTAAACTAGCCATCTGGGTGCCCTCACATAACAAAATACAATTCCAAAGACAGAGTTAAGCTGTGCGGCCGGCCTATCTTCTTTAAAGTTAGTATGGGCCATAATCCTGAGGCAGGAGGCTGGCAACCAGCCCCCTCCAAAACACTGTGGCGAGGTTGGTTTCGTCACACTTACCTTGATAATACATTGCAGTGGCTTCCCACCAATATGTGAATATGGATACATTTATACATATACACATAGATACAGTGTATACCTTCCCTAAAACTAACTTATATATTTACATAGAGATATAAACTTCTTTACAGGTCCCGAGTTCACCTTACATAATAGGAATCTTCTGACCTTTGTGCTACTCTGCATCCTACCTCCATTACTAATGACCTCCCTTGGGTATGTGACGTCCAATCAAGTTTATACAAGTTATCTCTGCATATGAGTGTTTCTAATTTGCTGTATACTTCATATATCTGATCGTATCATTGCATGTTGATGTATATCTTTATTATTATCCAGGATTTTGTACTACTAGATATACAATCATGCTAATACATATACTACAATTGTTGTCTTATTTTAGGCCGTGAACAAGGTCTCGGGACAAGACCGAAACGTTGGCCATAGTCTATAAATTTTCCTGGATGGATAAAAAAGAATAAAAAAGCATTATTCATCTACTTACCTGAGTGCCGCGGTTTTATACAATATACGTGACTCTGACATCTGAGTTTGACTTATGCTCTTCATGGGTCAGGGTCAAAGTGAGAAGGAGTTATAGATATACTATGTATTTGTCTGCTAAATCACACAACCAAAGTAGGTCTATTGCTGCGCTTATAGCTCTGCGCCTAAAATGCTGTAAGCTGATACATTACATATATGAGCGCAGAGCTGGTAGCTCAGTGGTAAAGCAGTTGCCTCCTACCCAGTGTTTCTGTGTTCAAAACCCATTTAAGCTGCAATTTTTTTTTTACATTTTATTAAGCCCTAGATAAGACGCAAATTTAAATGATGTGTGACGCTGATATCTGACTTCCTTCACTTGTCAGGGTCACAAACGATTTTAGGTTTACTGTGGTTTTTGGTATACTACATCTCATAGATCCAAAAAATCACCACTTTTGGTGTCTAAAGCTTTAGCTCAGTGGTAAGACACTTGCTTGGCATTTAGTGTTCATGGGTTCAAAACCCTTTTCAGGCTATTAATATTTGATATTTTATTGAGCTCTAGATCAGAGACAAATTCACGCGCTGTGTGATGTAAGTCGTCCTTTTTTATTTTATTAGGAGTACATGGGCAGCACTATAGTAAAGGGGGCCCTAATTTACTGTATCTTCATCTATTTCCAGGTGACTGAGGTTTTATTAGTTTTTTGTTGTCTTGGAACAGTCACTGTACAATATAATAATGTGTTCTTATTTCTTAGGAAGGAGTCTAATTATCAGATCTGTAAATCACTTGATTGCAATTATTTGTCGGCATCCACCCAAACATAAGCTGCAAAGATATGACCACTCGGGGTCTCACTAGTCCGCTGTGGTCAGGCACGGTCCAGCTCTCCCAGCAAATCCCAGCAGGAGGAGGTGCGGGCCTGTTCTGGAGTAGCTGACGAGGAGACTTGCCAGATTCACTGCCTCTTCACAGCAAACCAAATGATCTTACTGTACGTCTGCTCTCCTCCACTACCTTACATGGCTTATACACTGATTCACCTCTCTAGTGTGTACGCAGTTCCATATTAGCTAGAATCACTGTATTTCTGGGACCCCTGAGATAGTTGATTAGTCCCTGTATACAGAGCTGTGTCCTGGATTATACATATCTACTGTATATATGTGTATTATACACACTATGTACTATAGCTTCACCACACTGAGATCTGCTCAGAAAGCTGATCTACATGTCACTGCTTTATCCACAGACACAATATCTGATCACACAGATGGCGGTACTATGTGACAGCTTCTAAGTATAGGAAGCCATGTGTAATGTTATAGCTTGGAGGTCACATTCATGGCTTTGCATGTAGATATCCCAGGATGAAGTCCCCAGAAAGACACATGTTTTTTTCTTTAATAGCATATACTATAATAAATAATATGTCATTAACCCATAGGATACCAGCGCTGTACATGTATATCGCTGGAAACACGGTCACAATTCCCAGTGCGGCACAGGTACAGCGCTCTGATCGTGCGGCCACAGCAGCTACTCCCGCCCGATCAGCTGCAGGGGTCCGGCAGGCACTGATAGTTGGACCCCCGCTGTATGCACCGGCATTGGTGAAAACACTGATGACGGCTCATTAACCCTTGCACTGCCGCGGTCAGCGCTGACGGCTGCACGTGCGGTATCCTGCCGGGTGCAGGGTGTCCATCGGGTCCCCGTGGTGCTGTCACGTCGGCCTGCTGTCTAGCCCTGTCAGTCAATGGCAGAAGGGGGGGTGTGCAGAGCACAGGGGGTGTGCAGAGAACAGGGGGTGTGCAGAGAACAGGGGGTGTGCAGAGCACAGGGGGTGTGCAGAGAACAGGGGGGGTGCAGAGCACAGGGGGTGTGCAGAGAACAGGGGGTGTGCAGAGCACAGGGGGTGTGCAGAGAACAGGGGGTGTGCAGAGAACAGGGGCTGTGCAGAGAACAGGGGGTGTGCAGAGAACAGGGGGTGTGCAGAGAACAGGGGGTGTGCAGAGCACAGGGGGTGTGCAGAGCACAGGGGGTGTGCAGAGAACAGGGGGTGTGCAGAGCACAGGGGGTGTGCAGAGTACAGGGGGTGTGCAGAGAACAGGGGGGGTACAGAGCATTGCTCAGAATATTCAGCCCCTCTGAGGGCTCGAATTGTTTATTTGCATATGAATAAAAACACAGATATCTCTGCAGCTGTTTATCGTACATAATCAGCACAATGAGCCCTACCGGGCAGTACGTGTGGTCTAATAGGGGGATTCTGGTGACAGAGCCTCTTTAACCTCTTACAGACACAGCGAACAGGTACGCCCTATGTATTTTCGATCACCGCTGCGCGGCGGGCGGTGATCGGAACGGTGTGCCTGCTGAGATCATTCAGAAGGCCCCCTGTGACAATGCCAAGGGGGGTCCTGTGACCCCCGTATCGGTGATCGCTGCTAATTGCAGGTCAATTCAGACCTGCGGTTTGCAGCATTTCCAGGTTATTCTGGTCTCTGGTGACCCGATGACCTGGAATAGGAGGGTGATCAGTGGTGTAATATGAAAAAAAAACTAAAAAAGTCATATTCAGTGAAGCCCACTGTGCGAATCTGGATTCCTGGTGGGCCAACAAAGTCAGGAATCGCAGGCTCAAAATGCTCTGGGGTACTCCAGCCAAGTTCACCGGCAGGTGGCTCAGGTGAACTTGCCTGGTGGGCCAGAAAACTAGTACGAGCCCCAGGGCTGCTCATACTAGTGTGGGTCACAGGGTCCCTGGCATGGTGGTCCCCCTGCTCTGCCTGGCGGCGTCTCTGCCGCCTTGGGGGCTCATCATCATGATGATGAGGAGAACGAGGATGACAACAGGAAAGTGGGGTCTTCCTCGTCCTCACTGGGGCTCTCGGAGTCGGAGAGCAGCTGGGCATATGCCTCCTCGGCCGAGAACATCCGGCGGGACATCTTAGACCGCTAAAGGGGAGTGCGTGTGTGTAAAACTTTATTTAGTGTGTGGGGGGGGGGGACGGTGTGTTTTTATGTATACCCTACCCTAACCCACCCTAACCTAACAGAGTCCCCGAAACATTGTTCACACCCAAAAAACTTGCTGATCAGTGGTACGAAACTGATTAGCGGTGGGGTGGGCGATGCACTAACAGTGGCTAAGCGCTTTTTTACGGCTAAGAGTGCCGGCCACAGTCAGCGCACCAACAAAAAGAAAAAAAATCTGCTTGCGCCCCCAAAATATGTGTGTGTGTGTGGGGGGGGCAGCTGCAGCACCCCTGGGGGGACGGGTGTCGCACAAGGTGCTGTGGATCCCAGACACCTTCAGATCCGGGTGCTAAACACAAAAAAACTATTTTTTTTCCCACTATCCCTGCCTAACCTAAAGCTCTCCCTAAATGTTCATATGCCAGATGGCACTTTTTGGGGTCTAAGGGGCCACGGATGGCGGCGGATTGTGTGGGATGCAGAGGGCCCGGCACAGGGCTCCTCTCTCCTTGCTCACATAGAAGTCTGAGCTCCAGGACGTTATCTCCAGGTCAGCCCCTCCAGCCGATCACAGGCGATCCTCACCCTCCGTCACCGCCACCTCACAGGATCTACGGAGGGTGATTGGTGGTGTATATTACACCACCGATCACCCTCCTATTCTGGGTCATTGGGTCACCAGGGACCCGAATAACCTGGAAATGCTGCAAGCTGTAGGTCTGAATTTACCTGCGGTTAGCAGTGATCACCGATACGGGGGTCACAGGACCCCCCTCCGCATTGTCACAGGGGGTCTTCTGAATGATTTCAGCAGGCACACCGTTACGATCACCGCCCGCCGCGTACCTGTTCGCCCGTGTCCGTAAGAGGTTAAAGAGGCTCTGTCACCAGAATCCCCCTATTAGACCACACGTACTGCCCGGTAGGCTCATTGTGCTGATTATGTATGATAAATAGCTGCAGAGATATCTGTGTTTTATTCATATGCAAATAAACAATTCGAGCCCTCAGAGGGGGGGGGACGAATATTCTGAGCAATGCTCTGCACACCCCCCCCCCTGTGCTCTGCACACACCCTGTTCTCTGCACACCCCTTGTGCTCTGCACACCCCCTGTGCTCTGCACCCCCCCTGTGCTCTGCACACACCCTGTGCTCTGCACACCCCCTGTTCTCTGCACACCCCCTGTGCTCTGCACCCCCCCTGTGCTCTGCACACCCCCTGTGCTCTGCACACCCCCTGTTCTCTGCACACCCCCTGTGCTCTGCACACCCCCTGTTCTCTGCACACCCCCTGTGCTCTGCACACCCCCTCCCGCCATTGACTGACAGGGCTAGACAGCAGGCCGACGTGACAGCACCACGGGGACCCGATGGACACCCTGCACCCGGCAGGATACCGCACGTGCAGCCGTCAGCGCTGACCGCGGCAGTGCAAGGGTTAATGAGCCGGCATCAGTGTTTTCACCGATGCCGGTGCATACAGCGGGGGTCCAACTATCAGTGCCTGCCGGACCCCTGCAGCTGATCGGGCGGGAGTAGCTCCTGTGCCGCCCGATCAGAGCCCTGTACCTGTGCCGCACTGGGATTTGTGACTGTGTTTCCAGCGACATACATGTACAGCGCTGGCATCCTACGGGTTAATGACATATTTTGTATTATAGTATATGCTGGGATATCTACATGCGAAGCCACTAATGTAACCTCCAAGCTATGACATTACACATCTATACTTAGAAGCTGTCACATAGTACCGCCATCTGTAGGATCAGATATTGTGTCTGTGGATAAAGCAGTGACATGTATACTAATTAGACTCCTTGCTAAGAAATAAGAACACATTATTATATTGTACAGTGACTGTTTCAAGACAACAACAAAAACCTCAGTCACCTGGAAATAGATGAAGATACAGTAAATTAGGGCCCCCTTTACTATAGTGCTGCCCATGTACTCCTAATAAAATAAAAGAGGACGACTTACATCACACACCGCGTGAATTTGTCTCTGATCTAGAGCTCAATAAAATATCAAATATTAATTTATTAAAAGCCTTAAAGGGGTTTTGAACCCATGAACACTAAATGCTAAGCAAGTGTCTTACCACTGAGCTAAAGCTTTAGACACCAAAGGTGGTGATCTTTTTGATCTATGAGATGTAGTATAGCAAAAACACAGTAAACCTAAAATCGTTTGTGACCCTGACAAGTGAAGGAAGTCAGATATCAGCGTCACACATCATTTAAACTTGCCTCTCATCTAGGGCTTAATAAAATGTAAAAAAAATATAGCGGCTTAAACGGGTTTTGAACACAGAAACACTGGGTATGAGGCAACTGCTTTACCACTGAGCTACCAGCTCTGCGCGCATATAACACGGTAATGTTTTAGCTTACAGCATTTTAGGCGCAGAGCTATAAGCTCAGCAATAGACCTACTTTGGTTGTGTGATTTAGCAGACAAATACATAGTATATCTATAACTCCTTCTCACTTTGACCCTGACCTATGAAAATCATAAGTCAAACTCAGATGTCAGAGTCAGATGTCAAGGGTCAGGTGTCAGGGTCAGGTGTCAGAGTCAGGTGTCACGATCAGGTGTCAGGGTCAGGTGTCAGAGTCAGGTGTCACGATCAGGTGTCAGGGTCAGGTGTCAGGGTCAGGTGTCAGAGTCAGGTGTCACGATCAGGTGTCAGGGTCAGGTGTCACGGTCAGGTGTCAGGGTCAGGCGTCACGGTCAGGTGTCAGGGTCAGGCGTCACGGTCAGGTGTCAGGGTCAGGTGTCACAGTCAGGTGTCACGGTCAGGTGTCAGGGTCAGGTGTCACTGTCAGGTGTCAGGGTCAGGTGTCAGAGTCAGGTGTCAGGGTCAGGTGTCAGAGTCAGGTGTCAGGGTCAGGTGTCAGAGTCAGGTGTCAGGGTCAGGTGTCACAGTCAGGTGTCACGGTCAGGTGTCACGGTCAGGTGTCAGGTGTCACTGTCAGGTGTCAGGGTCAGGTGTCAGAGTCAGGTGTCAGGGTCAGGTGTCAGAGTCAGGTGTCAGGGTCAGGTGTCAGGGTCAGGTGTCAGGGTCATGTGCCAGAGTCGGGGTCAGGTGTCAGTTGTCACATTGGCATTATTTTGATACTTGACTATAATATCTGACCATGTCCTAAAATGAACACTGTAAACATAACTATGTATGCACCGCCTGTGACACCACACATCCCAGCATGTCATGCAGCCTGCCGTGTGCTATCAGTGTTCACATGTATTATGTATGTGCTTTGTATAGATTTTTCTGCTTATGGGGTTCTAGTTAAAGGGATCTTCCCATCTCAAGGATTTGTGGCATAAATGTGTCAGGTGGAGGTGTGCCGTCTCTGGCATCAGTCAGACACTGGCGTCAGGTTGACCAGGTGGGGCAGCAGGATCAGTGGTCATAGTCTGAGCAGGGGCAGCCTCTAACGTGGTCCACGCTGGAGCTGCCATATAGATGTGCCTGGCTGGTCTTTATACAGGCCTGGACTCCTGTATGGCTGCTTTGAGGATGCACTGGCTAGGCCAGACCTCCCAAGTGTCCTGCTTCTGGACCAAAGTCCTCCTTTTTTTGATGTAAGATATAGATTTGTATTATTTCACTTACAATATTGACCAGGAAAGTGTTTCTCTGGTTCCTCTCTGGATATTAGACCCCACCTTGTATATTATTTCATTATTTGATGCAATTTGGATTTTAGACATTTCTATAATTCAGATAATTTTTGCTCAGAACTAATTTTTGCTCAGAACTAAATATACAGGATAAAGTGACTTTCACACAGTGAACCATAAGCGTCCCTCTTTGACTGTCAAAAAGGTTTGTGTGTGTGTAGGGGGGGGGGGTGCTCGGCTGCTCCCTTCAGCCTTTCCACTTCTGCCTCATTTACTCTGCAGCGATAGTGGTGCACCTTGTAGGTAAGTGTCACTCACCTCTACTTCCAGCTAGCTACTTACGGGAATTGCAGCATGTCACCTCCCGCGCTTACCTGGATCTCCTGTGTCAGGCAGAACGCTCCCCTGCCCTGGGATGCCCCATAACTGGAGCATAGCTTTGCCTCTGTTCAGACCACGCATGGACTACTGTGTACAGCACTGGGCAGCTGTGTATACGAAGGACACAGCAGATCTGGACCTAATCACAATGTACAGACATCATCCTAATACCCTGCCTGGCACTATGACAAGATCCTCTGTGTGTGGAGGAGAGGTTTCATCATCATCACCATAGACGGGATTCTTTACTGTAAGAGCTGTGAGGCTATGGATATACAGTATTGTGGTGGGTGATTCATTGTACAAGTTCAGGAGGGGTCTGGAATTTCGAAGTTTCCAAGGGGAAGGTTTTAAGGGGAAGGGGCGATGATCCAGGGATTTATTCTCATTGTCAGAGTTGGAGTCAGGAAATAATTTTCCCTTTAATATGGGGTAATGGGTGTTCACCTCAGAGGGTGGCTATCCTTCCTCTGGATCACACATTAGGAG
This sequence comes from Bufo gargarizans, assembly GCF_014858855.1. NCBI lineage: Eukaryota > Metazoa > Chordata > Amphibia > Anura > Bufonidae > Bufo > Bufo gargarizans. The sequence continues at coordinate 200,501,515 of NC_058083.1, forward strand.
CATAGTTGGGCCTGTGTCTTTTCCGAACCTTTTCAACTATTTTACCTTTTTAGGGAACGTGCCTCTTTCGCGCCAAAAAGACGGAATGGTGAATTTCTTTCCATGTAAAGCTTCTGGAATCCCTAAAATCAGGCGCACTACCAGTCTCCAGAGACAGGGGGAGTGTGAAATAAAGAACGGCATGGTGGTCGGACTGGGCGCCAGTTAAAGGGGATGTCCCACTAGTAATATTCTACCAGGGGCGTAGCTAGAAATTACTGGGCCCCATAGCAAAAAAAATTTTGGGCCCCCCTCCCAGATCTCCCACCCCCACATACCCTCCAGGACCTCCCACCCAAACATCCCTCCACGACCCCTCCCTAGATCCCCCGTAAGTGTCATCCACTAGATCCCCCTGTAAGTGTCGTCCACAGATCCCCCCGTAAGTGTCGTCCACAGATCCCCCCGTAAGTGTCGTCCACAGATCCCCCCAGTAAGTGTCGTCCACAGATCCCCCCGTAAGTGTCGTCCACAGATCCCCCCGTAAGTGTCGTCCACAGATCTCCCCCGTAAGTGTCGTCCACAGATCCCCCCGTAGTGTCAGTCCACAGATCTCCCCCGTAAGTGTCGTCCACAGATCCCCCTGTATCATCCACAGATCTCCCCCTCAGTGTTATCCACAGATCTCCCCCTCAGTGTCATCCACAGATCTCCCCCTCAGTGTCATCCACAGATCCCCCTGTAAGTGTCATCCACAGATCTCCCCCTCAGTGTCGTCCACAGATCCCCCTGTAAGTGTCATCCACAGACAGATCTCGCCCTCAGTGTCGTCCACAGATCTCCCCCTCAGGCAGGCAGCATCACTTTGCTGCCTGTGCCGTTCGCAGCGCGCCCTGCGGGGGCCGCATGACACAGCTTTGCGGGCTGCATTTGGCCCGTAGGCCGTAGGTTGGGCATCACTGGCCTAGAACATCACACTGCCTCCACCAGCTTGTCTTCTTCTTATAGTGCATCCTGGTGCCATCTCTTCCTCAGGTAAGTGACACGTGCTCTCATAGCCGTCTTTTTTATGTAAAAAAAAAACATTTAGTGGACCAGACTACACTCTTACATTGCTCCATGGTCCAATTCTGATGCTCCTGTGTCCATTGTAGTTGCTTTCAGTGGTGGACAGAGAGTCAGCATTTTTCCTTGACCGGTCTGTGGCTACACAGTCCCATGTGCAGTAAGCTGTGATGCTCTGCATGTACTTTTAAGCAATTTGTGCTGCAGTAGCTTACCTGTGGGATTGGACCAGATGGGCTAGACTTTGACATTGAGTTGTGTTAATGAGCATTAGGTACCATGATTGCTGTCACTGGTTCTTCCCTCTATGGACCACTTTTGGTAGCTGCTAACCTTTGCATACCAGGAATCTAAGACCTTAAGAGCTGCCATTTTGGAGAGGCTCTGACCCAGGCATCTAGCCATCGCAATTTGGCCCTTTCTCAATGCCACTCAGATTCTTACACTTGTCCATTTTTCCTGCTTCCTAAACTTGCAAACCTAAAACCCAGAACTACTGGGCAGACTCCTGTAGTCATTGACCACCGCTTTCATTGTTTTCTTGTCTCGCCAGAAACTATAGCAAGATGAGTTCTTATAAGTTATTATCTCCAGTTCATATGTGGAGGAACCTCTTCCATAATCATTCTCAGGTAGTGTGTCCTCTCTGAGTCTCCACTGACTGACACTGCCGGCTGCCGCCTGCCGCTTCGGTCGGACAGACTCAGACAGTGACAGACTCAGACCCACTCCACTCCCCAGCCAGCCCTCACCTCAGCCACTTGAAGTGTTGAACCGACCGACATCTGACCGAACCATACCTGTACTGCGCGCGCTGAGCCAGCCACCCACACTCCAGCAGCTTCCTTGCATGTGCCGCTCCTAGTCTGCGACTCCGCCTCCTCCACTTCCAGCAAACCGCCGCCCAGACTGCCTCTCTACCTCCGCCCTCCAGCTCCGAGTCAAACCGCCCCCTATCACAGCGCCACCCATGCCCGGCCCACTCGCCACATTTATTTATTTTTTATCCTCAGTCGGCGGCAGGCCCCCAGTGGAGTAGGGCCCCATAGCCATTGCTATGGCTGCTATGGCGATCCCTACGCCACTGTATTCTACCCTTTCCAAGTGAGTCCCTGGATCTGAATAATCTTGCATGTAAATAACAATGTATCATAGCTACTTATTCACTGAAATCTATCTGTGTAGAACCGCTTGATGTTCGCTCTTTTTCTAATTTCTCTGTCCTGCTCGCTGAGGTGGACGCACATGCTCAGTTCTATCCTTCAACTGCCACCAGCTGCTGCAGAGAGGACACGACCTCTGGGAAAGGACACGCCCCCTGAGCTGCCAGATGGAAATAAATCCAGCAGAACAATTGGAGCAATGAATGGAGGTACAGGGCTGCAAGCTGCAAATACATCGCTTCAGCTCAAGGGCTTCTTCCAACACCCCCTTCTGATCCCAATCATCATATCCAACAATATCTCCGTCCTGCCCGACTTGTGCAGTGGTGCTTCCGGGTTTGCATGTATGAATCTCTCAGTAGTGCAGCCTCAAAGGAACTTATATTTTTTTTTTTTCAAATACACTGAACGTGTTCGCCCTGACATTGTGCAAGTGGAATAAGCAAAATTCGTTTTGTCAAAACCCAAGCATAGCCGTCTGCAGCGGCGCCATGATCCGCCAGCCAATGTTTTCTAGGAGCCCTGGAGATGACAGTAATTTACGTGAAACAAGACGAGGGGTTGTTGTTGTTCCAGACGAGTCCCCGGAGCCGGGACATCGTGATTGTGCGTCCGATCTAATAGAGAGCAGCGCGCTGAGCGAGGTATGGCGGTGACGCCTCGTTCCTTTATAGTCCGCATTTACTTCATTACTCCGCTTTTCTCAGTCGTAATCAGCATGCAGATCAGACGCCTGGATCCTTGACAAGTCGGAGGAAAATCTATGCACTTTGAAAGGACGAAGAGACTGTGAATAAGCCGGTGAATGGTGCACGTCTGAGCCTTCCTCCCGCCGCTCCGAGGATTCAACTTGTTTTTAATTTTCAAACAACTTGTCAAAGCCGCCCCGAGAAACACAGAAGAATATGGATTAAGAAGGATCGGCCTGAGCACTTCAATTGATAAGGAGCTAAAGCAGGAGACTGCGGGCGGCTCTGTCTTAACAAAATTATTTTAAAATGGTCGATTGACTTGTGACTTCTGTGAAGAGAATCTCAGCTTCATTTGAGGGTGGAGGACGTGCGCTGATACATTGTAACAATTAGCTGCAGGCCGCCATATTACATCTCACTTCTCATAGACATCAAGGGCGTAAATGTAGATAAAGGCGCTCAACCCCCATTAGGGCCAATTTCCTAGGGAGAACATACAGACCCCGTGGGGATGTTGTCCCTGGTCAGATTCAGACCTCCGATCCTCTGTGATGGAAACACATTGTTACATTTTACTTGCACTGATACATTGTATCAGTCTGGAGATTGAATGTGGATTGTCTGACTGGATGCAACTGTATCAAACCAAGCTAAGGATTCCAGCTTTGGGTTGACAAGAGCTTGTTGACAGCAATCAGAGATCTTGAAATTGGTGAAGAATTTGTCAGAATTATATTATATTATTAAACTCTATTTAAAAAACCCTATTTTAACTGAATTGTTCTTTCACGTGGCGATGAGGAATGATGACTGAAACGCAGATATCTGGCAGACATAGCATCTACAGTATGTAAGATTATACGGGGCATATAGGCCCCTATGCAGCTGCCGGGGGGCCGGGTTTATACTAGTCGGTGGGCTTCCTCTCTGCACAATCAGCAGTGTTAATGGTTAATTGGCCAGAGGGTCATACATTGTGCATCCTCTATAATGTGGGGAGCAATAATAAGGGCCACACCATCCTGTCCTGAGACATCAAGGCCAGAGCATGCAGCAAGCATCATGGAACGCCATAGCTGCTGATATACAGAGGACCAGCTTCACTACATTGTAGTTAGCTAGCAAGTGGAAGTGAGTGACACTCATCAATTGGCGCACTGCCCAAGGGACCTAGGTAGAAGTTGGAGCAGTGACACAAGCAGCAGAAGGGAGTTTTGAGCATTGTCCAAGTCCTTGCAATCACAAACATTTACATGACCTGTGACAAGCCAGGCCCTGAGGAATAGACCAGCCAGCTGAAATGTCGGTGTAAAAAGTGGCAAACTGGAATGTGATAGTAAGGACAGTGGGAGTGTGCAGAGCATTGTGAGTGTGTATGCGCAGATTATCTCCATATCTTCCTTCTGTAGGGTGTTGAACCTCCGGTCCCTTATTTCATCCCATTTCATTCTCCCTATTAGTCATGCAGTGTCAGTGTCCCGCTGACTTCCTCAGATCAATCGACACCCATTGATTTCAGTGGGCAGCGAGCAATGCCTCATTCTCCTTGCAGAAGCAACTACTCCTGAGGACCCCAACCATCAGCTTGTTTCTCAGGGACCAAAGAAGTGGCTGAAGAAAGTGATCAAATCTTCTACAGTAGTAGTTTGATTTCCCACAACAAATCCTCTTTAATGCAACTAATTGGGTTGAAGATCAGAAAAGAAAGATTCAGAAGATCAAACAAGCAGAGAAGAGCAGAGACTGAATGATGGTGGAAGCAGAAGACATGAGATCAGTGGTTTCACATAACAAGACTGCTGACTGGCACTTCAGACTGTGTATACACACACATACCCGCCAACTCCCCTGGAATGTCTGGTCTGGGGTCTGTAAAGAGGGAGGTCTGGTAGGGTGTCTGAAAACAGGTGGGTCAGGAGGCTGTAAAGAGTAAGGTCTGGGGTCTGCAAACATGGGGATCTGGATTCTGTAAACCGGAGTCTGCAGGCTGTAAACAGAAAGGTCTGGGGTCTGTAAACAGGGGTCTGGGGTCTGTAAAAAGAGGGGTCTGGAGGCTGTAAACAGGAAGTTCTTGAATCTGTAAACAGGGGTCTGGAGGCTGTAAACATGGGGGTCTGCAGGTTGTAAACAAAGGTCTGGGGTCTGTAAACAGGGGTCTGGAGTCTGTAAACAGGGGTCAGAAGGCTGTAAACAGAAAGGTCTGGGGTCTGTAAACGGGGGTCAGAAGGCTATAAACAGGAAGTTATGGGGTCTGTAATCTGTAAACGGGGGTCAGGAGGCTGTAAATAGGAAGGTCTGGGGTTTATAAATGGGGGGACTAGGGTCTGTATGGTATGGTCTAGGGTTTGTAATCAGGGCTCTGGTATGGTCTGTAAAGAGTGAGGTCTGGTCTGGGGTTTAGAAACTGGTGGGGTCTGGAGCCTGTAAAGAAAAAAAGTCTGAAACAGCCTGAAGTCTGAAACTAGTGGCTCTGGTCCGGGGATCTGTAAACAGAGGGATTTCGTTTGGGCTCTGGAATCTGTAAATAAAAAAGTCTGGTCTGGGGTCTTTAAACAAGATGTTCTCACCTGGGGTCTATAAGTAGGGGGTCTGGTCTGGAATCTGCAAATGGGAAGATTTGGTCTGGAGTCTTAAAGCAAGTTGGACTCATCTGGGGTCTGTAAATGGGGTGGGTCTTCCTTGGGGTCTGTAAGCAGAGGGGTTCCGGTTTGGGTCCCAGGTCTGTATACAGGGGATCTAGTCTGCGATCTGTATAAAGGATGGTCTGCGGTTTGTATTTTTAGGGGATCAGTTTACAGGGTGTAGAAGAATCAGTATTTATTCATGGATGTGTATATGAGTATGGGGTCTGGTCTGGGGTCTTTATATAGGGAATCTGATATGGCGAACAGGCTGAGCACCTCTTGCATTCCTCTCTGGGTGCTGACCACTTACCGCTACATGGTGAGAGGACCTGCTGTACAGCACACTGCCTCTCCCTGCTGCACAGACTTGTTCTGTGTATCCTTGGTAGCCACACGATATACTAAGAAGGTGTCCATGAGGGCCGTGGCTGCCTCCTCACCTCCTGTCCCGTGGCAGCAGTGCCTCCTACCTCTATGGCCGGTATGCCTCTGTCTCTATGGCTGCAGACAGACACTCGGCTGAGGTTCCCTTTAAGGGGGGACTAGCATTTTACAAAGAAACTTAAAAAAAGCCCATAAAGTAAAATTGCGCCGAACGCCGCACAGCGGAAAGCTATAATTTAGTTTTTATAAAACGTTAATTCATCGTGAGCCACTTCTGTCTGCTTTAAGCTGAAACCTCCTGAATTCTGCAACCAAACACGAAAGAACAATTTGTAGGGGATTATTTGGAATTAAACATTACATTTTGTCAGGATTAGTCTGAGAATTGTGTGGGATGTTTTCTCCTCGCAGTCAATTCTTTCGTCTTGACTTGAAAAGGAGCCACGGGAGGTAAGATGAGGATTTATCTGGTATATACATGTGATACAGCTATATACTATAGAGAGAACCCCCCCCCCGATCACAGGGACTGGGGGATACATGAGGAGTCATCCGGTATATACATGTGATACAGCTATATACTATAGAGAGAACCCCCCCCCCGATCACAGGGACTGGGGGATACATGAGGAGTCATCCGGTATATACATGTGATACAGCTATATACTGTAGAGAGTAACCCCCCCCGATCACAGGGACTGGGGGATACATGAGGAGTCATCCGGTATATACATGTGATACAGCTATATACTGTAGAGAGTAACCCCCCCCCCCCCCGATCACAGGGACTGGGGGATACACGAGGAGTCATCCGGTATATACATGTGATACAGCTATATACTATAGAGAGAACCCCCCCTCCCCCGATCACAGGGACTGGGGGATACATGAGGAGTCACCCGGTATATACATGTGATACAGCTGTATACTGTAGACAATCATCTTCTTGCAATCCAGCTATCCACACCAATGTTGCTCGGGGTCCTTCCGATGGCTCCTGAACAGTAACTTTAAATAATGTGAGAAAGGCCTTTAGTTGCCTAGAGGTTTTCTTGGATTCCTTTGTGACCTCGTGGGCTATAACACGCATTGTTCTTGACATGATCTTTGTTGGCCGACCACTCTTGGGGAGGGTAGTAATAGTCTGGAAGTTCCTCCATTTGCACACAATGTCTGACTGTGAAGTCCAGTCTCTAGAGATTGTTTTATAACCTCTTTCAGTCTGATGAGCATCAACAACTCTTCTCCTGAGGTCCTAAGAAATCTCCTTTCTTCGAGCCATGAGACACGTCCTCAAACATTTGTGTGAAGATCAGACTTTGATAGATCTTTACGTAAAACGTGTCGCCTGCTCACACCGGATTGTCACCCCATTGACTGAAAACGCATGACTATAATTTCACCTCTAAATTATCTTCTACTCTTAATCCTAAAGGTTCACATATTTTTACCACTCACAGACGTGTGATTTCAGAGCATTTTCCTCAATAAATAAATGACCAGGTCTAATATTTGTGAATCGTTTCTTTGATTTGGTTCTTCATCTACTTTTAGCATTTGTGTGAAAATATGATGTCGTTTTAGGTCAAATTTATTCAGAAATATAGAAAATTCTGAAGGGTTCACACACTTTCAAGCAGCATTGTATATACTGTATACAGATTCTGGAGCTCATCGTTATGATTCTGGAGCTCAGCACTAGGATTCTGGAGCTCGGCACTAGGATTCTGGAGCTCGGTACTAGGATTCTGGAGCTCAGCACTAGGATTCTGGAGCTCGACACTAGGATTCTAGAGTTAGCCCCAAGATTCTGCACCATCTGAAGTTCTAGGCCATGATTCTGGAGCTCAGCACTTGGATTCTGGAGCTCAGTGCTATGATTCTAGAGTTAGCCCCAAGATTCTGCACCATCTGAAGTTCTAGGCCATGATTCTGGAGCTCAGCACTTGGATTCTGGAGCTCAGTGCTATGATTCTAGAGTTAGCCCCAAGATTCTGCACCATCTGAAGTTCTAGGCCATGATTCTGGAGCTCAGCATCTTGATTCTTGAAATTAGTACCATCAATTCTAAAGTTTAGGACTATGATTCTGGAGATAAGGCTACTTTCACACTTGTGGCAGTGTGATCTGGCGGGCAGTTCCGACTGGCCGCCGGATCCGCCGATCTGCCGCTGACTGAAAGCATTTGTGAGACGGATCCGGATGCGGATCCGTCTCACAAATGCATTGCAAGGACGGATCCGTCTCTCCGCTTGTCATGCGGACCGACGGATCCGTCTTGTACATTTTTTCTCATTTTTACCGATCTACGCATGCGCATGCCGGAACGACGGATCCGGCATTCAGGCAAGTCTTCAGGTTTTTTGGCCGGAGATAAAACCGTAGCACGCTGCGGTTTTCTCTTTTGCCTGATCAGTCAAAATGATTGAACTGAAGACATCCTGATGCATCCTGAATGGATTACTCTCCATTCAGAATGCATGATGATATGCCTGATCAGTTCTTTTCCAGTATAGAGCCCCTAGGACGGAACTCTATGCCGGAAAAGAAAAACGCAAGTGTGAAAGTGCCCTAAACACTATGGGAGAAATTTATAATCCCCCCTAAACTAAGTTTTTGGTGTTAAAAACACGGTTTTGCAACTTTTTAAATACAATTGCAACTGAATTAAATGCCTCCTTTTGCAGGTCACATCTTGATAAATGCGGGCCTATGATTCTGGTATTCACCAATTAAGTAACAGGATTCTGGAGCTCAGTAGCATAATTTCCAAAGTTTAGAGCTATGAATCTAATGCTCAGCACCATGAACCAGGAGTTCAGAACCATTATTCTGGAATTAAGTGACAGGACTCTAGAGTTCAGTTCTATGATTGTGGAGCTCAGCACCATTTCTGGAGTTCAGCACCATGATTGTGGATCTCATCACTATGGTCCTGGTGCTCAACACTGTGGTTCTGGAACTCATAGCTATGATTCTGGAGTTCAGCACCTTGACATTGAAGTTCAGAGCTATGATTCTGGAGCTCAGCACTGTGATTCTGGAGCTCATCACTAGGATTCTGGAGCTCAGCACTAACATGCTGGAGCTCAACACTATGGTTCTGTAGCTTAGTACTATGATTATGGAGCTCATCGCTAGTAATCTGGAGCTCAGCACTAGGATTCTGGAGCTCAGCACTGTGATTCTGGAGCTCATCGCTAGGATTCTGGAGCTCAGCACTAGGATTCTGGAGCTCAACACTGATTCTGGAGCTTAGCGTTATGATTCTGGAGCTCAGCCTTTGTTGTATTCAATAGATTTTTATTCAGAGTTTTAACAGTATATAGAACAATGAGAAGATGTCCTTGGGAAACAACAGTACATGCAAATTGCTATAGTTGTTAGGTATAGTCCCGATGTAGGTACAAATGTCGGGTCTAATAATAAACAGATTATATAATGTGCACAAATGCACAAAAAGAAACATGGTATGCATGCAGTGACATACATTATAAACTGAAAGATGTTCATATTCACATTAAACAAACTTTATTAAACAAACTTTATTACAAGATACAGTGAGGCCCCGGAGTAGCGTAGTGGCTGGAGAGCCAGAGGAGCCATTGGTTATGAGCTCTGATCTTGGCAGATAGAGTGAAGACCAATTCACATTGCATGGGCACATTGACTGACTGCACCACTTCAGACACTGGTGGATGATGCGCCTGTTTCCATCTACGAGCTATAACGTTTCGAGCTGCACTGAAGATGTGTGCTACCAACCATCTATGACGGGCGGGAACATCTGCAAGGCTTATACCTAGAGTCGCTAGTTCTGGGGAAATGGAGCTCAGCCTTTGTTTCTGGAGCTCATCACTATGATTCTGAAGCTCATCGCTATGGTTCTGGAACTCAGTACCTTGACTCTGAAGTTCAGCATTATGATTCTGGAGCTAATCACTGAGATACTGGAGCTCATCACTATGATTCTGGAACTAATCACTATGTTTCTGGAGCTCAGCGCTATGATTCTGGACCTCACCACTAGGATTCTGGACCTCATCACTAGGATTCTGGAGCTCGGCACTAGGATTCTGGAGCTGAGCACTTGGATTCTGAGCTCATCACTAGGATTCTGGAGTTCATTGCTATGATTCTGGGGCTTAGCACTAGGATTCTGGACCTCATTGGCATAATTCTGGAGCTCAGCAGTATGATTCTGGAGCTCTCTGCTATGACTGAAGCTCATCGCTAGGATTCTGGAGCTCAGCACTATGACTCTGGAACTTAGCGATATGATTCTGGAGATCAGCACTAGGATTCTGGAGCTCAGCACTAGGATCTGGAGATCAGCACTATGACTCTGGAACTCAGAGATATGATTCTGGAGATCAGCACTAGGTTTCTGGAGCTCAGCGACAGGATTCTGGAGCTCAGCACTATGACTCTGGAACTCAGAGCTATGATTCTGGAGATCAGCACTAGGTTTCTGGAGCTCAGCGACAGGATTCTGGAGCTCAGCACTATGATTCAGGAGCTCATTCCTATGTTTCTGGAGCTCAGCACTAGGAATTTGGAACTCAGCACGATGATTCAGGAGCTCATCCCTATGTTTCTGGAGCTCAGCACTAGGATTCTTGAGCTCAGCACTATGATTCAGGAGCTCATCCCTATGTTTCTGGAACTCAGCACAAGGATTCTGGAGCTCAGCACTAGGATTCTGGAGCTCAGCGACAGGATTCTAGAGCTCAGCACCATGATTCTGGAGCTCAGCACCATGATTCTGGAGCTCATCCCTATGCTTCTTTAGCTCAGCACTGTGATTCTGGAGCTCAGCACTAGGATTCTCGAGCTCAGCACTAGGAATCTGGAGGTCAGCGACAGGATTCTGGAGCTCAGCACCATGATTCAGGAGCTCATCCCTATGCTTTTTTAGCTCAGCACTGTGATTCTGGAGATCACCACTAGGATTCTGGAGCTCAGCACTAGGATTCTGGAGCTCAGCACTAGGATTCAGGAGCTCATCCCTATCCTTCTGGAGCTCAGCACTAGGATTCTGGAGATCAGTACTAGGATTCTGGAGCTCAGCACCATGATTCAGGAGCTCATCCCTATGCTTGTTTAGCTTAGCACTATGCTTCTGGAGATCAGCACTAAGATTCTGGAGCTCGGCACCATGATTCAGGAGCTCATCCCTATCCTTCTGGAGCTCAGCACTAGGATTCTAGAGCTCACCCCTATGCTTCTGGAGATTAGCATTAGGATTCTGGAGCTCATCCCTATTCTTCTGGAGCTCAGCACTAGGATTCTAGAGCTCATCCCTATGCTTCTGGAGATCAGCACTAGGATTCTGGAGCTCAGCACCATGATTCAGGAGCTCATCCCTATCCTTCTGGAGCTCAGCACTAGGATTCTGGAGCTCATCCCTATCCTTCTGGAGCTCAGCACTAGGATTCTGGAGCTCATCCCTATCCTTCTGGAGCTCAGCACTAGGATTCTGGAGCTCAGCACTAGGATTCTGGAGCTCATCCCTATCCTTCTGGAGCTCAGCACTAGGATTCTGAAGCTCATCCCTATCCTTCTGGAGCTCAGCACTAGGATTCTGGAGCTCAGCACTAGGATTCTGGAGCTCATCCCTATCCTTCTGGAGCTCAGCACTGGGATTCTGGAGCTCAGCACTAGGATTCTGGAGCTCAGCACTAGGATTCTGAAGCTCATCCCTATCCTTCTGGAGCTCAGCACTAGGATTCTGAAGCTCATCCCTATCCTTCTGGAGCTCAGCACTAGGATTCTGGAGCTCAGCACTAGGATTCTGGAGCTCATCCCTATCCTTCTGGAGCTCAGCACTAGGATTCTGGAGCTCAGCACTAGGATTCTGGAGCTCAGCACTAGGATTCTGAAGCTCATCCCTATCCTTCTGGAGCTCAGCACTAGGATTCTGGAGCTCAGCACCATGATTCTGGAGCTCATCCCTATCCTTCTGGAGCTCAGCACTAGGATTCTGGAGCTCATCCCTATCCTTCTGGAGCTCAGCACTAGGATTCTGGAGCTCAGCACTAGGATTCTGGAGCTCACACCACAGAAGGGGCTGCACTGTGTGCTGGGATTGCACAGAGCTCCTCATTATATCGCTCCTTTCTTCCTTCTAATTGGTCTCATTGATTTTCCCTGATCCCGTCCACTCCGCGGTCTCCGCTTTATTAATACCGATCCTCGGCGGTTTATGGAGAGAATCTCGAAGTCGCTGCATCCGCAAAATGCTTCATTTTTGATCAATAGAAGACGGTAAATCATCCCGGACGTCTCGGCTGCTTCCTCATTTACCTGGAAAGTCAATGTCACGGTTTAATTGGGCCTCTTCCCTCTTCAGGCGGATAATCTGCCAAGTGGCGAGGAGGCTGCTGCTTCATCCGTCTTCATTAGCGCCCGCGCGCTGCCATATTGGTGCCAGGCGAGTTAGTTACGTGATCGCTTGCGATACCTTTTATGATCCATCTTATCAGACTTTGTTTTGCATAAGCTTCTGGGATCGCGGAGGTCTCTTCATCATGAAAATAGCTGAGGGGAGCAAATACAACTCGCAAATCTTCCTGGTGACGTGCGTAATGCCGCCATATCACCGGCCAGAGAGCCGTATAAATCACACGCAGATGGAACAAGAGCGGCGCTTATGAGGTCGGCGCCAGGCAGTGTATATCAGTAACGCCGGGTGACGGGGATTAGTGTCAGGTCTTGTCACAAAGCGTAAAATTTAAGGATAATGGAAGGATTCATATGCACATTACTGGGGGAACGTTCAGCCGCCTCTCCAAAAGCTGACATGTCGGAAGGAGATGAGAGTCGGAAAATGAGAGGCCCCGGCCGCCTCCTCACCACTCATGACATCACATCCATACACGATGACATCACGGCTCATAAACACAGTCAGTGGGCAGCTAGTCTGGTGTCTTTGTTGTATGTCGCTATTATATGGGTACTGTAAGGTACTACGATGCGGACACTGTAGGCGGTATTATATGGGAGCCGTATAGCACTATAATATGGGCATTGGGCAGCACTATAATGTAGGATGAGTATAGCACTATTATCCCGATACTGTATAGCACTATTATCCTGATACTGTACAGCACTATTACAGTGGTACTCTAAGGTACTATGATGCGGACACTGTAGGCGATATTATATGGGAGCCATATAGCACTATAATATGGGCATTGTGCAGCACTATAATGTAGGATGAGTATAGCACTATTATCCCGATACTGTATAGTACTATTACAGTGGTACTGTAAGGTACTACGATGCGGACACTGTAGGCGGTATTATATGGGAGCCATATAGCACTATAATATGGGCATTGTGCAGCACTATAATGTAGGATGAGTATAGTACTATTATCCCGATACTGTAAGGCACTATGATGCGGACACTGTATAGAAGTATTATGTGTGCACAGGGTAGCAGGCCCATCTCCACTCAGACATGGTGGTAAAATGTATATAAGGTCTCATGGAAAATGCTATACGACCCCATCCTAAATGTTACTTCTGCTGTTTGCATTTTTCGGTGCTGTGACATCATATGTGCATTATACTTACATGTGATGTCACTGGTTGCATGATTTCAGTGCACTGTGACATCACTATGTGCATTATGCTAATATTGTAATGTGTGCACGGCCTCTATACTTATGTATGAAGAGAACCAAAAGGCGCGCGCCCAAATAGACGCAAACCAAAAATAATCCCAAATGAATATATATAAGTCTTTATTGGAAACCGTGACAATCCCCAGGAATCCATAATGATAGATACAAACATGGAATATGTAACAGGCCATGATTGCACCGAACTAAAGTGTCACTGGGATCCATCATCAGAGCTGTTAGAGAAGATGATGACTACAAAGTCTGACTCTGATAGGAATCACATCTGCAAATAACGAGAAAACGTGCGGGTGCATCGGAGGCATAGTGTGCACTGGGTAGTCGCCCCGCGCTCCTTCCCTTCTCCAGGCTGGCTGATCCCACTGCCGGAACGTGTAGGAGAAGCCGGGAATCTGCCTGTGCTCCTCCAGTGCGTTCTGTGCCCGCAGGGGAGAGCTGGAGGGGATCTCATCATCAGGAACAGGACAAGGGGAGGAGATACTGTTTGACTTCTTTATTAACACTGAGGGGCACAGAGAGGGCATTACTACTGTGACAGGGGCACAGAGAGGGCATTACTACTGTGGCAGGGGCACAGAGAGGGCATTACTACTGTGGCAGGGGCACAGAGAGGGCATTACTACTGTGACAGGGGCACAGAGAGGGCATTACTACTGTGACAGGGGCACAGAGAGGGCATTACTACTGTGACAGTGGCACAGAGAGGGCATTACTACTGTGACAGGGGCACAGAGAGGGCATTACTACTGTGACAGGGGCACAGAGAGGGCATTACTACTGTGACAGGGGCACAGAGAGGGCATTACTACTGTGACAGGGGCACAGAGAGGGCATTACTACTGTGACAGTGGCACAGAGAGGGCATTACTACTGTGACAGGGGCACAGAGAGGGCATTACTACTGTGACAGGGGCACAGAGAGGGCATTACTACTGTGACAGGGGCACAGAGAGGGCATTACTACTGTGACAGGGGCACAGAGAGGGCATTACTACTGTGACAGTGGCACAGAGAGGGCATTACTACTGTGACAGGGGCACAGAGAGGGCATTACTACTGTGACAGGGGCACAGAGAGGGCATTACTACTGTGACAGGGGCACAGAGAGGGCATTACTACTTTGACAGGGGCACAGAGAGGGCATAAATACTGTGACGGGGGCACAGTGACATCATAACTACTTTGAATGGGGCACAATGAAGGGATGACTGTGAGGCGGGCACAACTACTGTAAAGGGGTGTATTGAGGGCAAATGTAACTACTGTGAAGGGGCGCAATGTTTTAAAGCATAGGGGGATGCCAGAGAAAGGACCCATCCCGAGTGCCAAACACCTTGGGCACCCGCAGCATCATCACTGTGCACATTATTCCATTACAGTGTGCATTGTGTTCTGTGACATCACTGTGTGCATTGTGTTCTGTGACATCACTGTTATGCCTGCACTGTGGCATCACTGTTATCCCTGCACTGTGACATCACTGTTATCCCTGCACTGTGACATCACTGTGTGCATTGTGTTCTGTGACATCACTGTTATCCCTGCACTGTGACATCACTGTTATCCCTGCACTGTGACATCACTGTTATCCCTGCACTGTGACATCACTGTTATGCCTGCACTGTGACATCACTGTTATGCCTGCACTGTGACATCACTGTTATGCCTGCACTGTGACATCACTGTTATCCCTGCACTGTGACATCACTGTTCCTGACTCCTGAGCCCTGTGCTTTAGGGACACCGGTCATCAGCTTTTTCTGAATATATTGCTGAGTAGTTGCGGTGAAGTGGGGCCCCGTGGTGACCGCTGGCTCAGAGAAGACGTTGCGGTTCTTCATCGTATTGACATTTGGCTTCTTCTCTGCATGATACAGATTTAACTTACA
The DNA here is from genome assembly GCF_014858855.1 of Bufo gargarizans. Classification (NCBI taxonomy): domain Eukaryota; kingdom Metazoa; phylum Chordata; class Amphibia; order Anura; family Bufonidae; genus Bufo; species Bufo gargarizans. The sequence continues at coordinate 200,516,959 of NC_058083.1, forward strand.
TTTGTGGATTGTACAGAGAGCTGCGTTCACAGACAACAATTTCCGGACATGAGCCCGTGCAGTGATTTCTGGAGGTGTTCCTGAGCCCGTGCAGTGATTTCTGGAGGTGTTCCTGAGCCCGTGCAGTGATTTCTGGAGGTGTTCCTGAGCCCGTGCAGTGATTTCTGGAGGTGTTCCTGAGCCCGTGCAGTGATTTCTGGAGGTGTTCCTGAGCCCGTGCAGTGATTTCTGGAGGTGTTCCTGAGCCCGTGCAGTGATTTCTGGAATGTTCCTGAGCTCGTGCAGTGATTTCTGGAGGTGTTCCTGAGCCCGTGCAGTGATTTCTGGAATGTTCCTGAGCCCGTGCAGTGATTTCTGTAGGTGTTCCTGAGCCCGTGCAGTGATTTCTGGAGGGTTCCTGAGCCCGTGCAGTGATTTCTGGACTGTTCCTGAGCCCGTGCAGTGATTTCTGGAATGTTCCTGAGCCCGTGCAGTGATTTCTGGACTGTTCCTAAACTCGTGCAGTGATTTCTGGAATGTTCCTGAGCCCGTGCAGTGATTTCTGGAGGTGTTCCTGAGCCCGTGCAGTGATTTCTGGACTGTTCCTGAGCCCGTGCAGTGATTTCTGGAGGTGTTCCTGAGCCCGTGCAGTGATTTCTGGTGGTGTTCCTGAGCCCGTGCAGTGATTTCTGGACTGTTCCTGAGCCCGTGCAGTGATTTCTGGAGGTGTTCCTGAGCCCGTGCAGTGATTTCTGGTGGTGTTCCTGAGCCCGTGCAGTGATTTCTGGACTGTTCCTGAGCCCGTGCAGTGATTTCTGGAGGTGTTCCTGAGCCCGTGCAGTGATTTCTGGAGGTGTTCCTGAGCCCGTGCAGTGATTTCTGGTGGTGTTCCTGAGCCCGTGCAGTGATTTCTGGAGGTGTTCCTGAGCCCTGCAGTGATTTCTGGGGGTGTTCCTGAGCCCGTGCAGTGATTTCTGGAATGTTCCTGAGCCCATGCAGTGATTTCTGGAATGTTCCTGAGCCCGTGCAGTGATTTCTGGAATGTTCCTGAGCCCGTGCAGTGATTTCTGGAGGTGTTCCTGAGCCCGTGCAGTGATTTCTGGAAGTGTTCCTGAGCCCGTGCAGTGATTTCTGGAGGTGTTCCTGAGCCCGTGCAGTGATTTCTGGAATGTTCCTGAGCCCGTGCAGTGATTTCTGGAGGTGTTCCTGAGCCCTGCAGTGATTTCTGGGGGTGTTCCTGAGCCCGTGCAGTGATTTCTGGAGGTGTTTTTGAACCCATTTAGTGATTTCTGCACATGTTCCTGAGCCCGTGCAGTGATTTCTGGAATGTTCCTGAGCCCGTGCAGTGATTTCTGGAATGTTCCTGAGCCCGTGCAGTGATTTCTGCAGGTGTTCCTGAGCCCGTGCAGTGATTTCTGGAATGTTCCTGAGCCCGTGCAGTGATTTCTGGAGGTGTTCCTGAGCCCGTGCAGTGATTTCTGGAGGTGTTCCTGAGCCCGTGCAGTGATTTCTGTAGGTGTTCCTGAGCTCGTGCAGTGATTTTCTGGAGGTGTTCCTGAGCCCGTGCAGTGATTTCTGGACTGTTCCTGAGCCCGTGCAGTTATTTCTGGAATGTTCCTGAGCCCGTGCAGTGATTTCTGGACTGTTCCTGAGCCCTTGCAGTGATTTCTGGAGGTGTTCCTGAGCCCGTGCAGTGATTTCTGGAGGTGTTCCTGAGCCCTGCAGTGATTTCTGGGGGTGTTCCTGAGCCCGTGCAGTGATTTCTGGAATGTTCCTGAGCCCATGCAGTTATTTCTGGAATGTTCCTGAGCCCGTGCAGTGATTTCTGGAATGTTCCTGAGCCCGTGCAGTGATTTCTGGAGGTGTTCCTGAGCCCGTGCAGTGATTTCTGGAGGTGTTCCTGAGCCCGTGCAGTGATTTCTGGAGGTGTTCCTGAGCCCGTGCAGTGATTTCTGGAATGTTCCTGAGCCCGTGCAGTGATTTCTGGAGGTGTTCCTGAGCCCTGCAGTGATTTCTGGGGGTGTTCCTGAGCCCGTGCAGTGATTTCTGGAGGTGTTTTTGAACCCATTTAGTGATTTCTGCACATGTTCCTGAGCCCGTGCAGTGATTTCTGGAATGTTCCTGAGCCCGTGCAGTGATTTCTGGAATGTTCCTGAGCCCGTGCAGTGATTTCTGCAGGTGTTCCTGAGCCCGTGCAGTGATTTCTGGAATGTTCCTGAGCCCGTGCAGTGATTTCTGGAGGTGTTCCTGAGCCCGTGCAGTGATTTCTGGAGGTGTTCCTGAGCCCGTGCAGTGATTTCTGTAGGTGTTCCTGAGCTCGTGCAGTGATTTCTGGAGGTGTTCCTGAGCCCGTGCAGTGATTTCTGGACTGTTCCTGAGCCCGTGCAGTTATTTCTGGAATGTTCCTGAGCCCGTGCAGTGATTTCTGGACTGTTCCTGAGCCCTTGCAGTGATTTCTGGAGGTGTTCCTGAGCCCGTGCAGTGATTTCTGGAGGTGTTCCTGAGCCCGTGCAGTGATTTCTGGACTGTTCCTGAGCCCTTGCAGTGATTTCTGGAGGTGTTCCTGAGCCCGTGCAGTGATTTCTGGAATGTTCCTGAGCCCATGCAGTGATTTCTGGACTGTTTCTGAGCCCGTGCAGTTATTTCTGGAATGTTCCTGAGCTCGTGCAGTTATTTCTGGAATGTTCCGGAGTCCGTGCAGTGATTTCTGCACATGTTCCTGAGCCCGTGCAGTGATTTCTGGAATGTTCCTGAGCCCGTGCAGTGATTTCTGGAATGTTCCTGAGCCCGTGCGGTTATTTCTGGAATGTTCCTGAGCCTGTGCAGTTATTTCTGGAATGTTCCTGAGCCCGTGCAGTGATTTCTGGACTGTTCATGAGCCCGTGCAGTTATTTCTGGAATGTTCCTGAGCCCGTGCAGTGATTTCTGGACTGTTCCTGAGCCCTTGCAGTGATTTCTGGAGGTGTTCCTGAGCCCGTGCAGTGATTTCTGGACTGTTCCTGAGCCCTTGCAGTGATTTCTGGAGGTGTTCCTGAGCCCGTGCAGTGATTTCTGGAGGTGTTCCTGAGCCCATGCAGTGATTTCTGGACTGTTTCTGAGCCTGTGCAGTTATTTCTGGAATGTTCCTGAGCTCGTGCAGTTATTTCTGGAATGTTCCTGAGCCCGTGCAGTGATTTCTGCACATGTTCCTGAGCCCGTGCAGTGATTTCTGGAAGTGTTCCTGAGCCCGTGCAGTGATTTCTGGAATGTTCCTGAGCCCGTGCGGTTATTTCTGGAATGTTCCTGAGCTCGTGCAGTTATTTCTGGAATGTTCCTGAGCCCGTGCAGTGATTTCTGCACATGTTCCTGAGCCCGTGCAGTGATTTCTGGACTGTTCCTGAGCTGTGCAGTGATTTCTGGAATGTTCCTGAGCCCGTGCAGTGATTTCTGGAATGTTCCTGAGCTGTGCAGTGATTTCTGGAATGTTCCTGAGCCCGTGCAGTTATTTCTGGAATGTTCCTGAGCTGTGCAGTGATTTCTGGAATGTTCCTGAGCCCGTGCAGTTATTTCTGGAATGTTCCTGAGCCCGTGCAGTTATTTCTGGAATGTTCCTGAGCCCGTGCAGTTATTTCTGGAATGTTCCTGAGCCTTTTTGGTGATTTCTGGAGGTGTTCCTGAGCCCGTACAGTGATTTCCAGCCCAGTATCTGCCTGTTTTTAACAGAGTTATCTGAGACCAAATCAGACCTCCAGATATGGCCGACCCGCAGGAGTGATGATACTCAACTGGTCCTTCTGCTGGATTTGGTCTGTGTGGCTCCCGGACTAGTACTTCCACTTCCTTCTGTGCCGATATCACCATGCATTGACGGGGGACACATGACTGCTGCAGCCAATCTAAGGCTTCAGTGGTGAGTTGCTCCTCTTGCATCACATGGGCAGTGTAGTGAACTATGATACAAGCACTGTATGGCAACATCATGTCTGCAGTTGATGGTGCTGCTATTCATACACCGTATGGCAGTATTTTATGGGCAGTGTATAATACTATGATGTAGCCACTGTATGAAGATATTATGTGAGCAGCATATGATACTACTATTCAGACCTAATTTGGCAGTACTATGTGGGCACTGTGTGGCACTATTAAGTGTGCACCTTATGGTAGAGACTGTATGGAGGTATTATATGGGCAGCATATGATAATATAATGCAGACACTGTATGGAAATATGTGGACTGTGTATAGTACTACTGTTCAGACACTGTATGGCAGTGTATGATACTATGATGTAGACACTGTATGGCAGTGTATGATACTATGATGTAGACACTGTATGGCAGTGTATGATACTATGATGTAGACACTGTATAGCAGTGTATAATACTATGATGTAGGCAGTGTATGATACTATGATGTAGACACTGTATGGCAGTGTATGATACTATGATGTAGAGACTGTATGGCAGTGTATGATACTATGATGTAGATACTGTATGGCAGTGTATGATACTATGATGTAGACACTGTATGGCAGTGTATGATACTATGATGTAGACACTGTATGGCAGTGTATGATACTATGATGTAGATACTGTATGGCAGTGTATGATACTCTGATGTAGACACTGTATAGCAGTGTATGATACTATGATGTAGAGACTGTATGGCAGTGTATAATACTATGATGTAGACACTGTATGGCAGTATATGATACTATGATGTAGACACTGTATGATACTATGATGTAGACACTGTATGGCAGTGTATGATACTATGATGTAGACACTGTATGGCAGTGTATGATACTATGATGTAGACACTGTATGGCAGTGTATGATACTATGATGTAGACACTGTATAGCAGTGTATGATACTATGATGTAGACACTGTATAGCAGTGTATGATACTATGATGTAGAGACTGTATGGCAGTGTATGATACTATGATGTAGACACTGTATGGCAGTGTATGATACTATGATGTAGACACTGTATGGCAGTGTATGATACTATGATGTAGACACTGTATGGCAGTGTATGATACTATGATGTAGACACTGTATAGGAGTGTATGATACTATGATGTAGACACTGTATAGCAGTGTATGATACTATGATGTAGACACTGTATGGCAGTGTATGATACTATGATGTAGACACTGTATGGCAGTGTATGATACTATGATGTAGACACTGTATAGCAGTGTATAATACTATTATGTAGGCAGTGTAATGATACTAATGATTAGACACTGTATGGCAGTGTATGATACTATGATGTAGAGACTGTATGGCAGTGTATGATACTATGATGTAGATACTGTATGGCAGTGTATGATACTATGATGTAGACACGTATGGCAGTGTATGATACTATGATGTAGACACTGTATGGCAGTGTATGATACTATGATGTAGATACTGTATGGCAGTGTATGATACTCTGATGTAGACACTGTATAGCAGTGTATGATACTATGATGTAGAGCACTGTATGGCAGTGTAATACTATGATTAGACACTGTATGGCAGTATAGATACTATGATGTAGGACACTGTAGATACCTATGATGTAGACACTGTATGGCAGTGTAATGATACTATGATGGAGACACTGTATGGCAGTGTATGATACTATGATGTAGAACTGTATGGCAGTGTATTATACTATGATGTAGACACTGTATAGCAGTGTATGATACTATGATGTAGACACTGTATAGCAGTGTATGATACTGATGTAGAGACTGTATGCAGTGTATAATACTATGATGTAGACACTGTATGGCAGTATATGTACTATGAGTAGACACTGTGATACTATGATGTAGACACTGTATGGCAGTGTATGTACTATGATGTAGACACTGTATGGCAGTTATGATACTATGCTGTAGACACTGTATGGCAGTGTATGATACTATGTAGACACTGTATGGCAGGTATGATATTATGATGTAGACACTGTATAGCAGTGTATAATACTATGATGTAGACACTGTATGGCAGTATATGATACTATGATGTAGACTGTATGATACTATGATGACACTGTATGGCATGTATGATACTATGATGTAGACACTGTATGGCAGTATGATACTATGATGTAGACACTGAATGGCAGTGTATGGTACTATGATGTAGACACTGTATGGCAGTATATGATACTATGATGTAGACACTGTATGGCAGTGTATGATACTATGATGTAGACACTGTATGGCAGTGTATGATACTATGATGTAGACACTGTATGGCAGTGTATAATACTATGATGTAGACACTGTATGGCAGTGTATGATACTATGATGTAGACACTGTATGCAGTGTATGATACTATGATGTAGCACTGTATGATACTATGATGGTAGACACTGTATGGCAGTGTATACTATGATGTAGAGACTGTATGGCAGTGTATAATACTATGATGTAGACACTGTATGGCAGTGTATGATACTATGATGTAGACACTGTATGGCAGTATATGATACTATGATGTAGACACTGTATGATACTATGATGTAGACACGGAATGGCAGTGTATGATACTATGATGTAGACACTGAATGGCAGGTATGATACTATGATGTAGACACTGTATGGCAGTGTATGATACTATGATGTAGAACTGTATGGCAGTGTATGATACTATGATGTAGACACTGTATGGCAGTGTATGATACTATGATAGACACTGTATGATACTATGATGTGACACTGTAGGCAGTGTATGATACTATGATGTAGACATGTACATGTATGATACTATGATGTAGACACTGAATGGCAGTGTATGATACTATGATGTAGACACTGTATGGCAGTGTGATACTATGATGTAGACACTGTTGGCAGTGTGATACTATGAGGTAGACACTGTATGGCAGGTATGATACTATGATGTAGACACTGTATGGCAGTGTATGATACTATGATGTAGACACTGTATGATACTATGATGTAGACACTGTATGGCAGTGTATGATACTATGATATAGACACTGTTTGCAGTGTATGATAACTATGATGTAGACACTGTATGGCAGTGTAATACTATGATGTAGACACTGTATGGCAGTGTATGATACTATGATGTAGACACTGTTGGCAGTGTATGATACTATGATGTAGACATGTATAGCAGTGTATGATACTATGATGTAGACACTGTATGATACTATGATGTAGACACTGTATGCCGTGGTATGATACTATGATGTAGACACTGTATGGCAGTGTATGATACTATGATGTAGACACTGTATGCAGTGTAAGATACTATGATGTAGACACTGTATAGGCAGTGTATGATACTATGATGTAGACACTGTATAGGCAGTGTATGATACTATGATGTAGAACACTGTATGGCAGGTGTATGATACTATGATGTAGACACTGTATGGCAGGTATATACTATGATGTAGACACTGTATAGCAGTGTATAATACTATGATGTAGACCTGATGGCAGTGTATGATACTATGATGTAGACACTGTATGGCAGTGTATGATACTATGATGTAGAGCACTGTATGGCAGTGTATGATACTATGAGTAGATACTGTATGGCAGTGTATGATACTATGATGTAGACACTGATGGCAGTGTATATACTATGATGTAGACACTGTATGGCAGTGTATGAATACTATGATGTAGACACTGTATGGCAGTATGATACTATGATGTAGACACTGTATGATACTATGATGTAGACACTGTATGGCAGTGTATGAACTATGATGTAGACACTGTATGGCAGTGTATGATACTATGATGTAGACACTGTATGGCAGTGTATGATACTATGATGTAGACACTGTATAGCAGTGTATGATACTATGTAGACACTGTATAGCAGTGTATGATACTATGATGTAGACTGTATGGCAGTGTATAATACTATGATGTAGACACTGTATGGCAGTATATGATACTATGATGTAGACACTGTATGATACTATGATGTAGACACTGATGGCAGTGTATGTACTATGATGTAGACACTGTATGGCAGTGTATGATACTATGATGTAGACACTGTAGGCAGTGTATGATACTATGATGTAGACACTGTATGGCAGGGTATGATACTATGATGTAGACACTGTATGGCAGTGTATATACTATGATGTAGACACTGTATGGCAGTATATGATAACTATGATGTAGACACTGTATGATACTATGATGTAGTACACTGTATGGCAGTGTATGATACTATGATGTAGACACTGTATGGCAGTGTATGTACTATGATGTAGACACTGAATGCAGTGTATGGTACTATGATGTAGACACTGTTATGGCAGTATATGCTACTATGATGTAGACACTGTATGGCAGTGTATGATACTATGATGTAGACACTGTATGGCAGTGTATGATACTATGATGTAGAACTGTATGCAGTGTCTATACTATGAGTAGACACTGTATGGCAGGTATGCTACTATGATGTAGACACTGTATAGCAGGTATTATACTATGATGTAGACACTGTATGATACTATGAGGTAGACACTGTATGGCAGTGTCATAGATACTATGATGTAGAGACTGTATGCAGTGTATAATACTATGATGTAGACACTGTATGGCAGTGTATAATACTATGATGTAGACACTGTATGGCAGTATATGATACTATGATGTAGACACTGTATGATACTATGATGTAGACACTGAATGGCAGTGTATGATACTATGATGTAGACACTGTAATGGCAGTGTATGATACTATGATGTAGACACTGTATGGCAGTGTATGATACTATGATGTAGACACTGTATGGCAGTGTATGATACTATGATGTAGACACTGTATGGCAGTGTATGATACTATGATGTAGACACTGTATGGCAGTGTATGATACTATGATGTAGGACACTGTATGGCAGTGTATGATACTATGATGTAGGACACTGTATGGCAGTGTATGATACTATGATGTAGACACTGTATGGCAGTGTATGATACTATGATGTAGACCACTGTATGGCAGTGTTGATACTATGATGTAGACACTGTATGGCAGTGTATGATACTATGATGTAGACACTGTATGCAGGTTACTATGATGTAGACACTGTATGGCAGTGTATGATACTATGATATAGACACTGTATGCAGTTATGATACTATGATGTAGACACTGTATGGCAGTGTATAATACTATGATGTAGACACTGTATGGCAGTGTATGATACTATGATGTAGACACTGTATGGCGTGTATGATACTATGATGTAGACACTGTATGGCAGTGTATGATACTATGATGTAGACACTGTATGATACTATGATGTAGACACTGTATGGCAGTGTATGATACTATGATGTAGGACTGTAGCGTGTATAATACTATGATGTGACACTGTATGGCAGTGTATAATACTATGATGTAGACACTGTATGGCAGTGTATGATACTATGATGTAGACACTGTATGATACTATGATGTAGACACTGAATGGCAGTGTATGATACTATGATGTAGACACTGTATGGCAGTGTATGATACTATGATGTAGACACTGTATGGCAGGTATGATACTATGATGTAGACACTGTATGGCAGGGTTATGATACTAGATGTAGACACTGTATGGCAGTGTATGATACTATGATGTAGACACTGTATGGCAGTGTATGATACTATGATGTAGACACTGTATGGCAGTGTATGATACTATGATGTAGACACTGTATGGCAGTGTATGATACTATGATGTAGACACTGTATGGCAGTGTATGATACTATGATGTAGACACTGTATAGCAGTGTATGATACTATGATGTAGACACTGTATGGCAGTGTATAATACTATGATGTAGACACTGTATGGCATATGATACTATGATGTAGACACATGGCTGTATGATACTATGATGTAGACACTGTATGGCAGTGTATGATACTATGATGTAGACACTGTATGGCAGTGTATGATACTATGATGTAGACACTGTATGGCAGTGTATGATACTATGATGTAGACACTGTATAGCAGTGTATGATACTATGATGTAGACACTGTATAGCAGTGTATGATACTATGATGTAGAGACTGTATGGCAGTGTATAATACTATGATGTAGACACTGTATGGCAGTATATGATACTATGATGTAGACACTGTATGATACTATGATGTAGACACTGTATGGCAGTGTATGGTACTATGATGTAGACACTGTATGGCAGTATGATGGAGGAAGTATACTATGATGTAGACCTGTATGGCAGTGTATGATACTATGATGTAGACACTGTATGGCAGGGTATGATACTATGATGTAGACACTGTATGGCAGTGTATAATACTATGATGTAGACACTGTATGGCAGTATATGATACTATGATGTAGACACTGTATGATACTATGATGTAGACACTGTATGGCAGTGTATGATACTATAAAGTAGACACTGTATGGCAGTGTATGGTACTATGATGTAGACACTGAATTGCAGTGTATGGTACTATGATGTAGACACTGTATGGCAGTATATGATACTATGATGTAGACACTGTATGGCAGTGTATGATACTATGATGTAGATACTGTATGGCAGTGTATAATACTATGATGTAGACACTGTATGGCAGTGTATGATACTATGATGTAGACACTGTATAGCAGTGTATGATACTATGATGTAGACACTGTATGATACTATGATGTAGACACTGTATGGCAGTGTATGATACTATGATGTAGAGACTGTATGGCAGTGTATAATACTATGATGTAGACACTGTATGGCAGTGTATAATACTATGATGTAGACACTGTATGGCAGTATATGATACTATGATGTAGACACTGTATGATACTATGATGTAGACACTGAATGGCAGTGTATGATACTATGATGTAGACACTGTATGGCAGTGTATGATACTATGATGTAGACACTGTATGGCAGGGTATGATACTATGATGTAGACACTATATAGCAGTGTATGATACTATGATGTAGAGACTGTATGGCAGTGTATAATACTATGATGTAGACACTGTATGGCAGTATATGATACTATGATGTAGACACTGTATGATACTATGATGTAGACACTGTATGGCAGTGTATGATACTATGATGTAGACACTGTATGGCAGTGTATGATACTATGATGTAGACACTGTATGGCAGTGTATGATACTATGATGTAGACACTGTATAGGCAGTGTATGATACTATGATGTAGACACTGTATAGCAGTGTATGATACTATGATGTAGAGACTGTATGGCAGTGTATAATACTATGATGTAGACACTGTATGGCAGTATATGATACTATGATGTAGACACTGTATGATACTATGATGTAGACACTGAATGGCAGTGTATGGTACTATGATGTAGACACTGTATGGCAGTATATGATACTATGATGTAGACACTGTATGGCAGTGTATGATACTATGATGTAGACACTGTATGGCAGGGTATGATACTATGATGTAGACACTGTGGAGTGTAATACTATGATGTACACTGTATGGCAGTATGATACTATGATGTAGACACTGTATGATACTATGATGTAGACACTGTATGGCAGTGTATGATACTATGATGTAGACACTGTATGGCAGTGTATGATACTATGATGTAGACACTGAATTGCAGTGTATGGTACTATGATGTAGACACTGTATGGCAGTATATGATACTATGATGTAGACACTGTATGGCAGTGTATGATACTATGATGTAGATACTGTATGGCAGTGTATAATACTATGATGTAGACACTGTATGGCAGTATATACATGATGTAGACACTGATAGCAGTGTATGATACTATGATGTAGACACTGTATGATACTATGATGTAGACACTGATGGCAGTGTATGATACTATGATGTAGACACTGTATGGCAGTGTATGATACTATGATGTAGACACTGTATGGCAGTGTATGATACTATGATGTAGACACTGTATGGCAGTGTATGATACTATGATGTAGCAATGTATGATACTATGATGTAGACACTGTATGGCAGTGTATGATACTATGATATAGACACTGTATTGCAGTGTATAATACTATGATGTAGACACTGTATGGCAGTGTATGATACTGATGTAGACACTGTATGGCAGTGTATGATACTATGATGTAGACACTGTTTGGCAGTGTATGATACTATGATGTAGACACTGTATGGCAGTGTAGATACTATGATGTAGACACGATGTGTATGATACTATGATGTAGACACTGTATGATACTATGATGTAGACACTATGCAGTGTATACATGTATACCTGTATGCATATGATACTATTAGACACTGTATGGCAGTAATACTATGATGTAGACACTGTATGGCAGTGTATGATACTATGATGTAGACACGTATGGCAGTGTATGATACTATGATGTAGACACTGAATGCAGTGTATGATACTATGATGTAGACACTGTATGGCAGTGTATATGATACTATGATGTAGACACTGTATGGCAGTGTATGATACTATGATGTAGACACTGTATGGCAGTGTATATACTATGATGTAGACACTGTATGGCAGTGTATTACTATGATGTAGACACTGTATGGCAGTGTATGATACTATGATGTAGACACTGTATGATACTATGATGTAGACACTGTATGGCAGTGTATGATACTATGATGTAGACACTGTATGGCAGTGTATGATACTATGATGTAGACACTGTATGGCAGTGTATGATACTATGATGTAGACACTGTATGGCAGTGTATGATACTATGATGTAGACAATGTATGATACTATGATGTAGACACTGTATGGCATGTATATACTAGATATAGACACTGTATGGCAGTGTATATACTATGATGTAGACACTGTATGGCAGTGTATGATACTATGATGTAGACACTGTATGGCAGTGTATGATACTATGATGTAGACACTGTATGGCAGTGTATTACTATGATGTAGACACTGTATGGCAGTGTATGATACTATGATGTAGACACTGTATGGCAGTGTATGATACTATGATGTAGACACTGTATGATACTATGATGTAGACACTGTATGGCAGTGTATGATACTATATAGACACTGTATGGCAGTGTATGATACTATGATGTAGACACTGTATGGCAGTGTATATACTATGATGTAGACACTGTATGGCAGTGTATGATACTATGATGTAGACACTGTATGGCAGTGTATGATACTATGATGTAGACACTGTATGGCAGTGTATGATACTATGATGTAGACACTGTATGATACTATGATGTAGACACTGTATGGCAGTGTATGATACTATGATGTAGACACTGTATGGCAGTGTATGATACTATGATGTAGACACTGTATGGCAGTGTATGATACTATGATGTAGACACTGTATGGCAGTGTATGATACTATGATGTAGACACTGTATGGCATGTATGATACTATGATGTAGACACTGTATGGCAGTGTATGATACTATGATGTAGACACTGTATGGCAGTGTATGATACTATGATGTAGACACTGTATGGCAGTGTATGATACTATGATGTAGACACTGTATGGCAGTGTATGATACTATGATGTAGACACTGTATGGCAGTGTATGATACTATGATGTAGACACTGTATGGCAGTGTATGATACTATGATGTAGACACTGTATGATACTATGATGTAGACACTGTATGGCAGTGTATGATACTATGATGTAGACACTGTATGGCAGTGTATGATACTATGATGTAGACACTGTATGGCAGTGTATGATACTATGATGTAGACACTGTATGCAGTCGTATGATACTATGATGTAGACACTGTATGGCAGTGTATGATACTATGATGTAGACACCTGTATGGCAGTGTATGAACGATGATGTAGACACTGTATGGCAGTGTATGATACTATGAGTAGACACTGTATGGCAGTGTATGATACTATGATGTAGACACTGTATTGGCCGTGTATGATAATATGATGTAGACACTGTATGGCAGTGTATGATACTATGATGTAGACACTGTATGGCAGTGTATGATACTATGATGTAGACACTGTATGCAGTGTATGTATACTATGATGTAGACACTGTATGGCAGTGTATGAGACTATGATGTTAGACAGTGTATATACTATGATGTAGACACTGTATGGCAGTGTATGATACTATGATAGTAGACACTGTATGGCAGTGTATGATACTATGAGTAGACCACTGTATGGCAGTGTAGATACTATGATGTAGACACGGTATGGCAGTGTATGATACTATGATGTAGACACTGTATGGCAGTGTATGATACTATGATGTAGACAATGTATGGCAGTGTATGATACATATGATGTAGACACTGTATGGCAGTGTATGATACTATGATGTAGACACTGTATGGCAGTGTATGATACTATGAGTAGACACTGTATGGCAGTGTATGATACTATGATGTAGACACTGTATGGCAGTGTATGATACTATGATGTAGACACTGTATGGCAGTGTATGATACTATGATGTAGACACTGTATGGCAGTGTATGATACTATGATGTAGACACTGTATGGCAGTGTATGATACTATGATGTAGACACTGTATGGCAGTGTATGATACTATGATGTAGACACTGTATGGCAGTGTATGATACTATGATGTAGACACTGTATGGCAGTGTATGATACTATGATGTAGACACTGTATGGCAGTGTATGATCTATGATGTAGACACTGTATGGCAGTGTATGATACTATGATGTAGACACTGTATGGCAGTGTATGATACTATGATGTAGACACTGTATGGCAGTGTATGATACTATGATGTAGACACTGTATGGCAGTGTATGATACTATGATGTAGACACTGTATGGCAGTGTAGATACTATGATGAGACACTGTATGGCAGGGTATGATACTATGATGTAGACACTGTATAGCAGTGTATGATACTATGATGTAGACACTGTATGGCAGTGTATGATACTATGATGTAGACACTGTATGGCAGTGTATAATACTGCCCCTGCCCATTGCTGGCCCAGTAATATAGTTACAGGACATTTTCTCAGAGTTTGTGCCCATGAATCTAATGTTCTCCCATAAAAAATCACAAGGAATCTCAGCCCGAGCGCATCCAAACCCCGTCCACATAGCTGGCGGTATTATACCTTTGGGTGATCTCGTTAGTTGTACTTTGCCAGGCGTCCGTGCTCCTCACACATCTCACAGAAGAAATTCTGAAGCAGAACACAAAGGCGAGCGCCAGGACGGAAGCGTTTGATCCTATATTGATAAATGGCAGAGATCAGTCTGCACATCATTACCCATCATCCTCCTCTCCAGGCCCCGGCCCCGGGCGGCATCTGAAACATCTCCGCATTATATATGTACAGAACATACAGTATACGGCTGAGGGATCCTCCAGGGGTTACACGATTGGTGTGCCCTCCTCCTCCCATCACTCCCATCATGGTCTCTTCATAGTTTGGAGTCCTGAGCACTAACCAGCTACCGGTCTCCAGAAGTTCTTGGCCTCGTCTCCTCTTCTGTATCACAGCTCCTGGAGGAAAACCAAAGCAAGGAAAACACTCCTCAAGGGCGAGACTGGGATCAGGAGGGATTCGAAGGGAATGATGATGCTTATGGGGGTGCAAGTAATGATTACATGGCATTAAAGCTTGATGATTGTACAATGACACATTTGGCTGCTGTGTTTCAGCTTCTCACCAAGATCTCTGCTTGCTGTGAGTTAATGGAAATTTTTTCTCATTTGCATCCAGAGGTTGTTACAATGTATCACGGCTGTTACAATGTATCAACACCTGGTAGGTTTTATCCGCGCTGATACATTGTTGCTGTGTTTAGCTCACAGAGGATTGTCTCCACCGGATACAATTGCAAAGGCAGGATGGCTTTACAAGAATGGCATGCTCAACCTGCGGCCCTCCAGCTGTTGCAAAACTACAACTCCCAGCAATCTCGGACAGCCTACAACTATTAACCTACAGCAGGGCATTGTGGGAGTTGTAGTTTTACAACAGCTGAAGGGGCCGCAGGTTGAGCATCCCTGTTCTAGTTCAACAGCAAGCAGAGATCTTGAAAAGGTTGAGGAAACACAAAGTACATAAGAAAGCAGCAGAAGGTTATTATTATATGGCGGTATTATGCCAGCGATGAATGTATATAGAGATGAGTGACTCGATTCGTAAGTATACATTTGTCTCATCCAGCAGAGTTCTGCTCCTGGGGCAGGGTGACGCTCCCTCTGCTGTTTGATTGACACGGCCACCATGACAATCTTGCGCATGTGCCTCTGCTCAGGGTAGCAGCACATGCGCAGAGGCTCTGCTTCCACTACTGGAGCAGCGACTGCACATGCACCGATACACTTCTGAGGAGTCACTGCCCCGGAGCTCTGCTCGATGAGACGAGTCAATTCTCTCTATGTATTATATGATTGTATCTTGTCACCCTCTGCATTTTGATATCACACCCCGGTGCCACTTGTTTCCCCCATTCAGTGTCACACACGTCTTCTCCGGGCAGCACGGTGGCTCAGTGGCACGTCCTCTCCGGGCAGCACAGTGGCTCAATGGCACGTCCTCTCCGGGCAGCACGGTGGCTCAGTGTCACACACGTCCTCTCCGGGCAGCATGGTGGCTCAGTGGCACGCTCCTCTCCAGGCAGCACGGTGGCTCAGTGGCACGTCCTCTCCGGGCAGCACGGGGCTCAGCTGGCACGTCCTCTCTGGGCAGCACAGTGGCGTCAGTGGCACGTCTTCTCTGGGCAGCACGGTGGCTCAGTGGCACGTCCTCTCCAGGCAGCACGGTGGCTCACTGGCACGTCCTCTCCGGGCAGCACTGTGGCTCAGTGGCACGTCCTCTCCTGGCAGCAAGGTGGCTCAGTGGCACGTCCTCTCCGGGCAGCACGGTGGCTCAGTGGCACGTCCTCTCCGGGCAGCACGGTGGCTCAGTGGCACGTCCTCTCCGGCAGCACGGTGGCTCAGTGGCACGTCCTCTCAGCAGCTCTCAGTGGCAGTCCGTCATCTCTCCGGCACACGGTGGCTCAGTGGCACGTCCTCTCCGGGCAGCACGGTGGCTCAGTGGCACGTCCTCTCCGGGCAGCACGTGGCTCAGTGGCACGTCTTCCTGGCAGCACGGTGGCTCAGTGGCACGTCCTCTCCGGGCACGGTGGCTCAGTGGCACGTCCTCTCCGGGCAGCACGGTGGCTCAGTGGCACGTCCTCTCCGGGCAGCACGGTGGCTCAGTGGCACGTCCTCTCTGGGGCAGCACGGTGGCTCAGTGGCACGTCCTCTCCGGCAGCGGTGTCAGTGGCATCCTCTCCGGGCAGCACGGTGGCTCAGTGGCACGTCCTCTCCGGGCAGCACGGTGGCTCAGTGGCACGTCCTCCCCCCGGGCAGCACGGTGGCTCAGTTGGCACGTCCTCTCCGGGCAGCACGGTGGCTCAGTGGCATGTCCTCTCCAGGCAGCACGGTGGCTCAGTGGCACGTCCTCTCCGGGCAGCACGGTGGCTCAGTGGCACGTCCTCTCTGGGCAGCACGGTGGCTCAGTGGCACGTCTTCTCCGGGCAGCACGGTGGCTCACTGGCATGTCCTCTCCGGGCAGCATGGTGGCTCAGTGGCACGTCCTCTCCAGGCAGCACGGTGGCTCAGTGGCACGTCCTCTCCAGGCAGCACGGTGGCTCAGTGGCACATCCACTCCGGGCAGCACGGTGGCTCAGTGGTTAGCACTGGTGCCTTGCAGCGCTGGGGTCCTCGGTTCAAATCCGACCAAGGACAACATCTGCATGGAGTTTGTATGTTCTCCCCGTGTTTGCGTGGGTTTCCTCCGGGTTCTCCGGTTTCTTACCACAGACTGATCGGGACCTTAGATTGTGAGCCCCATTGGGGACAGTGTGATGCTGATGTCTGTACAGCGCTGCGGAATATAGTAGCGCTATATAAGTGCATAAAATAAATAAATAAATAATCTCCCCGTTCACAGCGTTCTCCATCTAATCATCAAGTGAAAAATGTCTCCATCCTATTAAATCAGACGAGACTGAGGGTCTTTATTCCTGACGCTGCGCACACGTGACTAATCTCCGCCATTATACAGTAATTGGTCTCTGTACATATGGGTTCCAGGACAGCGGCGGAGCATGTATGTGAGGAGGAGAGACGCCTCGGGCCGCGGCGCCATGAATTCACAATGAAGCTCGATGCTTTGAATTGATTAGCCGTCTATCTCCATTACAGAGCGGCGCGGCGCCCTGATATCTGCCTGCTGCACTATATTATCCAAATGGCCTAATTAGGAGACTGTTCTGCTAATGACTTCATACAAATGAGCCTCCAACTTCTCGCAGGTCGCAAAACTTGGAAAGACAAACTCGACTAGAAGAATGGAAGGAAAAAAAATCCTCTGAAGAACAAACAAGATCACGACGTCTCTGATACTGGCGACCGGTCCATTATATTTTATATTAGTCCAGAGGGCTGTTCACCTTTATGATGTATTTTACAGACCCCGCGGCGTGGCCGGGCCCACAGTGGTGATACTTACTGGGTTCCGGCTCCATCGCTGTCCTGCAGATTCTGGGTCTTTCCATCAACGTCCAGTTTGACATGGGGCACATGGCCGCTGCAGCCAATCACTGGTTCCTCCATGCGGCACATCCCTGGGTCCTTTGGCTGAATGCAGATCTGCTGTAAGGTAAGGAGACGGTAACACACAAAGGTACTCCTTTTTTTTTTAGCCCATCTAAAATCATGTACTGACTGCTGTATTTTCACACATCATGGTTGCATTCGATAATGTCCAATGTGCACTTTTTGTTTTTCAATGAAAGCTGTTGCAAAGTGTCCTCAATTAGTAATAAGTGTATCATTCAAATACCCTGTAATCGGGGCAGCCGGTGGTCTCGTCACACTGAAGTTGAAAAAAATTGTCCTCCACAAGTGTAGAAAAACATACATTTGTAAAAATTAATCAGGCACACGGATCCATGAGGATTTTCACACATTTGATGCCAATGAATACACTACGTGCAGAATTATTAGGCAAATGAGTATTTTGACCACATCATCCTCTTTCTGCATGTCCTCTTACTCCAAGCTGTATAGGCTCGAAAGCCTACTACCAATTAAGCATATTAGGTGATGTGCATCTCTGTAATGAGAAGGGGTTTGGTCTAATGACATCAACACCCTATATCAGGTGTGCATAATTATTAGGCAACTTCCTTTCCTTTGGCAAAATGGGTCAAAAGAAGGACTTGACAGGCTCAGAAAAGTCAGAAATAGTGAGATATCTTGCAGAGGGATGCAGCACTCTTAGAATTGCAAAGCTTCTGAAGCGTGATCATCGAACAATCAAGCGTTTCATTCAAAATAGTCAACAGGGTCGCAAGAAGCGTGTGGAAAAACCAAGGCGCAAAATAACTGCCCATGAACTGAGAAAAGTCAAGCGTGCAGCTGCCAAGATGCCACTTGCCACCAGTTTGGCCATATTTCAGAGCTGCAACATCACTGGAGTGCCCAAAAGCACAAGGTGTGCAATACTCAGAGACATGGCCAAGGTAAGAAAGGCTGAAAGACGACCACCACTGAACAAGACACACAAGCTGAAACGTCAAGACTGGGCCAAGAAATATCTCAAGACTGATTTTTCTAAGGTTTTATGGACTGATGAAAAGAGAGTGAGTCTTGATGGGCCAGATGGCTGGATTGGTAAAGGGCAGAGAGCTCCAGTCCGACTCAGACGCCAGCAAGGTGGAGGTGGAGTACTGGTTTGGGCTGGTATCATCAAAGATGAGCTTGTGGGGCCTTTTCGGGTTGAGGATGGAGTCAAGCTCAACTCCCAGTCCTACTGACAGTTTCTGGAAGACTCCTTCTTCAAGCAGTGGTACAGGAAGAAGTCTGCAAGGTAAGAAAAACATGATTTTCATGCAGGACAATGCTCCATCACACGCGTCCAAGTACTCCACAACGTGGCTGGCAAGAAAGGGTATAAAAGAAGAAAATCTAATGACATGGCCTCCTTGTTCACCTGATCTGAACCCCATTGAGAACCTGTGGTCCATCATCAAATGTGAGATTTACAAGGAGGGAAAACAGTCCACCTCTCTGAACAGTGTCTGGGAGGCTGTGGTTGCTGCTGCACGCAATGTTGATGTGAACAGATCAAAACACTGACAGAATCCATGGATGGCGGCTTCTGAGTGTCATTGCAAAGAAAGGTGGCTATATTGGTCACTGATTTGTTTTTGTTTTGTTTTTGAATGTCAGAAATGTATATTTGTGAATGTTGAGATGTTATATTGGTTTCACTGGTAAAAATAAATAATTGAAATGGGTATATATTTGTTTTTTGTTAAGTTGCCTAATAATTATGTACAGTAATAGTCACCTGCACACACAGATATCCCCCTAAAATAGCTAAAACTAAAAACAAACTAAAAACTACTTCCAAAAATATTTAGCTTTGATATTAATGAGTTTTTTGGGTTCATTGAGAACATGGTTGTTGTTCAATAATAAAATTAATCCTCAAAAATACAACTTGCCTAATAATTCTGCACTCCCTGTAGATCTGCCATTGCTGACGGTGGGTATTTAGCACTGGCCCAATGATGCCACTGCTGCTGTCTGTCTGTCCATGATGTTCCATACAGTACTGCTGCCATTGTTACTACTGCCGCTACTACTACCCCTACATAGCCAAGCATCTCCTGCCTTGTGCATCAGGTTCCATACTGTACTGCTGCTGCAGCGGTTACTACTGCCAGACATCTGCTGTCAGGTTTCATACAGTACTGCTACTGCCACTACTACTACCCCTACATAGCCAAGCATCTCCTGCCTTGTGCATCAGGTTCAATATTATGCTGCTGCTGCAGCAGTTACTACTGTCAGACATCTGCTGTCAGGTTTCATACAGTACTGCTACTGCCACTACTACTACCCCTATATAGCTAAGCATCTCCTGCCTTGTGCATCAGGTTCCAGACTTTGGAAAAAACAGAAGTATTGAGCAGCTCTCACCTGCCAAGGATTCCACTGGCATAGCACGAACAGCTCCTTCACCCAAATCAGGAGAAGTACGGAAATGTAGAGAAAAAGAGATTTTGTCCAGCTTATGGTTGTGGTAATCCAAGGCTTCTTTATTGAAAATTCAGTATAAAATCCAGGTACAGAAAGCAGAGTCAAGCAGAGTCTACATGTTTCGGGCACAATGCAATCTTAGCCCTTACTCATGACCACAACCATAAGCTGGACAAAATCTCTTTTTCTCTACATCAGGTTGCATACTGTACTGCTGCTGCTGCGGTTACTACTGCCAGACATCTGCTGTCAGGTTTCATACAGTACTGCTACTGCCACTACTACTACCCCTACACAGCCAAGCATCTCCTGCCTTGTGCATCAGGTTCCATACTGTACTGCTGCTGCAGCGGTTACTACTGTCAGACATCTGCTGTCTGTCAGGTTTCATACAGTACTGCTACTGCCACTACTACTACCCCTACACAGCCAAGCATCTCCTGCCTTGTGCATCAGGTTCCATACTGTACTGCTGCTGCAGCGGTTACTACTGCCAGACATCTGCTGTCTGTCCGGTTTCATACAGTACTGCTACTGCCACTACTACTACCCCTACACAGCCAAGCATCTCCTGCCTTGTGCATCAGGTGCCATACTGTACTGCTGCTGCTGCGGTTACTACTGCCAGACATCTGCTGTCAGGTTTCATACAGTACTGCTACTGCCACTACTACTACCCCTACATAGCCAAGCATCTCCTGCCTTGTGCATCAGGTTCCATACTGTACTGCTGCTGCAGCGGTTACTACTGCCAGACATCTGCTGTCTGTCCGGTTTCATACAGTACTGCTGCTGCCACTACTACTACCCCTACACAGCCAAGCATCTCCTGCCTTGTGCATCAGGTTCCATACTTTACTGCTGCTGCTGCGGTTACTACTGCCAGACATCTGCTGTCTGTTCGGTTTCATACAGTACTGCTACTGCCACTACTATTATGCCTACCCTGCCACACATTTCCCGTTCATCAGTTTCCATACTGTACTACCGCTGCCACAGCTACTGATGTCACTACTACCCCCCCTACACAGGCACACATCTCCTGTCTGACAAGTTTCATACCTAGAACCAAACAATACCTCAGACCATATAAAATAATATCCCAGGGGGTCTAGTCTGTAATACAAGAACACCAATACTCGAATCAACCAATAGCCCCATAGAAATACACGAGACATAATCTATAAAATATAGTACAAAAGTTTATCAGACATATAAATCCATATTAAGGTGAAAACAAACAATGGGGGAAATTTCTATGTATGACATTTTTTTTTTTTAACATGGCAAAACTAATAGACCACAGCACTCTTTCAGAAGCTGGCAAAATTGGGTGCACGTCTAGATTTTGTTCTTAGGCTCCACCTCAAGAACTGTAGAAATCACCCAAGTATGTAGACAGCACTCCGTGATGATGATGAAAAATACGTGATCATTTATTTCATTTCAGCCGGATACAGTGGTACACAAATTGCTGCAACGTTTCGGGCTAACATAAGCCCTTCATCAGGCATTAGCAGGACCACATTCCAAGTCGGCCATACTTGGAATGTGGTCCTGCTAATGCCCGATGAAGGGCTTATGTTAGCCCGAAACGTTGCAGGAATTTGTGTACCACTGTATCCAGCTGAAATGAAATAAATGATCACGTATTTTTCATCATCATCACGGAGTGCTGTCTACATACTTGTGTGATTTTTTTTTCACATGTCACCTTATTCCTTGCACTTTATATTCCTAATCAATTATAGAGTTTTATGTATTTATTTTTAGTAATGTCACTTTGCTGGTTTTAATTGGTATTATTATAAAATCATGAGTCACAATTTTTAAGGTTTTGACATAATCATGGCTGTTAAATGTACACAGATTATATTATTCTGTACACAATTTGTTTATAGTGCACAATATGGGGTAAGATCCATGCTCCGATACTGGTGTAGTCTCAGCAGCATTTTGGCTTTATACCTAAGGTTGGACACTTCCCGCGCATGCGCTGGGCGGCCGCATCGTGTGTCTCGTTCCCATGTTGACAGCATGGGCATTTCCCCGCACCACACGTCATCCATTTCCTGGCTGTACGTGCGGTGGTGCGTTGGAGCGCTCGGCGTCTGCCGCACAATGATGGGTGGCGCGCTTTCATGATGCGGGCTGCCTAATCATGACGGGTAAGCGACCTCATTGACTTCAAGTGTGATTTAGATATAGATATCCCAACAAGCACGAGTATACCGTAGCCTCCCGATAAATGTCAGTGGGTTGGCGAAGACAGGGGTTTGGGTAAGTTTCATACCTTACTGCTATGGCCACGGCTACTATACCACCCCTACACAGCCACATATCTCTTGCCTCATCCATCAGGTTGCATACTGTACTGCTGTTGCAGCTACTACTTCCCCTACCTAGCTACACATCTCCTGTCCGTCAAGTTCCATACTGTACAGCTATGGCCACATCTACTGCTGCCATTACTACACCCCCTACACAACCACATATCACCTACCTTGTCCATCATGTTCCATTATGCACTGCTGTTGTGGCTACTACTGCCACTTCTACTCCCGCTACGCAGCCATACATCTCCTGTCTGTTAACCTACGGCCGCAGCTACTACTGTCATTACTACTACCCCTACACAGCCACATATCATTTACCTTCTCCATCAGGTTCGATACTGTGATGTCGCTGCTCCCATAAATGGGTACGATTTTGGACCGCTTGTTCAGAACAAGCCACTTTTTTTCAGATACCACAGTGTATGTAAACACTGGCAGGCATATGCCTCTAATAAGGGACAATTTTTAGAATATAATATTTTTTTTTTTTTTATTGGATGTCGTGTTGTGTAATTAAACACAGTGTTTGCTAACATCAGTCATGCGGTTACTCATAGCCATATATATCACAGTCACTCTGACATTACTAATGCTCAAGAGATTGAAAGTAGCTGCATACAGTGCTTTGAAGACCACAGAGTTTCCTACAGAACTTTTCAGGGAAAATTGAGCACTTTCGATTCGTGTCGAAATTATTCATGCCTGAATAGAACAGATTTGTTAGACTCGGACTGGAAACAAATTTTTAGATATTCGCCCATCTTTAATTGGGAGGAGTTCCTCCATGACCTTCATGACTCAGGTCTAGACAACGACAGACCAGAACCTCCATGGAGTTCCTTCTCAAACATTATGGCGTAGACTTGCTCTTTTGGTTATCATCACTGTCCTCTGCATGACTCAATCGGGTCATTCTGTGTCTACCAAGGTGTAATACTGTACGTCTATAAGCTGACAATATGGTCTTTGTGGCGAAACCAACCTCGCCACGGTATTTTGGAGGGGGCTGTTTGCCAGCCTCCTGCCCTGGGATTATGGTCCCTTAAGTTATTGGGTCTTAAGGCACTTGGGACTGAGCCCTCTGTCCCTGGATTGCATCATTTGCCTTACTTGCTTGGATTTTACTATTCCCATGGTGAGAACAATGGATGAAGCACATGGTGAGAACAATAGATAGCGGCCATTTTAACTCACAGACCACTGCTTGACCCTCAACACGGAGCCTTGTCTCGTTATTGGGGGGATTCCCTGTATGCTGTTAGAGACTGATTGCCAGGAGTGTAAGCTGATTGTATGCTTTTCCTGTTCGTCTGCTGGCAGCTATTCGCGAGGTTCCAGTTTGGAGTGCTATTTTGTATCCAGTTCGGGAGTTTGGTGTTCTGCAGTAGCTGTGCCTGTCTCTCAGAAAGGGGCATATCGCCTAAACGGATTTTAACCCCTTGTCTGCTGAAACGGTCCGTTACAGTCTTCTATGGTCCCAGGTCCTAGGCAGGACCTAGAGACATATTCTGCATAGTTTGTGCAGTAAGTGTGACATCCGGTCCAATTTCAATGCTTCTCTATTCGAGTTCATATTGTTTGTTACAGCTTCGTAGTAATAAGGATCGGTCGCTCGATAAGTAGCATCCAAGTGTCTGCAATGAGCTAGAGATCCATGAGCTCCTAGATGGATGCATTTCACTAATAGCGCGTTGGAAACTATTACTGCACACTGAATACAAAACTGCACTTAGACTGATGTTGGTGGACCACGGATGAGTTGAAACATCCATGGAAAATGGAAGGAAAATGTTAGGTTCTTTATGGGAACCTTGGACTAAGATTGAGCCAAGAGTTATGTGGAACGTGTGAGAGGTTTTTCTGCCCAATGGTTGTCCTCTCTCAAGTTATACACCGCACATGACTACACCTAGTCCAATACTTGTACAAGGGTTGCCCATTCCTGAATATAAGATGGAGAAGACATACTGTACGTTAAACACAAGTCTAACCATAGTCCAAAACCTCTACTATGTGGACATTTGACCACTTTGGATATTTTTATGGGATCATTGGCTGGTACCTACTTTCTGGTCAATGGTGGTTCATCTCTTCCTAAATACAGATGGAGAAAAGCTTGTAACTGGTTGCTGCCCACTTAACATCTATGTATATCTCAATACTTGTCTACTGAGGAAATGTCATGACCACTGTTAACTCTTGCCCAATGGTTATCCTTTCCTGAAAACAAGATGGAGAAGGTGTAGTAACTCGTAGTATACATCAAGCACAAGCCTACACATAGTCCATTGTTTCTATAATGGTTGCCTCTTCCCAAAACAAATATTGGGAAGACATAATAATTTGTAGTATAAATGAAACCCAAGCTTACACATAGTCCAGAACATCTATACTGTGGAAGTGGCATGATCACCAGGGACCTTTCCATGGGACTCTTGACCACCATTCACCTTCCATACACAGCATGCAGCACCTGTAACAGACATGGACAGTGGTTATGCCCACTAAACAGAAGTCTACATGCATCCCAATATTGTGCACTGAAGATCTACCTTGACCTCCAAGTTCTTCAGGTCAATATCCTCTGTGGATCCAAATGGTTTTCCGCTCAATGGTTTATTCTCAAAGATGGAGGAAATGGTAGCTCATACCGTACCCTGACCACGAGGCTAATCTGTACGCTCCCATTAATCACTCCAGGATCACGATTCTGAGGATAACCTTGACCCCAATGATAGGTTTGGCTGTAATGGTGTCTCTATATATGGACGATGCAGCAATGCATCATTGGACGGTGCAGGACATAATTGCCATTTGTACAGAGATATTGCCGTCTACATAAAATAGATGGTTCCTGCATCCCAGGTCCCCGCATTGATTAAACAGGTATTGATTAGCCGAGTTACAATTCATCCACTTGGGAGCACAGATTGGTTCTTAATAACCTGAAGAAGCTCAAAGACAGAGGAGAAGTGCGAAGGAATGAGATTGCGGATGACAAAATGAACGCTCGCAGGCGCACCTGGGTCCCCATTTGGTTGAGCTCAGCGTGGGCCGGGAGGCCAACACAGATATCGATATTCTGCCCTTTTATGATTATTACATTCATTGGAAAATGATAATAAAAGGACGAAGGGTGAAGGAAACAGAACCCGGCATCTCGAGGAATCGCCCGTCCTGGTTTAATGGGGCGATAAAACAGGAAGATGTCAAATTACAAGGACAAATATATGTCCCGTCTACTGCAAAAGTGCGACACCGTGCAACCAAGGAGACACATCAGAGAAGAGATTGTGTACTATTCAGTGATGTAACAGGGGGCGGGGCTGTGACTACCTCTCAGACATGATGTACAGGCAGGTTGTCAGCAGTAATAGATGTTCCTGTAGTATAAGGTGTGGATCTCATGTCTGATCACATGTCATTATATCAGTGATGTCATCAGCAGGGGTCTGATCACATGTCATTATATCAGTGATGTCATCAGCAGGGGGCGGGGCTGTGACAACCTCTCAGACATGATGTACAGGCAGGTTGTCAGCTGTAATAGATGTTCCTGTAGTATAAGGTGTGGATCTCATGTCTGATCACATGTCATTATATCAGTGATGTCATCAGCAGGGGCGGGGCTGTGACTACCTCTCAGACAGGATATACAGGCAGGTTGTCAGCAGTAATAGATGTTCCTGTAGTATAAGGTGTGTGGATCTCATGTCTGATCACATGTCATTATATCAGTGATGTCATCAGCAGGGGGCGGGGCTGTGACTACCTCTCAGACAGGATATACAGGCAGGTTGTCAGCAGTAATAGATGTTACTGTAGTATAAGGTGTGTGATCTCATGTCTGATCACATGTCATTATATCAGTGATGTCATCAGCAGGGGTCTGATCACATGTCATTATATCAGTGATGTCATCAACAGGGGGCGGGGCTGTGACAACCTCTCTGACAGGATGTACAGGCAGGTTGTCAGCAGTAATAGATGTTACTGTAGTATAAGGTGTGTGATCTCATGTCTGATCACATGCCATTATATCAGTGATGTCATCAGCAGGGGGCGGGGCTGTGACTACCTCTCAGACAGGATATACAGGCAGGTTCTCAGCAGTAATAGATGTTCCTGTAGTATAAGGTGTGTGATCTCATGTCTGATCACATGTCACTATATCAGTGATGTCATCAGCAGGGGGCGGGGCTGTGACTACCTCTCAGAAATAATAAACAGGCAGGTTGTCAGCAGGAATACTGTACAAAGCAACTTAACAAAATTGATTGGGATTAAATTAATTGACAAATGCAAAAAAAAATGGGCTCCTATTCCCTTTCGTAATGCTGCAATATACTTGCCATGTGGCCCAAGCCTTTAAGAGGTTGTCTAGGATTAGAAAAACATGGCTGGTTTCTTCCAGAAACAGCGCCACAGCAGTCTGTAGGGTGTGTGCGGTACTGCACCTCCAGAGACGCACTCGCCAGTGACAGGTAAGGAGCTGCCATGGTTTTCGGGGTTGATCCTCCCTGTCCCTCCTGCCTCATCCCCATCAGTCTGTGAATACACGGCCCGTGCCGCCTCCTGACCCCCACTTGATTAAATGCACATTGATTGTCTGTAGTTACACTGCATCTCTTTGGGAACTGATGCATTTTTAATAATCTGGCTTAGTTCAAAGTGATCGCTGCCTGGATCGATGAGCCTGCAGCTCTGCAAAGTGAAAACACACATAGATTTGGCTCAATTTAGATAAATCTATGATAGGGCGGGGGAGGGGAGAGGCAGAAAATGACAAGTTCAGATAAACATTGATATTGCAGACACTGAGCGCCGATCTCATGTTATATAAATAAATCCATCAATCAGTTCTCCATTTTTCCCCTTAAAAACTAATTACAAGATAAACCCTAAACCCAATATTTCAGATAATCGGTGACAACGGCTCCGAGTTGATTTGTCCCCTCACTATGAGATGAAATAAGAATGGAGAAAATGAATGCAGCAAGTGTTAAATGAGCAGCGCGACAGGAGGAGTAATTACTGGAGAAAGATGCATTCATCTGTTATGTCTTCTGGTGGAAATACTTTCTGCAGATTTAGTGCAGACTCTCTCCTGAGCAAAAGATTTATAATAGGATGCTGCTCCCTTATCCTCGGCTAAAGCCGCACATCAATACAACTGCGCTACACCAGGCAGATAGGGAAATAGTCCGTCCTGATCAGATCCATATTGTAAATACTAATCCTCCCTATAGAGATATAGTTACTATAATAAGGCCCCCATACACAAGAATACTACTACTATAATACTGCTCCTATGTACAAGAATATAACTACTATAATACTGCTCCTATGTACAAGGATATAACTACTATAATACTGCTCCTATGTACAAGAATATAACTACTATAATACTGCTCCTACGTACAAGAATATAACTACTATAATACTGCTCCTACGTACAAGAATATAACTACTATAATACTGCTCCTACGTACAAGAATATAACTACTATAATACTGCTCCTATGTACAAGAATATAACTACTATAATACTGCTCCTATGTACAAGAATATAACTACTATAATACTGCTCCTATGTACAAGAATATAACTACTATAATACTGCTCCTATGTACAAGAATATAACTACTATAATACTGCTCCTATGTACAAGAATATAACTACTATAATACTGCTCCTATGTACAAGAATATAAACTATAATACTGCTCCTATGTACAAGAATATAACTACTATAATACTGCTCCTATGTACAAGAATATAACTACTATAATACTGCTCCTATGTACAAGAATATAACTACTATAATACTGCTCCTATGTACAAGAATATAACTACTATAATACTGCTCCTATGTACAAGAATATAACTACTATAATACTGCTCCTATGTACAAGAATATAACTACTATAATACTGCTCCTATGTACAAGAATATAACTACTATAATACTGCTCCTATGTACAAGAATATAACTACTATAATACTGCTCCTATGTACAAGAATATAACTACTATAATACTGCTCCTATGTACAAGAATATAACTACTATAATACTGCTCCTATGTACAAGAATATAACTACTATAATACTGCTCCTATGTACAAGAATATAACTACTATAATACTGCTCCTATGTACAAGAATATAACTACTATAATACTGCTCCTATGTACAAGAATATAACTACTATAATACTGCTCCTATGTACAAGAATATAACTACTATAATACTGCTCCTATGTACAAGAATATAACTACTATAATACTGCTCCTATGTACAAGAATATAACTACTATAATACTGCTCCTATGTACAAGAATAACTACTATAATACTGCTCCTATGTACAAGAATATAACTACTATAATACTGCTCCTATGTACAAGAATATAACTACTATAATACTGCTCCTATGTACAAGAATATAACTACTATAATACTGCTCCTATGTACAAGAATATAACTACTATAATACTGCTCCTATGTACAAGAATATAACTACTATAATACTGCTCCTATGTACAAGAATATAACTACTATATACTGCTCCTATGTACAAGAATATAACTACTATAATACTGCTCCTATGTACAAGAATATAACTACTATAATACTGCTCCTATGTACAAGAATATAACTACTATAATACTGCTCCTATGTACAAGAATATAACTACTATAATACTGCTCCTATGTACAAGAATATACTATAATACTGCTCCTATGTACAAGAATATAACTACTATAATACTGCTCCTATGTACAAGAATATAACTACTATAATACTGCTCCTATGTACAAGAATATAACTACTATAATACTGCTCCTATGTACAAGAATATAACTACTATAATACTGCTCCTATGTACAAGAATATAACTACTATAATACTGCTCCTATGTACAAGAATATAACTACTATAATACTGCTCCTATGTACAAGAATATAACTACTATAATACTGCTCCTATGTACAAGAATATAACTACTATAATACTGCTCCTATGTACAAGAATATAACTACTATAATACTGCTCCTATGTACAAGAATATAACTACTATAATACTGCTCCTATGTACAAGAATATAACTACTATAATACTGCTCCTATGTACAAGAATATAACTACTATAATACTGCTCCTATGTACAAGAATATAACTACTATAATACTGCTCCTATGTACAAGAATATAACTACTATAATACTGCTCCTATGTACAAGAATATAACTACTATAATACTGCTCCTATGTACAAGAATATAACTACTATAATACTGCTCCTATGTACAAGAATATAACTACTATAATACTGCTCCTATGTACAAGAATATAACTACTATAATACTGCTCCTATGTACAAGAATATAACTACTATAATACTGCTCCTATGTACAAGAATATAACTACTATAATACTGCTCCTATGTACAAGAATATAACTACTATAATACTGCTCCTATGTACAAGAATATAACTACTATAATACTGCTCCTATGTACAGAATATAACTACTATAATACTGCTCCTATGTACAAGAATATAACTACTATAATACTGCTCCTATGTACAAGAATATAACTACTATAATACTGCTCCTATGTACAAGAATATAACTACTATAATACTGCTCCTATGTACAGGA
This sequence comes from Bufo gargarizans, assembly GCF_014858855.1. Classification (NCBI taxonomy): domain Eukaryota; kingdom Metazoa; phylum Chordata; class Amphibia; order Anura; family Bufonidae; genus Bufo; species Bufo gargarizans. The sequence goes on from NC_058083.1 coordinate 200,548,017, forward strand.
ATATCACTACTATAAATACTGCCTCCTATGTACAGGAATATAACTACTATAATACGTGCTTCCTATGTACAAGAGTATAAACTACTAAATACTGCTCCTATGTACAGAATATAACTACTATAATACTGCTCCTATGTACAAGAATATAACTACTATAATACTGCTCCTATGTACAAGAACTATAACTACTATATACTGTTCCTGTACAAGAATAAACTACTTATAATACTGCTCCTATGTACAAGACTATAACTACTATAATACTGCTCTATGTACAAGAATATAACTACCTATAATACTGCCTCCTATGTAAAAGAATATAACTACTATAATACTGCTTCCTATGTACAAGAATATAACCTACTATAATACTGCTCCTATGTACAAGAATATAACTACTATAATACTGCTCCTATGTACAAGAATATAACTACTATAATACAGATATACCTGCCGTCCTATGGACAAGAATATAACTACTATAAGACTGCCTCCTATGTACAGAATATAACTACTATAATACTGCTCCTATGTACAAGAATATAATTACTATAATACTGCCTCCTATGTACAAGAATATAACTACTATAATAGCTGCCATCCTATGTACAAGAATATAAGTACTATAATACTGTGCCTATGTACAGAGAATATAAGTACTATACTACTGCCTCCTATGTACAAAGATATATAGTGGGGGAAATATTATTTGACCCCTCACTGATTTTGTAAGTTTGTCCAATGACAAAGAAATGAAAAAGTCTCAGAACAGTATCATTCAATGGTAGGTTTATTGTAACAGTGGCAGATAGCACATCAAAAGGAAAATCGAAAAAATAACTTTAAATAAAAGATAGCAACTGATTTGCATTTCATTGAGTGAAATAAGTATTTGAACCCCTACCAACCATTAAGAGTTCTGGCTCCCACAGAGTGGTTAGACACTTCTACTCAATTAGTCACCCTCATTAAGGACAGCCCTGTCCACAGAATCAATCATCAAGCAGACTCCAAACTCTCCAACATGGGAAAGACCAAAGAGCTGTCCAAGGATGTCAGAGACAAAATTGTAGACCTGCACAAGGCTGGAATGGGCTACAAAACCATAAGCAAGAAGCTGGGAGAGAAGGTGACAACTGTTGGTGCGATTGTTCGAAAATGGAAGGAGCACAAAATGACCATCAATCGACCTCGCTCTGGGGCTCCACGCAAGATCTCACCTCGTGGGGTGTCAATGGTTCTGAGAAAGGTGAAAAAGCATCCTAGAACTACACGGGAGGAGTTAGTTAATGACCTCAAATTAGCAGGGACCACAGTCACCAAGAAAACCATTGGAAACACATTACACCGCAATGGATTAAAATCCTGCAGGGCTCGCAAGGTCCCCCTGCTCAGGAAGGCACATGTGCAGGCCCGTCTGAAGTTTGCCAATGAACACCTGAATGATTCAGAGAGTGACTGGGAGAAGGTGCTGTGGTCTGATGAGACCAAAATAGAGCTCTTTGGCATTAACTCAACTCGCTGTGTTTGGAGGAAGAAAAATGCTGCCTATGACCCCCAAAACACCGTCCCCACCGTCAAGCATGGGGGTGGAAACATTTTGCTTTGGGGGTGTTTTTCTGCTAAGGGCACAGGACAACTTATTTGCATAAACGGGAAAATGGACGGAGCCATGTATCGTGAAATCCTGAGCGACAACCTCCTTCCCTCTGCCAGGAAACTGAAAATGGGTCGTGGATGGGTGTTCCAGCACGACAATGACCCAAAACATACAGCAAAGGCAACAAAGGAGTGGCTCAAGAAGAAGCACATTAAGGTCATGGAGTGGCCTAGTCAGTCTCCGGACCTTAATCCAATCGAAAACCTATGGAGGGAGCTCAAGCTCAGAGTTGCACAGAGACAGCCTCGAAACCTTAGGGATTTAGAGATGATCTGCAAAGAGGAGTGGACCAACATTCCTCCTAAAATGTGCGCAAACTTGGTCATCAATTACAAGAAACGTTTGACCTCTGTGCTTGCAAACAAGGGTTTTTCCACCAAGTATTAAGTCTTTTTTTGTTAGAGGGTTCAAATACTTATTTCACTCAATGAAATGCAAATCAGTTGCTATCTTTTATTTAAAGTTATTTTTTCGATTTTCCTTTTGATGTGCTATCTGCCACTGTTACAATAAACCTACCATTGAAATGATACTGTTCTGAGACTTTTCATTTCTTTGTCATTGGACAAACTTACAAAATCAGTGAGGGGTCAAATAATTATTTCCTCCACTGTAACTACTATAATACTGCCTCCTATGTACAAGAATATAACTACTATAATACTGCCTCCTATGTACAAGAATATAACTACTATAATACTGCCTCCTATATACAAGAATATAACTACTATAATACTGCTCCTATGTACAAGAATATAACTACTATAATACTGCCTCCTATGTACAAGAATATAACTACTATAAACTGCCTCCTATGTACAAGAATATAACTACTATAATACTGCCTCCTATATACAAGAATATAACTACTATAATACTGCTCCTATGTACAAGACTATAACTACTATAATACTGCTCCTATGTACAAGAATATAACTACTATAATACTGTCTCCTATGGACAAGAATATAACTACTATAATACTGCTCCTATGTACAGGAATATAATTACTATAATACTGCTCCTATGTACAGGGATATAACTACTATAATACTGCTCCTATGTACAGGAATATAACTACTATAATACTGCTCCCATGTACAAGAATATAACTACTATAATACTGCCCCTATGTATAGGAATATAACTACTATAATACTGCTCGTATGTACAAGAATATAACTACTCTAATACTGCCTCCTATGTACAAGAATATAACTACTATAATACTGCTCCTATGTACAAGAATATAACTACTATAATACTGCTCCTATGTACAAGAATATAACTACTATAATACTGCTCCTATGTACAAGAATATAACTACTATAATACTGCCTCCTATGTACAAGAATATAACTACTATAATACTGCTCCTATGTACAAGAATATAACTACTATAATGCTGCCTTCTATGTACAAGAATATAACTACTATAATACTGCTCCTATGTACAAGAATATAACTACTATAATACTGCTCCCATGTACAAAAATATAACTACTATAATACTGCTCCTATGTACAAGAATATAACTACTATAATGCTGCTCCTATGTACAAGAATATAACTACTATAATACTGCTCCTATGTACAAGAATATAACTACTATAATACTGCTCCTATGTACAAGAATATAACTACTATAATACTGCCTCCTATGTACAGGAATATAACTACTATAATACTGTTCCTATGTACAAGAATATAACTACTATAATGCTGCTCCTATGTACAAGAATATAACTACTATAATACTGCTCCTATGTACAAGAATATAACTACTATAATACTGCTCCTATGTACAAGAATATAACTACTATAATACTGCCTCCTATGTACAAGAATATAACTACTATAATACTGCTCCTATGTACAAGAATATAACTACTATAATACTGCTCCTATGTACAAGAATATAACTACTATAATACTGCTCCTATGTACAAGAATATAACTACTATAATACTGCTCCTATATACAAGAATATAACTACTATAATACTGCTCTTATGTACAAGAATATAACTACTATAATACTGCTCTTATGTACAAGAATATAACTACTATAATACTGCTCCTATGTACAAGAATATAACTACTATAATACTGCTCCTATATACAAGAATATAACTACTATAATACTGCCTCCTATGTACAAGGATATAACTACTATAATACTGCTCCTATGTACAGGAATATAACTACTATAATACTGTTCCTATGTACAAGAATATAACTACTATAATACTGCTCCTATGTACAGGAATATAACTACTATAATACTGCTCCTATGTACAAGAATATAACTACTATAATACTGCTCCTATGTACAAGAATATAACTACTATAATACTGCTCCTATGTACAAGAATATAACTACTATAATACTGCTCCTATGTACAAGAATATAACTACTATAATACTGCTCTTATGTACAAGAATATAACTACTATAATACTGCTCCTATGTACAAGAATATAACTACTATAATACTGCTCCTATATACAAGAATATAACTACTATAATACTGCCTCCTATGTACAAGGATATAACTACTATAATACTGCTCCTATGTACAGGAATATAACTACTATAATACTGTTCCTATGTACAAGAATATAACTACTATAATACTGCTCCTATGTACAGGAATATAACTACTATAATACTGCTCCTATGTACAAGAATATAACTACTATAATACTGCTGCTATGTACAAGAATATAACTACTATAATACTGCTCCTATGTACAGGAATATAACTACTATAATACTGCTCCTATGTACAGGAATATAACTACTATAATACTGCCTCCTATGTACAAGAATATAACTACTATAATACTGCTCCTATGTACAAGAATATAACTACTATAATACTGCCTCCTATGTACAAGAATATAACTACTATAATACTGCCTGCTATGTACAAGAATATAACTACTATAATGCTGCTCTTTTGTTCAAGTAACTGCTATAATACTGCCTCGTATGGATATTTACTTGGTTGCGGTCTATGGGGGGTATACATCCAGTATAATACACTATGTGGCAGTATTCTAATGTTTCCCAGTGCAGGTTCTGTTATTGCGGTACAGTTTACGGGCTGCAGAATGATGTCAGCTGCGCAGTGGATATTCGTACAGTGCACAATGTGATCGCTGCGGAGATAATTAGCAGTGCGGTGATTTCTGGATCAGCATTTTCGGCCTCAGTTGGATTCTTGCCGTAATAAATTATGTTCAGGTTTCCTCTCCTTTCGTCCCTTCAGGTCGGAGGACGTTGTGTCTTATGGAAGGGAAATCCTGAGTGGACATTACGGGGCTTGGATTGCGTCTGGAACAGAATTCCTGCCCGGATCCTCCACAGAAATCCCCTTACATTATCTGTATGGACTGACTCATCAGTCCGACCACCACGACAGCAGCAGCGGGGCTGGGGGGAGAGGGTGGCGGGCACCCAGCTTTAGCAGACTCTGGAATAAACCATCTTGTGTTTTGGTTCTATCCTTTTCCGGTTCTATTGATTTGGCCTTCAGTGTAAAGAATGGAGGTTTTCAGTATGGCTGCCCCACGTGTAGATTTGTACTAGAATTCACTCCTGTTCTATGATATTATTCATTTTCATATATCTTTCATATATATTGTTCCCCAAGCTGTGGCTTTTCACAAGGTAAAACTACAACTCCCATCATGCCCAGAGAGCAGCATGCTATGAGTTTTAGTTTCGCAACAGGTAAGGAGTTGCAGTTTGCAGAGTCTAGGTATATTTGCATGTTAATATCACAGTGATGCAACAAGGACACCATACTCTACATTGCATCCAGAGTAACTGTTGAAAAAAAAAAAAAACACGTTACAAAGTAACTTTTCAATCTCACCATGCTTTACACTGCAGGCTACAATATAAGAACTGGGAAAAAAAACTGGTACAAGCCCTAAACTTTTACCGGCAACAGATACACGAGCGGAGTCAATTTATTTTTTATTTCAACCATTTAATTTTTTTCTTTCAGCAGGAAGGGAAAAATAGGAATAAAGTTACCATAATTTTTTTTTTTACAATGTTAAACTAAAACCATCCTAGGCTACATGTGGTAAGTGAATCTAGAACACAAAGAATGGTTAAATAAGATTTTTTCCTCTTTTTTTTTTCTAGGATACAAGAAATTAAAACTTTTCCTTACATTTAACAAACTTCACAGAACAGACACTGCAGTGGAAGAAACCCAGTGATCTACTGCCATGAGGCAACACAATGTTCATGGTAGTCTGCTCTGGTCAGAATCCTGGGGTAAGGACCTTTCTCTTCTCGTTTAGGAGGAATGGGGCTGATAGATGCTGGGAGATACCAATATAAAAATCCCAAAACTTAACTATAAAACAGAAATGAGGTCATGTACAGAAGTGACTACTGCATCATCTGCTGGTGAGTGTGGTGGGACATAGTGGTCTTTTGAAAGATGAACCATCAAAGAAGATCCAATGATCTTCCTTCACTGTTGAGAGAAGTTCGGTTCCTAAAAGAAACTGGGAGTAGAGAGTGGGCTTCATCTAGGGGGTCCAGATATAAATGATGGGTCACAGGATGGGGTCAACACCTGTAGGACATATCACGAGATGCTTCATGCTCAAATGTTTCCATTCATATCATAAGTATAGATTAGATGTGCATAAGTGCCAAGGGACCTGATAGGTCAAGGCAAACACTGTGGATGAGCGAGCTACCAAACAGTCATCAGCTCTTAATATTGAGGTGATTGGAATACAAAGTCAAGATAAAACTGAATTTCTACTGGTTTAAAGTGCAGTTGTAGTTTATGAGGAACCTGGTAAGAAACAGTAGAAGACCTGGAAAGAGTTCATCCGAGCCTTTAAAGACAGAAACAGGTTGTCAAGTAGACATGTGAACACAATATGGTTCTTGAAGGTCTTAAGACCTGAAAAACTGTATACATTTGCTTGGCACCTCTCTAATCCTCCCTTGGGCCTGAGAGCATTTAAGACAGAAGCAAGTAGCCTTAAGGAGGCATGTGAATACCAAATATAGTTCTTGAAGGTCTTAGACTTCAACTAAGGTCTGAGAAATCCTATGAATGTCCAATTTAGCATTCCATCTTTTGGGCTTGCTTGGTTTCACCCCACTGTCTACCTTTCTCATTAAGTGACAATTTATTTTTATTAACCAAACCACAAAGACTTGAGGAGTGTTTATCTTGGCCTTTAAGACAGAAGCAAGGGACCTTAAAGAGCTGCGGAATATGGTGGTGCTAATATAAAGTTTATTATTATTATAGATGCATGTGAACACGCTATATAGTTTTGGAAACTAAGACCTGAGAAACCCTATGCATCGGCAACTTGTCATTCCATTGTTTGGGCTTGCTTGGGTTTCCCCCATTGTCTCTACTTTTCTCATTAGGGGTCATTAGTTTCTTTATTTTAACAAGCCCACAAACACGTGAAGACTTTAAGGAGGCATAAGAGCATTCTCTATAGTTCTCGAAGATCTTAGACCTTAACTAAGGCTGAGAAACTTTACAATGTCCAACTGGCATTCCATCCTTTGAATTTACTTGAGATTCCCCTATTTCTCATACGTTCTACTCAAGAGCAAGGTTTATTGAACTGCCTTTGCAGATGTGAGGACAGTTGAGCCCTAAATTACCTCAAAGAGGCACATAAGCACGCTATATAGTTCCTGAAGGTCTTAGACCTCATATAATGCTGTCAAACCCTACAATGTCCAATTTGGCATTCTATCCCTTGGGCTTATTTGAGTCCCCCACCCCAAATTGTCTATTTTGTCATTAGGGGACAGTTTTTTTTTTATTATGTTTTTTTTTTTTTAAATAAACCAGCTCTTAAAGGTTTTAAGAATGTTCATCTGAGCCTTTAAAACAAAAGCAATTGGCCTCAAGGAGGAATGTGAGTATTTTATATCGTTCTAGAAGGTCTCAGACCTTAAGTAAAGCCCAGAAACCTTACAATATCCAAGTTTCACTCCATTCTTTAGCTTGCCACCCGCCCCCCGTTTATCACACCTCTTACTCAACAGCAAGGTTTCTGAGAACTGTCCTCATACATCTAGAATTAAGCCTTACAGCTTAAGAGACATGTGTGCTTACTACATAGTTCTTGAAGATCTTAGACCTTAACTGAGGCCAAGAAACCCTACAACATCCAACTTGGTATTCCATCTCTTGGCTATGCTTGGGTTCCCCCATTTCTCACACCTCCAACTCAAGTTCAAGGTTTCTTGAAAGTGCTCCTAAAGATCTAGAGAGTTGAGCCTGTAAATGACCTTGTGAGCACGCTATACAGTTCTTGAAGATCTCACACCTCAACTAAGGCCTGAGAAACCCTATACAAGTCCAACATACATATATATGCTATCCATTAGAATTGCTTGGAATCACCCTCAGTCTCTCATTATTAGCTGACCCTTGAAGGTGTGGAGGATCTCCATCTAAGCCTTTAAGACATTAATGACCTTAAGGAGACATGTGTGCACCCTATATAGTTTTTAGACTTCAACTAAGGCCTGAGAAAACCTAAACATGTCTACCTTACAGTTCTCCACAACCATCATTTCTTCATTGAGGGCAAGTTTTTTTTTCTGACCCTGCCCATGAGGATCTCTCATCCCTTTGGCTGCATAGAATCAAGGATGAGGAGCCCCCTTTTTTTTTATTTTTTACACACTAATACTTTGGAGATTTACAAAAATTAGTCTTTGCGGTTGTTCCTCAACACCGTTACAGAGTTCTGTTTGCTACAAAATATTTCGTTTAACCCTTCCCTATCCCAAGTATATATAGCTACAGAAAGTGGGTTTGTAGGCTCCAGCCATGGCGAGTGTGCTGTGAACTAGCCTTATCTGACCAGAAAGACCGTCACTTGGCAAATAGCAAACAAAAGCCAATCAGGTAAATCTAAGTCATCCTGCTAATATTGGGTGAGGTATAATCGGTGACCCCCCGGATTGATTTCTCGAATGAAAAGTGCATTGAGATGATGACAACTGTTGACCGTCTTGGCCGTATATCATGGTCGATGAGTAACAAACCTGACTGGGGGAGGTAAGGGGTGACCCCCTGGCCCAGTGAAATCCCTGATGCTTTTAATATAACACTCAGACACAGGACAAGAGTGACCACTGGGACCTTCACTAGCGAGGTCGAGTGACTTTGGACGAACCCAACTTTTTATTGATAATCGGTGCTTATTATGGGCTAACATCAAAACAATGAGTGAGACGATGGTGAGATGGTCCGACCGGGGAACGGGGTTGGAAGAGAAAGACCAAAACAATTATTATTATTATTACTTAAATCAGTGAAACTGAAAAAAAATAAAAATAAATGAACACAATTATAGATTAAATAAGTTCCTGGAGCTTTCATCATGGACGACAGCCACCGCCCGGCGACTGCCAACGTCGTCTAGGTGAAGTACCTGCGCGGTTCTCGGAAAAACGAAAAAACAGAAGGAACCTGATTGGCTGTAGTCTGTGACTTGCTCAGTAGTGAGAGCCTGCTTGACATTGTCCTAAATAAGGCTAACATTAGTGAACTAATAGAAACAGCATTTGGTTGTAGGAGGTTGGTGGCACTCAGGAGCAGCCCTCGCCGATACGCTGGCAGGACCTGCCCACTTTGCGGTCTAGCTTCACCATTTTCAGGATGGCCTCTTCGCGTCCGCGGCCCATGTGGTCGAACGTGCAATCGTGCTGCTCTGGGAGACGGTGTAACATACAGAAGACGTAACCTGCAAGAAAGGGGAAATACAAAACAGATCTGTGACCCCCAATATAGAATTTTTGAAATATTTCCCTCCCCCCCCCCACACATTCACAGCCAAAAAAATAAAATAAAAAATACAATAGCATGAAGAAACGGTTAATAAAATCTTGGCGGAGAAAGAGAAAACGGCATTTACATATTTCACTTTTATGAGACTCGACTGCCAAGAAAAATAAAAAATACGCGGCCGAGCGGCTGCCAGATAAGAGCGCGGAGGGGTGTGTGAACCGACGGGTGATATATGCGGCTGGTAGGACGATATAACACACAGGTGGACGCTCATCAACCTCTTCATAATCTTGTAGCGTTATATGACAAATTGTTATATACTGATCGTCCAGAACGCGCCAGGAAATCCCTCGGCGCCTCCGAACGACGCTCTCTGTGAAACGCTCTGCGCAGCTGTACAATGCAGGAGGGTTGTACAGCAGAGTACATGTCTGTCGCAATGCAAAAATAGCACGATTCAAAATGTGTGAACACCATCCTATAGTTCAAATTATGCAACTGGGAAGTAGAGCGACTACAGGAATCGCAGGATTCACGTTAAAGCAACCTGCACCCCCACAAACTTCAAAGATGCAGCCGCAAACATGTCCTTCTATTGGAAAATGGCAGCTGAGCCTATGTTCTCCATTCAGGCAGATATTTGGGAATTAGTGATACGAAACGCGTTGCATCATGCAATTAAAGTCTTTCAAGTCCTTCTTCCCCCATGGAAAATGTAGCAGACATTTACTTCCACCACAGTATGATAGCTGACAATACTCTCCATTCTGGCTGAAGTTTGGGAATCAGTGACTCAAAACGCGTTAAAGTTGCATCATGCGATTCAAGCCGTGCAAGTCCCTCCTGTGGAAAATGTAGCAGTAATGTCCTTTTATTGTAGTATGAGAGCGGAGGCTACGTTCTCAATTCATGCTATTTGGGAATCAGTGACTCGAAATGCATTACAGTTGCATGAAGCAATTCCAGTCAAGCAAATAACCCCCTCGTGGAAATGTAGCAGCATCCGCTCCTGCTTTCGGAGTATGACAGCTGACATTCAGGCAGATTAATTAGTGACTTGAAACGCGTGAAAGCTGTATCATGCCATTGTAGTCACCTGAATCCCCACCGCACCCGGAAATGCAGACATATACCATTTCCTTCTATTGGAGTATACCAGCTGATAAAAACATTCTCCATTTTTTGGAATTAGCGACTTGAAATGCATTTCATCATGCAACTCAAGTCATGCAAACCCCCTTGGCCCCATGGCAAATGTAGCAGACATTTCCTTCCGCCAGAGTATGACAGCTGACACAATGCTCTCCATTCTGGCTGATGTCTGGGAATCGGTGACTCGAAACGCATTAAGGTTTCATCACGCATTTCAAGTCACCCGCATCTCCTCCATGGAAATGTAGCAGCATTTATCATTTCATGCTATTGGAGTATGACAGCTGGCACCACGTTCCAGTTCAGGAAGGGGTTTTAGAAATATTGACTCGAAACGCATGAAAGTAGCATCACAAAATTCAAATCATGTAATTCCTCTGCCCCATGTAAAATGCAGCAGCATTTAATATTTCTTACTACTGGAGTATGCAAGTTGACACCAAGTTCACTGTTCAAGCAGGTGTTTGAGAACTCATGGTTTGAAACGCGTGAAAGTTCCATCATGCAATTCTAGTCAGCTGAATACCCCCCAAAGGAAATGCAGAGCATATAGCATTTTCTGATGTATGACCGCTGACTCAAAACGCGTCAAATGCATAATGCGTTTCAAGCCACCCCATGAAAAGGTAGCAGCACTCCTCATTTCCTGGTATTGGAGTAAGACAGCTGACGACATGTTCTGGCTGATGGTTCAGAAAGTGACTTGAAACGCGTGAAAACTGCATCGGGTAATTCCAGTTATGAGAGGCGTGGCTGTGTGACACCACATACATAGGAATCAACGAAAAACTGGACCACATGCCATCAATTGCATTGGTTCGAAACAATTTTGTTGCCACAGACTACTACTCCCAGCAGCCATTCTAGGCTGGATCAAACAAACCACTGGTGCAGACCTGGCTGCTATTCCAACCCCCATCCCCATAACTAGGAATACGTGAGACAGGGGCCATGCTGCTCATCACCCAGCTTTCCAGGACACAGATGAAGTATATCCAGGGAGGGGCCCTCTGATGCACCGCCATTATATCAGTGATGTCATCAGCAGGGGGCGGGGCTGTGACAACCTCTCAGACATGATATACAGGCAGGTTGTCAGCAGTAATAGCTGTGTGTTGCAGGACCGGTGCTGTCATATTTGGAGGGGCCCGGGCCCTTGTATGCAGAATATCTGACTGCACCTTCCCCGTTTCCTCGCTCTGCCGCCAGTGATTGCAGCTCTGGGTAAATTAGACGATTTCTCAGCTTCTCAGATTTACAAGGTTTCGCCGGTTTCCAATTTCTGACTTGTTTTTCTGCAAGAATGAAAATGAGTTTCTGCACCTGGTAATGAAATGCAGGATACGTTATCCCGCTCGCCGTCCCCGCGCACAAAATGTCAGGATGTTAACAGCGGCTGGGGGATAGCGCTCTGCATACACAAGAACTGCTGTGACATAAACACGCCAAGATTCTGTCACATACATGTGAGCAGCAACATGGCCCGGTCTGAACAGGGTCTATATCTGAGCATACAGTGACCTGGCCCGGGGCATGCGACAAAATCCTGAGCCCTATGCATCCTCAGGGTCCTGTCCACTCCTGTGACTCCCTCCTGAGCCCTATGCATCCTCAGGGTCCTGTCCACTCCTGTGACTCCCTCCTGAGCCCTATGCATCCTCAGGGTCCTGTCCACTCCTGTGACTCCCTCCTGAGCCCTATGCATCCTCAGGGTCCTGTCCACTCCTGTGACTCCCTCCTGAGCCCTAAGTGTTCGCAGTGTCCTGTCCACTCCTGTGACTCCCTCCTGAGCCCTATGCGTCCTCAGGGTCCTGTCCACTCCTGTGACTCCCTCCTGAGCCCTATGCGTCCTCAGGGTCCTGTCCACTCCTGTGACTCCCTCCTGAGCCCTATGCATCCTCAGGGTCCTGTCCACTCCTGTGACTCCCTCCTGAGCCCTAAGTGTTCGCAGTGTCCTGTCCACTCCAGTGACTCCCTCCTGAGCCCTATGCATCCTCAGGGTCCTGTCCACTCCTGTGACTCCCCCCTGAGCCCTATGCATCCTCAGGGTCCTGTCCACTCCTGTGACTCCCCCCTGAGCCCTAAGTGTTCGCAGTGCCCTGTCCACTCCTGTGACTCCCTCCTGAGCCCTATGCGTCCTCGGGATCCTGTCCACTCCTGTGACTCCCTCCTGAGCCCTATGCGTCCTCGGGGTCCTGTCCACTCCTGTGACTCCCTCCTGAGCCCTATGCGTCCTCGGGGTCCTGTCCACTCCTGTGACTCCCTCCTGAGCCCTATGCGTCCTCGGGATCCTGTCCACTCCTGTGACTCCCTCCTGAGCCCTATGCGTCCTCGGGATCCTGTCCACTCCTGTGACTCCCTCCTGAGCCCTATGCGTCCTCGGGATCCTGTCCACTCCTGTGACTCCCCCCTGAGCCCTAAGTGTTCGCAGTGCCCTGTCCACTCCTGTGACTCCCTCCTGAGCCCTATGCGTCCTCAGGATCCTGTCCACTCCTGTGACTCCCTCCTGAGCCCTATGCGTCCTCAGGATCCTGTCCACTCCTGTGACTCCCTCCTGAGCCCTATGCGTCCTCGGGGTCCTGTCCACTCCTGTGACTCCCTCCTGAGCCCTATGCGTCCTCGGGGTCCTGTCCACTCCTGTGACTCCCTCCTGAGCCCTATGCGTCCTCGGGATCCTGTCCACTCCTGTGACTCCCTCCTGAGCCCTATGCGTCCTCGGGGTCCTGTCCACTCCTGTGACTTCCTCCTGAGCCCTAAGTGTTCGCAGTGTCCTGTCCACTCCTGTGACTCCCTCCTGAGCCCTATGCGTCCTCGGGGTCCTGTCCACTCCTGTGACTCCCTCCTGAGCCCTATGCGTCCTCGGGATCCTGTCCACTCCTGTGACTCCCTCCTGAGCCCTATGCATCCTCAGGATCCTGTCCACTCCTGTGACTTCCTCCTGAGCCCTTTGTGTCCACAGTGTCCTGTCCACTCCTGTGACTCCCTCCTGAGTCCGCAGTATATAGTGTGTGCAGTGTGCAGTATATAGTGTGTGCAGTATATAATGTCCGCTGTACATAGTGTGTGCAGTATATAGTGTGTGCAGTATATAGCGTCCGCTGTGTGCAGTATATAGTGTGTGCGGTATATAGCGTCCGCTGTGTGCGGTATATAGCGTCCGCTGTGTGCGGTATATAGCGTCCGCTGTGTGCAGTATATAGTGTGTGCGGTATATAGCTTCCGCTGTGTGCGGTATACAGCGTCCGCTGTGTGCGGTATACAGCGTCCGCTCTGTGCGGTATACAGCGTCCGCTCTGTGCGGTATACAGCGTCCGCTCTGTGCGGTATACAGCGTCCGCTCTGTGCGGTATACAGCGTCCGCTCTGTGCGGTATACAGCGTCCGCTCTGTGCGGTATACAGCGTCCGCTGTGTGCGGTATACAGGGTCCGCTGGGTGCGGTATATAGCGTCCGCTGGGTGCGGTATATAGCGTCCGCTGGGTGCGGTATATAGCGTCCGCTGGGTGCGGTATATAGCGTCCGCTGGGTGCGGTATATAGCGTCCGCTGGGTGCGGTATATAGCGTCCGCTGGGTGCGGTATATAGCGTCCGCTGGGTGCGGTATATAGCGTCCGCTGGGTGCGGTATATAGCGTCCGCTGGGTGCGGTATATAGCGTCCGCTGGGTGCGGTATACAGCGTCCGCTCTGTGCGGTATACAGCGTCCGCTCTGTGCGGTATACAGCGTCCGCTCTGTGCGGTATACAGCGTCCGCTCTGTGCGGTATACAGCGTCCGCTCTGTGCGGTATACAGCGTCCGCTCTGTGCGGTATACAGCGTCCGCTCTGTGCGGTATACAGCGTCCGCTCTGTGCGGTATACAGCGTCCGCTCTGTGCGGTATACAGCGTCCGCTGTGTGCTGTATATAGCGTCCGCTGTGTGCGGTATATAGCGTCCGCTGTGTGCTGTATATAGCGTCCGCTGTGTGCAGTATATAGCGTCCGCTGTGTGCAGTATATAGTGTCCGCTGTGTGCAGTATATAGTGTCCGCTGTGTGCAGTATATAGCGTCCGCTGTGTGCAGTATATAGGGTCCGCTGTGTGCAGTATATAGCGTCCGCTGTGTGCAGTATATAGCGTCCGCTGTGTGCAGTATATAGTGTCCGCTGTGTGCAGTATATAGTGTCCGCTGTGTGCAGTATATAGCGTCCGCTGTGTGCAGTATATAGTGTCCGCTGTGTGCTGTATATAGCGTCCGCTGTGTGCAGTATATAGCGTCCGCTGTGTGCAGTATATAGTGTCCGCTCTGTGCGGTATACAGCGTCCGCTGTGTGCGGTATACAGCGTCCGCTGTGTGCAGTATATAGTGTCCGCTCTGTGCGGTATACAGCGTCCGCTGTGTGCGGTATACAGCGTCCGCTGTGTGCTGTATATAGCGTCCGCTGTGTGCAGTATATAGCGTCCGCTGTGTGCAGTATATAGTGTCCGCTCTGTGCGGTATACAGCGTCCGCTGTGTGCGGTATACAGCGTCCGCTGTGTGCAGTATACAGCGTCCGCTGTGTGCGGTATACAGCGTCCGCTGTGTGCGGTATATAGCGTCCGCTGTGTGCGGTATATAGCGTCCGCTGTGTGCGGTATATAGCGTCCGCGCAGGCAGTGGCAGCAGTGCAGGTGGAGCGGTTCTCAGTTCAGTCACGTCCGGCCAGGCGGCAGAGATATTACCCAGACTCTCACTGATCTGTTCTGCGCTGATTTTACAAACAAACCGCCTCTTAACTCTGCTGGTTTCATTTTCTCTTCCAGCTTCAATTTACGGGACGTCTTCGGTGCGCGGCTCGTGGGCGGCTCCTCTGTCTAAAGTCACCTTCCAGCTCGCCGAGAAGGAAAGTAATACTGTCATCGAGACAGGGCCGGGGAAAGCAGCTCCCAGCAACTGCTGGGGGGACTGGTGACCAGCTTACTGCCAGAGACAGCGCCCCTCTTGTCCATAGTGCAGTACTGCAGCTCAGGACCATGCAGGTGAATCAGCTGCAATACCAGCCACTGCCAAGAGACAGGAGGGGCGCTCTTTCTGATCTTTATCTTATAAAACCCCTGTGATCATTTCTTAAAGGGCCAGTCGTGGCATATTCTTAGAGGCAGGTCCCAGCACTGGGATTTTCAGGGCACATCATTGGAGACGTGAAGGATGGGGTTAACGGCACACCACGCCAGCACAAACCAAGGATCCTAAACAATTAGCTATTCCTCTCACCGCCCCGGTCCGCGAAGTGCGGGCGCGCACAACTCATCCTACAAATTGCTCTTTTGAAGATCAAAGCCGAGCGGAATTTGTCTGTGTGCGCTGCAGATGAGATTGTAATTTAATGAATCCCCCCCCACATAGCGGCTCGGGGCTCATGGACGACAGAGCACAAAAAACGGGAGGTGTAAAGATTGGGGGGCTGGTGGCCTCGTCTCTCCTGAGTGCTCTCTTTGGCTTTAATTGGCACCTCATTAAAAAGTAATGAAAGTGACATCTTCTGTTGTCGCAGCTCCCGGCTCCGAGGGGCCGAGCCAAACTCGCAACACGTTCAATTTATAAAGCAAAGCCTCTTAAGAATTATTTATGAGAAGCGATTTCCTGCCGGAGCGTAATAACCTGTAATTGGGGCAGAGCCGCTCCGCCCCACCTCTGTGGCCCCTTGGGCCCTGTTTTGGGCTACCACACAGGGCCCCAATGCATAGTCCCTACCTCCAACCGGCATGCAATGCAACAAAAAGCTCTTTAGTCCAATCATAAAGCCCATCCTGACCCAGTCCTGCTCATACAGCTAAGGGTTTGTTACAATGTATCAGTCGAAGCAGCACAAGTCTCTCTCCTGTCTTGAGATCTGGTTACAATGTATCAGTGCAAGTTCAGGCTTGTTCTGATCACAGAAGACTGCTAGGCAGGATACAACTGTAGCAAACCCTCAGCTATGTGAGCAGGAGAAGGTCAGAGTCAGTCTTATCCTATTCACAAACAGCAAGCAGAGATCTGGAAAAAGGTGAGGAAAAGCTACAGGTGCTCTCATTGTAAAGTGATTTTGCATAAAACTGGACAATTCCTTAAATTGACCCCGACTCCTGTGCATCAAGACCAGATGCAGTTTATGCCCTGACCCTATGGTTGTCATGGTGACCGCGGATCCGAAGCCGCCCCGATGTCCCAGGTGTATATTCCGGTAATGACGGAGAGATGCTGGGGGTTCCTGGGGCTCCTTGACGTCTCAGGGCCACTGCATATTAGCAAATTAATGATGGAAATTTGATTATCTCATTAAAAGAATTTTTAGCTTTGGGGACAATCCTTCTGATTAATGTTTTATGGTAATTTCTAAGCAGAAGAGCAATAATAGTGACCTGGAAAACGAGGCTGGGGGGATAGCAGCTGGGGAGGGGGAGGAGGGGCTGTAAAACGCATCGCTTAATTCCCAGGTTACATTGTATCCACACAAAGTAACTATCTGCACCACACAGGGTTAATGGTGTCCTACATTGTAGTCACCGCTGCAGTAAAAATTCTAGAACCATTTGGATCCACAGTTAAAGGCAGCACTTTTTATGATTGCATTTTACTCATTTTTGGTTAAAAAATTAAATACAAATTTCACTTGGTCTTTATTAAAAATGTTTAGCCGTTTCTGAGAACAGGGGTTCAAAAAATGCTCAGCCGTTTCTGAGAACAGGGGTTCAAAATAAGTCTGTTTCTGTTTCCTTTGAATCCCATCATCTGACGGCTCATGTGTAGCTCTAATCTCTGATCTCCTGACCTCATAAACACTTAAAGGGCTTGTTCGCTTTTTTTATACTGGTGCCCGATCCTCTCACCTTCAATAGGACGGCTCTGTAGCTTGAATGGGGTCAGAGGGGCTGTAATCACATCGCTGCGGTTGTGACGGCGAGCAGGTAAACTGTGAAGAGAAGGCAGCGCTTGCACAAGCGCTGCGTTCTCTTCAAACAGTTGATCGGCGGGCGTTCCGTCAGTCGCCCCCCCCCGCCGATCTCGTACTGATTACCTATCCTAGCAGACAACCCCTTTAAGCCATATTCTTATCGGTATATTATGAACTGGGCTATAACGAGAGTTCATGTGGTCAGGAGTTCAGAGACAAGAGCTACACATGCTCCGTCAGATGATGGGATTCAAAGAAAACAGAAATTGCCAGCCTGCAGACTGATTTTTAGTCTCTGTATCTCAGTAACTGCTGAACAGGAAATCAGCAGAATTCTGAATACTGCTCTGGAGGTGACCAGATGAAAAAGGAAGGTGCGCAGCAGAGGGGCATAGACCCTTTGGCCAAAGCAAGTTTACAACTGGAAAGAAACGCCTAAAATGGCTTCTGCTGTTTTGAAATGCTTGTCATATGGGGATTGATGGGGATGAGACCCACCGCCACTGGTCGAGGATATACACGACCTACAGGAGAAGCCGCCATTGATGAATGCCGGCGCTATAATAAGCGCCTTGTCCCACAGTCCCAGTCATCGCTGGGGGGGCGGGGGAGACATTCGGCTTGTTTGATCCACTCACCACAGCGACAAGACCCCAACTCCTGTTGTACCAGCTCCAGTTTTATTTGGCAGCGGAAGCAGCGGCGTCGACTCTTCTGTTTGGGGCGGTTGCTGTCGGGTCGTTCCTCACTGTCTAGTAGTCGAGGCCGTTTTATAGGGGAAGCGTCATCCTCTGACTGGGAATCTGGAAGAGAAACATTGTCACATTAACGACTTAATAATGAAAGGATATGATACAACGTAACAGCGGATGATGAGGGTGATTGTACACCCACGGTCTGCTATCATGGACCTGGAGCCCACAGAGACCTGTATAGTGCAACATCTAGAGACCAGTCCTTTTCAAGGAGAACCAAGTATTGGGGATTCCAAAGTTATGGGGGTTCTTGTGGCACTGGATCTTAAAGGGCCACTCTCTCGGTGCCCCCGGTCTCAGGCGTGGGCAGGTCTGGTGCCCCCGGTCTCAGGCGTGGGCAGGTCTGGTGCCCCCGGTCTCAGGCGTGGGCAGGTCTGGTGCCCCCGGTCTCAGGCGTGGGCAGGTCTGGTGCCCCCGGTCTCAGGCGTGGGCAGGTCTGGTGCCCCCGGTCTCAGGCGTGGGCAGGTCTGGTGCCCCCGGTCTCAGGCGTGGGCAGGTCTGGTGCCCCCGGTCTCAGGCGTGGGCAGGTCTGGTGCCCCCGGTCTCAGGCGTGGGCAGGTCTGGTGCCCCCGGTCTCAGGCGTGGGCAGGTCTGGTGCCCCCGGTCTCAGGCGTGGGCAGGTCTGGTGCCCCCGGTGTCAGGCGTGGGCAGGTCTGGTGCCCCCGGTGTCAGGCGTGGGCAGGTCTGGTGCCCCCGGTGTCAGGTGTGGGCAGGTCCAGTGCCTTCAGTTTCTGATGTTGGCGGGTCTAGTGCCCCCGGTCCCAGATGTCTGTTAGGGACATCAGGGCCCCCAAGTATCATATATAGTAGTAAAGTGGTAATGGGAAAGCTGGATGCCAGGGGGGCTCTGGGGTTCTGAATGGAGGATGCCAGTGGGGGCCATAAATGGAGAATGCCAGTAGGGGTCCTTGGGATCTGAATGGAGGATGCCAGTGGGGGCCCCTGGGGCTCTGAATGAAGGACACAGTGGGGGCCCTGAATGTTGGTTGCCAGTGGGGGCCCTGGGGCTATGAATGGAGGACACAATGGGGGTCCTGAATGGAGGATGCCAATGAGGGCCCTGAATGGAGGATGCCAGTGGGGGCCCTGGGGCTCTGAATGGAGGACACAGTGGGGGCGCTGAATGAAGAATGCCAGTGCAGGCCCTGGGGCACTGAATGGAGGTTTCCAGTGGGGGCCTTTGGTCTCTGAATGGAGGACACAGTGGGGGCCCTAAATGGAGGATGCCAGTTAAGGCGCTGGGGCTCTGAATTGAGGACACAATGGGGGCCTTGAATGGAGGATGCCAATGGGGGCCCTGAATGGAGGATGCCAGCGGAGGCCCTGGGGCTCCGAATGAAGGACACAGTGGGGGCCCTGAATGTTGGTTGCCAGTGGGGGCCCTGGGGCTATGAATGGCGGACACAATAGGGGCCCTGAATGGAGGATGCCAATGGGGACCCTAAATGGAGGATGCCAGTGGGGGCCCTCGGACTCTGAATGGAGGACACAATAAGGGCCCTGAATGGAGGATGCCAGTGGGGGCCCTGAATGGAGGATGCCAGTGGGGGTCCTGGGGCTCCTAATGGAGGACACAGTGGGGGCCCTGAATGGAGGATGCTAGTGCAGGCCCTGGGGCACTGAATGGAGGTTTCCAGTGGGGGCCCTTGGTCTCTGAATGGAGGACACAATGAGGGCCCTGAATGGAGGATGCCAGTGGGGTTCCTGAATGGAGGATGCCAGTGGGGGCCCTGGGGCTCTAAATGAAGGACACAGTGGGGGCCCTGAATGTTGGTTGCCAGTGGGGGCCCTGGGGCTATGAATGGAGGACACAATGGGGGCCCTGAATGGAGGATGCCAGTGGGGGCCCTGAATGGAGGATGCTAGTGGGGGCCCTTGGACTCTGAATGGAGGACACAATAGGTGCCCCGAATGGAGGATGCCAGTGGGGGCCCTGAATGGAGGATGCCAGTGGGGGCCCTGGGGCTCCTAATGGAGGACACAGTGGGGGCCCTGAATGGAGGATGCCAGTGGGGGTCCTGAATGGAGGATGCCAGTGGGGGCCCTGGGGCCCTGAATGGAGGACACAGTGTTGCAGGAGACGTATCACTGATGATTTCACAAAGATCAGTGTGAGATGCAATGGCAGCCAAATCTTCCGAGGCCCAGCTTTCCCATGGAGTATATATAGAGTCAGATATTTATTGCAGCTTCTTACATGTGAGGGGGACTGGGAGCCCAGCACAACCAGTATATACGGTGCTGTGGGATCATGTCTAGACTACTGGTTTCCGTGGCATGTGACATCCCTGGAGGGATCTGATCAGCACTCTGCACCTCTATTATCCGGCTTTGTACGTGGGCCTCATGTCAGTAATCAGAGGACGACTCTTCCAGCGAAGGTTCTGTCGTCTGCGAGCGTACGCCGAGAACAAAGCACAGTGTGGTGCGGCGGCTGCGGCGCGGATGAAAGTGGCGGGAGATTGTGAGATACACCGCACACTCCTGTGTCTGAGGAGCAATATAAATGTAAATCCACATAGCCCGGAGGCCAGGCGTGCCCCCGCACCGATACGCCCGCGTTCCAAGGCTATTCCTCTCACCATCAAGCACAGCCGGGACCGGCGACGACAGAGGTGCTGATACTAGTTTTATTTCTCATTTGTAAAACATAAGAACATTCTGGCTGCTTTGAAAGACGGCGTGCACCTGTCGCCTACGAGATGCGCTGATGGCGTCCTGGGGACTGGAGCTAAATTTATTATGCCCATCAGATATACAGAGATCTTCCCGAGTAAGCGCCATCGACAGTGTCAGAGGGAAGCGGCTGTGGTGCCTGTAGAGGCGGGCGGCCCGGGCAGGTCCTCCAGAGCTGCCCCCTTACCCCTGCATGGACCCCACAGGAGCCGCAGAAGCTACAACTTTATAATAGACCGCGTTTCAGTTTCTCACCATGTTCAAGATCTCTGCTTGCTGTAAACAAATGGAATCTTTCTTTTTTGCTTACATTCGATCTGGTCTTGATGACATCCAGCTCACATAGGTGCAAGGTTCGTTACGGTGCATCAGAGCGCTTTTTATGTTCCTGTAACCGCTGGCTTTGATTCAGTTGGATTTTCAGCCACTCGAGGAGATGTCTCTGGGACCTTGAGGTAATCTTGGCCATTCCTGGGAAGATTCACTGCTTCTTCAAATTTCCACTGGTTCTCGCTGTGTTTTGGTGGAGTCCTTAAATCAGTCACACAAAGGAGATCATGATCGGCCAACAGCCATCTCTCCCGATGCTCCCATACACATGCATGCTCAGCTGAGCATGCATATGCTGTAAATGGAGAGGGGAGAAAGCTGCTGCTCCTTGGTCCCCTCCAGTCCCTCCTGGCAGCCACTTAGGATCAGGTATATTATAATCCAACATGCTCCCCCAATGGCAGATTTTATGAGGCCCCCATACACACCAGATGGTTGGTGGGTGAACTCAACATACATAGAATGTGTACGGACAGCCTAAAAATGAAAACTCTTGGTGGCAATGGTCAAAATGTTTTTATTTTTCCCCGGGAAATTCCTGGCCAAGAGTTCTTGTAGAAATGGCCATTACTTCAAGGTAAGCTCCACATATAGGTCCAGGATCTGTCCTGTATGCACGACATCTCCTCCCCTGGTAGCAATGCCTCCTGACACCTCCACACAAACATCCAATGTAACCTACGACTTGTAATTATATGACAGAGCAATCCTCCATGTAGATCTGGTTACTCATGGAGGTGCAATGTATTCCTATGGCAGCCGCATACAAAGGGGAGGTGGAAAACATCTGTGTGCACAGGGCTTTGTGCCTCCAGATGCTGTGGACTGCAGCCAGGAAGGACTTTGTTTAATTAGGTGGATCTACGAGAGCAGACCCTGAACTGACAAACCCCAATGAGAACGCTCCACCCATAGCAAACACATCTGCAATAGATGCACTCAAACAAAGCCAATGGACGAGGATTCGAGACGACTGCACAGAGTATCCACTATACCCCTCAAAGAGGCACAGAAACTAAAGGGATTTAAAGACATACTAATCGAACCCAGCTAACACCAGACTAAGCAAGTTGATGGCAGAACCAGCTTCAGGTGTAAGGCGCAGCAGATGCCTCCAACAGAATTAGTGAGAAACAAGCAAGAGATCTGCTGCTCGGCGCAGGCGATAACTTCTGCACAGAGACTGACCCGTGTACGATAACCAGCGACGTGTGTTGCCAGACCCTCTCTTTAAAATTAGGCAAAGAAAACTTCTAAAGTTTTTTAGCTTCATGAACTATGGAGAACATGAAGGACCCTGGGGACTCCTGGGAGAGTCCCTTGTCCCCCTGAGGTAGGAGGCAGCAGTTCCAGTAGTCTGTAATTAATAGCTCCACGTCTTGAAAGTTGCAGCTACCTGGCAAATCGAGGCATCAGTATTCAAAGCAGACTCATTAACGGGATGAGACGTCTGGAGAGGAAGCGCTTGAGATGCTGCTGTGAGGAGTCAAGAGCCTACTGACCCCAAAACTAATCTAATTATGTTTTTCCAAGAAAATACAACGCTTCGCATCAAAAGAGACCATAGCCATGGAGATCATGAGGTCCAGGCCCTAACAAGCTACCGTGTGAACCGCGCCACAATGCTGGGCCGCTCCGTGCAGAACCTCATGAAGCGGTCGGCTGATTAGAAGCACATGGCTCAGGAGACAGTTACAGAGGATATTTATATCTTCTCTACATTCCATCCATTATCTTATATCTAGAATATTTGTATCTACCGCGATGGATACTGCAACCACATATTCCACAGCGCTGTACAAACCCCTGTAGACTCATCTGTCCCCCTCTAGGCTATGCTCCCCCCTCTCCAGGCCCCAATCTCCCCTTCCAAACCTCTCTGGCCCTCTCCAGGCTCCTCTGTCCCCTAACAAACCCCTCTGCCTCCCCCAGAGCACTCTATCCCCTCCTTCAGCCTGCCCCCCTACAGACTTCTCTTTCTCCTCCTCCAGGCTAGCTCTCCCCCATCCTGAGTCCCTCTGACACCCTCCAGACTCCTCTCTTTCTCCTTCTCCAGGCTAGCTCTCCGCCTTCCTTCAGACTTCCCCCCTCCAGACTCCTCTCTCTTTCTCCTCCTCCTCCAGGCTAGCTCTCCCCCCTCCTGAGTCTCTCTGACACCCTCTGGACTCCTCTCTTTCTCCTCCTCCAGGCTAGCTCTCCCCCATCCGGAGTTCCTCTGCCTCCCTCCAGAGCACTCTATCCCCTCCTTCAGTCTGCCCCCTACAGACTCCTCTCTTTCTCCTCCAGGCCAGCTCTCCCCCATCCTGAGTCCCTCTGACACCCTCCAGACTCCTCTCTTTCTCCTCCTCCTCCAGGCTAGCTGTCCCCGATCCTGAGTCCCTCTGACACCCTTCGGACTCCTCTCTTTCTCCTCCTCCAGGCTAGCTCTCCCCGATCCTGAGTCCATCTGACACCCTCCGGACTCCTCTCTCTATCCTCCTCCAGGGTAGCTCTCTCCCATCCTGAGTCCCTCTGACACCCTCCAGACTCCTCTCTTTCTCCTCCTCCAGGCTAGCTCTCCCCCATCCTGTCCCTCTGACACCCTCCAGACTCCTCTCTCTATCCTCCTCCAGGCTAGCTCTCCCCCATCCTGTCCCTCTGACACCCTCTAGACTCCTCTCTCTATCCTCCTCCAGGCTAGCTCTCCCCGATCCTGAGTCCCTCTGACACCCTCCTCTCTTTCTCCTCCTCCAGGCTAGCTCTCCCCCATCCTGTCCCTCTGACACCCTCCAGACTCCTCTCTCTATCCTCCTCCAGGCTAGCTCTCCCCGATCCTGAGTCCCTCTGACACCCTCCAGACTCCTCTCTTTCTCCTCCTCCTCCAGGCTAGCTCTCCCCCATCCTGAGTCCCTCTGACACCCTCCAGACTCCTCTCTTTCTTCTCCTCCTCCAGGCTAGCTCTCCCCCATCCTGAGTCCCTCTGACACCCTCCAGACTCCTCTCTTTCTCCTCCTCCTCCAGGCTAGCTCTCCCCCATCCTGAGTCCCTCTGACACCCTCCAGACTCCTCTCTTTCGCCTCCTCCTCCAGGCTAGCTCTCTCCCATCCTGAGTCCCTCTGACACCCTCCAGACTCCTCTCTTTCGCCTCCTCCTCCAGGCTAGCTCTCTCCCATCCTGAGTCCCTCTGACACCCTCCGGACTCCTCTCTTTCTCCTCCTCCAGGCTAGCTCTCTCCCATCCTGAGTCCCTCTGACACCCTCCAGACTTCTCTTTCTCCTCCTTCAGCCACCCTCCGGTCCCTCTTTCCTCC
Source organism: Bufo gargarizans (assembly GCF_014858855.1). Taxonomy (NCBI): domain Eukaryota; kingdom Metazoa; phylum Chordata; class Amphibia; order Anura; family Bufonidae; genus Bufo; species Bufo gargarizans. The sequence goes on from NC_058083.1 coordinate 200,572,588, forward strand.
TCTGGCTCCTCTGGGTGAAGGATTGGGTATTGAAACTCAACATGCCTGATCCATTTCTCCCAGGACATCATCTTATCACATCTTCTCTAATCCCAAGGAATCGCAATCTAATCTCACACAGAACCCCAGATCATCAAGAAAATTCTGTCAGGAAGTTCCTTATTCCATCCCCTCGAGACAGAAATTTGTGCAGAGATGCTATTTTGTTGTTGTCCTTCAAGTAAAGAAAACTCCTGGGTGACCACCTCGTCCCCTCCATGCTAGAGGCAGCCCAGGGACCAGTACATAGTGAGAACAAAGCAAACAGCGCGTCATAGCTCAGCTTCCGAGACCCCTGTGAGACGTGGTGGGAGAAACTCTATTGGCCTCGTTTTTCAGGTCTTTCCACCTTCGGATTGTGAGTCTGCGGTGTTCTAGTACAGACGCCCACGCTGGGTTACCGCATTATGGGGACACAGACGCGCTGAATACACACGGCTTAAATATCGTCAATTAGGAGCGAAATAAAACATCAGTTTGCGGGCAACGTGTAAATGAAATTCAGATGCTGACAGAATCCCGATGCATCCGGCTCATCCTGACTGCGCTGAGCAGCAAGAGCTCACGATGAAATAACAGTCCAAGAGAGCGATGATGGCGCCGAATGTAGCTCAACCTCCACATGACAGCTAACCTAGGAAAAGCAGGGAACCCATGATATTAATGTCAGTCTTCACGGATGGGACAGATGATGGGAATTGTTGTCAGTGCCCGGCCGGTGACTCGTCTCATCATTAATTCATGTGTTTATTTCACTCTTCTCCAGTTCTTCTGCTGCCGCTCAGCTCTGTTTATCTGCCTTTGGACCTACGTGTTCCTTGTTCCCCGATGAGATCCGTGTCTTGTATACAGAAACAGGTCCAGAATGCTGAATGAGAAGTCAGAGGAAATCTGTGTCATCCCAGAAATCAGCCCGGGGACTGAACCGCAAAGAAACAGGATGGCTTCCTTATAACATGCCACCAAGGAGCATTTGAGACAAGCGGAGACCAGAATGTAGATGAAGCCATTAAGAGGACTCCATAAAGAAACGCTCATCTTGTCATCTCACCAAGTCGGGTTTTGAGAATTCAGAAACTCAACCCATCAATGTATGGAGGTCAATGCAGATGGTGAGAAGAAATGAGGAAGGTGAGGGTTACATGAATGAAGGAGGGTTAGGAGCTCCTCAGCTTCCAGTATTTCTCCACCATAGAGATGAACATATGGAGACTTCCTATCCCCCACTTAAGTCACCGCATCCGCCCCCGACAACTTGACTTCGATGAGTTGTAGATTGTCGTTCATGGTAGACAATTCTCAGACATCAAGGCGTCATCTCTGGTCATACCTATTCCATTTCATGAAGTCATTCCTCATCAAGCTTCAGAGGGAGCAAGGGGAATTATCTGCAACCAGGGCCATCCAACCACAAGGAGCTCACAATATGGATTCCATGTACTGAAAGTCCCCAAAATAGATAAGAGTAGTCAGGAACTCAATAGGCCGGCCCCGGAGGCTGCACCGCATCTTTTATAATTTAACTCTTTTCCTGTCTTTGACCATTTTTTTTTAACGCAGACAACCCCTTTCATCAATATGTAAGAAAAGTCCTACAGCTCTCTAATAGATTTTATGTATTAATTATTCACCATTTTTAAAATGTATACTTGCTGTCAGTGAACGAGAGGCAGGAATCCTGCGCACAGCTCCTCCTGTTCTCAGCTGAGACGTGGATACAACTGTATTCTAGACAATGTTCCGCACTCCAGACTGATACATTGTAGCAAACTAGCAGAGAGAAGTGCATGATAAGCTTAGCTCACAGAGCATTGTCTGGACTGGACACAACTAGAACAAACCCTCAGTTTAGGGTGGGGGGGCAGTGACCTTCGCATCAGCTAGAAGATGCAGAGATACAAATATATGTCGTAATAAAGGCTACTCCTGGCTATCGGCTGCAGCGATCTATGTGACCTCTTATGACGCCGCCTCCTCTCCGCTTATAGCGCGGTATTCATTACACACCTCAGCGGGGACCTCTCATATCAGCGCCGCGATGGCGAGCGGATCCTTTATGTGCTAATAAGTGACTGAGACGACATCAACGGCACTGAAATAAGTGTCATCGGGAGGTCGGCGCTAAATTCTGGGCGGGAACCACCTAAATCCCCTCGTTTGATCACATCCATCAATCCGGCCAATTAGACACAGAGCAAAAGATCTCTAGCGAATGGATAGGCTGCATTCTCAGTGATGTCACCGCTGATCTCTAGTGATAGATAGGCTGCATTCTCAGTGATGTCACCGCTGATCTCTAGTGATGGATAGGCGGCATTCTCAGTGATGTCACCGCTGATCTCTATTGATGGATAGGCGGCATTCTCAGTGATGTCACCGCTGATCTCTAGTGAATGGATAGGCGGCATTCTCAGTGATATCACCGCTGATCTCTAGTGATGGATCGGCTGCATTCTCAGTGATGTCACTGCTGATCTCTAGTGATGGATGGGCTGCATTCTCAGTGATGTCACCGCTGATCTCTAGTGAATGGATAGGCGGCATTCTCAGTGATGTCACCGCTGATCTCTAGTGAATGGATATGCTGCATTCTCAGTGATGTCACCGCTGATCTCTAGTGATGGATCGGCTGCATTCTCAGTGATGTCACTGCTGATCTCTAGTGATGGATAGGCTGCATTCTCAGTGATGTCACCGCTGATCTCTAGTGATGGATGGGCTGCATTCTCAGTGATGTCACCGCTGATCTCTAGTGAATGGATAGGCGGCATTCTCAGTGATGTCACCGCTGATCTCTAGTGATGGATAGGCTGCATTCTCAGTGATGTCACAGCTGATCTCTGGTGAATGGATAGGCGGCATTCTCAGAGATGTCACCGCTGATCTCTAGTGATAGATAGGCTGCATTCTCAGTGATGTCACCGCTGATCTCTAGTGATGGATAGGCTGCATTCTCAGTGATGTCACCGCTGATCTCTAGTGAATGGATAGGCGGCATTCTCAGTGATGTCACCGCTGATTTCTAGTGAATGGATAGGCTGCATTCTCAGTGATGTCACCGCTGATCTCTAGTGATAGATAGGCTGCATTCTCAGTGATGTCACCGCTGATCTCTAGTGATAGATAGGCTGCATTCTCAGTGATGTCACCGCTGATCTCTAGTGATAGATAGGCTGCATTCTCAGTGATGTCACCGCTGATCTCTAGTGATGGATAGGCTGCATTCTCAGTGATGTCACCGCTGATCTCTAGTGAATGGATAGGCGGCATTCTCAGTGATGTCACCGCTGATCTCTAGTGAATGGATAGGCTGCATTCTCAGTGATGTCACCGCTGATCTCTAGTGATGGATAGGCTGCATTCTCAGTGATGTCACCGCTGATCTCTAGTGATAGATAGGCTGCATTCTCAGTGATGTCACCGCTGATCTCTAGTGATGGATAGGCTGCATTCTCAGTGATGTCACCGCTGATCTCTAGTGAATGGATAGGCGGCATTCTCAGTGATGTCACCGCTGATCTCTAGTGAATGGATAGGCTGCATTCTCAGTGATGTCACCGCTGATCTCTAGTGATAGATAGGCTGCATTCTCAGTGATGTCACCGCTGATCTCTAGTGATAGATAGGCTGCATTCTCAGTGATGTCACCGCTGATCTCTAGTGATAGATAGGCTGCATTCTCAGTGATGTCACCGCTGATCTCTAGTGATGGATAGGCTGCATTCTCAGTGATGTCACCGCTGATCTCTAGTGAATGGATAGGCGGCATTCTCAGTGATGTCACCGCTGATCTCTAGTGAATGGATAGGCTGCATTCTCAGTGATGTCACCGCTGATCTCTAGTGATGGATAGGCTGCATTCTCAGTGATGTCACCGCTGATCTCTAGTGATAGATAGGCTGCATTCTCAGTGATGTCACCGCTGATCTCTAGTGATGGATAGGCTGCATTCTCAGTGATGTCACCGCTGATCTCTAGTGAATGGATAGGCGGCATTCTCAGTGATGTCACCGCTGATCTCTAGTGAATGGATAGGCTGCATTCTCAGTGATGTCACCGCTGATCTCTAGTGATGGATAGGCGGCATTCTCAGTGATGTCACCGCTGATCTCTAGTGATGGATAGGCGGCATTCTCAGTGATGTCACCGCTGATCTCTAGTGAATGGATAGGCGGCATTCTCAGTGATGTCACCGCTGATCTCTAGTGATGATAGGCTGCATTCTCAGTGATGTCACTGCTGATCTCTAGTGATGGATGGGCTGCATTCTCAGTGATGTCACCGCTGATCTCTAGTGAATGGATAGGCGGCATTCTCAGTGATGTCACCGCTGATTTCTAGTGAATGGATAGGCGGCATTCTCAGTGATATCACCGCTGATCTCTAGTGATGGATCGGCTGCATTCTCAGTGATGTCACTGCTGATCTCTAGTGATGGATAGGCTGCATTCTCAGTGATGTCACCGCTGATCTCTAGTGATGGATGGGCTGCATTCTCAGTGATGTCACCGCTGATCTCTAGTGAATGGATAGGCGGCATTCTCAGTGATGTCACCGCTGATCTCTAGTGATGGATAGGCTGCATTCTCAGTGATGTCACAGCTGATCTCTGGTGAATGGATAGGCGGCATTCTCAGAGATGTCACCGCTGATCTCTAGTGATAGATAGGCTGCATTCTCAGTGATGTCACCGCTGATCTCTAGTGATGGATAGGCTGCATTCTCAGTGATGTCACCGCTGATCTCTAGTGAATGGATAGGCGGCATTCTCAGTGATGTCACCGCTGATTTCTAGTGAATGGATAGGCTGCATTCTCAGTGATGTCACCGCTGATCTCTAGTGATAGATAGGCTGCATTCTCAGTGATGTCACCGCTGATCTCTAGTGATAGATAGGCTGCATTCTCAGTGATGTCACCGCTGATCTCTAGTGATAGATAGGCTGCATTCTCAGTGATGTCACCGCTGATCTCTAGTGATGGATAGGCTGCATTCTCAGTGATGTCACCGCTGATCTCTAGTGAATGGATAGGCGGCATTCTCAGTGATGTCACCGCTGATCTCTAGTGAATGGATAGGCTGCATTCTCAGTGATGTCACCGCTGATCTCTAGTGATGGATAGGCTGCATTCTCAGTGATGTCACCGCTGATCTCTAGTGATAGATAGGCTGCATTCTCAGTGATGTCACCGCTGATCTCTAGTGATGGATAGGCTGCATTCTCAGTGATGTCACCGCTGATCTCTAGTGAATGGATAGGCGGCATTCTCAGTGATGTCACCGCTGATCTCTAGTGAATGGATAGGCTGCATTCTCAGTGATGTCACCGCTGATCTCTAGTGATAGATAGGCTGCATTCTCAGTGATGTCACCGCTGATCTCTAGTGATAGATAGGCTGCATTCTCAGTGATGTCACCGCTGATCTCTAGTGATAGATAGGCTGCATTCTCAGTGATGTCACCGCTGATCTCTAGTGATGGATAGGCTGCATTCTCAGTGATGTCACCGCTGATCTCTAGTGAATGGATAGGCGGCATTCTCAGTGATGTCACCGCTGATCTCTAGTGAATGGATAGGCTGCATTCTCAGTGATGTCACCGCTGATCTCTAGTGATGGATAGGCTGCATTCTCAGTGATGTCACCGCTGATCTCTAGTGATAGATAGGCTGCATTCTCAGTGATGTCACCGCTGATCTCTAGTGATGGATAGGCTGCATTCTCAGTGATGTCACCGCTGATCTCTAGTGAATGGATAGGCGGCATTCTCAGTGATGTCACCGCTGATCTCTAGTGAATGGATAGGCTGCATTCTCAGTGATGTCACCGCTGATCTCTAGTGATGGATAGGCTGCATTCTCAGTGATGTCACCGCTGATCTCTATTGATGGATAGGCGGCATTCTCAGTGATGTCACCGCTGATCTCTAGTGAATGGATAGGCGGCATTCTCAGTGATATCACCGCTGATCTCTAGTGATGGATCGGCTGCATTCTCAGTGATGTCACTGCTGATCTCTAGTGATGGATGGGCTGCATTCTCAGTGATGTCACCGCTGATCTCTAGTGAATGGATAGGCGGCATTCTCAGTGATGTCACCGCTGATTTCTAGTGAATGGATAGGCGGCATTCTCAGTGATATCACCGCTGATCTCTAGTGATGGATCGGCTGCATTCTCAGTGATGTCACTGCTGATCTCTAGTGATGGATAGGCTGCATTCTCAGTGATGTCACCGCTGATCTCTAGTGATGGATGGGCTGCATTCTCAGTGATGTCACCGCTGATCTCTAGTGAATGGATAGGCGGCATTCTCAGTGATGTCACCGCTGATCTCTAGTGATGGATAGGCTGCATTCTCAGTGATGTCACAGCTGATCTCTGGTGAATGGATAGGCTGCATTCTCAGAGATGTCACCGCTGATCTCTAGGGATAGATAGGCTTGCATTCCCAGTGATGTCACCGCTGATCTCTAGTGATGGATAGGCTGCATTCTCAGTGATGTCACCGCTGATCTCTAGTGAATGGATAGGCGGCATTCTCAGTGATGTCACCGCTGATTTCTAGTGAATGGATAGGCTGCATTCTCAGTAATGTCACCGCTGATCTCTAGTGATAGATAGGCTGCATTCTCAGTGATGTCACCGCTGATCTCTAGTGATAGATAGGCTGCATTCTCAGTGATGTCACCGCTGATCTCTAGTGATGGATAGGCTGCATTCTCAGTGATGTCACCGCTGATCTCTAGTGAATGGATAGGCGGCATTCTCAGTGATGTCACCGCTGATCTCTAGTGAATGGATAGGCGGCATTCTCAGTGATGTCACCGCTGATCTCTAGTGAATGGATAGGCTGCATTCTCAGTGATGTCACCGCTGATCTCTAGTGATGGATAGGCTGCATTCTCAGTGATGTCACCGCTGATCTCTAGTGATAGATAGGCTGCATTCTCAGTGATGTCACCGCTGATCTCTAGTGATGGATAGGCTGCATTCTCAGTGATGTCACCGCTGATCTCTAGTGAATGGATAGGCGGCATTCTCAGTGATGTCACCGCTGATCTCTAGTGAATGGATAGGCTGCATTCTCAGTGATGTCACCGCTGATCTCTAGTGATGGATAGGCGGCATTCTCAGTGATATCACCGCTGAGCTCTAGTGATGGATAGGCTGCATTCTCAGTGATGTCACCGCTGATCTCTAGTGAATGGATAGGCGGCATTCTCAGTGATGTCACCGCTGATCTCTAGTGAATGGATAGGCTGCATTCTCAGTGATGTCACCGCTGATCTCTAGTGATGGATAGGCTGCATTCTCAGTGATGTCACCGCTGATCTCTAGTGAATGGATAGGCGGCATTCTCAGTGATGTCACCGCTGATCTCTAGTGAATGGATAGGCTGCATTCTCAGTGATGTCACCGCTGATCTCTAGTGATGGATAGGCTGCATTTTCAGTGATATAATTTTTGAGCATCACTTTCATGAAGCACCTTGCGGTGTCTGGAGCAGGGGGTGCAGATAGTTTACATTCAGCGTCTCGCCCGTGTTTTGGCGCCGCTGTCTGATATCTGGATGGTAGATGGGTTTCTATGGCGGTATATTTTGCAGTGTGATCAGACACAAGGGGATGTAATAGAGGAGCGGAGCAGCTGTAGACCCAGATTCTGCTCCGGAGTGATCACAGTCCGGCCGGCGCAGGCGGTCATCGTACCGCCCTCCGCACAGTACACACGGAGGATGCGGCCCTGGCGGACCTCCAGTTCGGCAGACACTGCATCACAGACCCCATCAGTCTAATCCTAGCACTACTGCACAGAGGTGGGCGAGGACCCCCGCTGCAGATCCATTCATCTGAATGAGGGTATTTCTGCGGTGTGTGAATACATCCCGAGCGGGTGGACAGGACGAGCGGCTGCACAGGTGATTACATCAATCTCTCTCTCTGATCGGCTGCCCTCCGGCGGTTCCCTGCGAGTGCATTAATCTGACGGCTCCCCGCGGGGCAGAGGTCTCGGCCTCTCTAACAAGTCTGCAGAAGCCTCCTGTCTTCAAGTGTTCAGCTGCTGAGACCTCGGATGCCTGCGCCTCGTGCCTCGCAGCTGGTGACAGCACAGATCTGGAAGCCTCACAAGTGGGAAGACGATTTGCGAGTAATTAGTGATTTTCTCCCTGGGGATGAAACGAGCTTCTTGGAAGTCAGAGCGACGGGATCCCCGTGAGTCTCGGCTTCATGTTCGAAAACTGCAGAACGTTTACCGCCAAGAGTCAATGAGAGTTCAGAGATCGGGAACCCGCAGCTTCAGAGATCGGGAACCCTGTCCTCACGCACACTTGGTGCTCAGTGTTCTGCTTTTACTACCGTCCCCCTCCATTGACTTCTATGGGGAAACCCCGTGAGGTGTAATTTCCACATGCCGCTGTGTGGTGGCGCTCAGTCCTTGCGCTGGAGCCTGAGAGCTTCACTGCCTCTTGAAGATACGGGACTTGGGTCTCTAGACATGCCATCACCCGGGTGCAGCTCTTGTAGATGACCGGGGGTAGGTCCAGGGGTGGACTGGACATAGACCATGTACATAACGATCTGATGCTCTCAGTATTAATTAATGCTAGGAGCTTAAGGTATTTTGTGCTGCACTATGGTACTGCAGGCCCCGCCACTTCCGTTGTCCTACCCCACCTTCTGTCAATTTGGGCTTGCCTACAACATGGGCCACTAAGTTCCCAGTCCATCCCTAGGTAGGTCTACCGGACTGCGGGTTACTCCAGAGCAAGAAGTGGTGACTGACAAACAACAGCCCTGAGCGAGGACCAGCTGCCTTAAAAGGGTTTTCCAAGATTTAAATACTGATGCCCTATCCTCAGGGTAGGTCATCAGGATCTGATTGGTGGGGTCCGACACCCGGGACCCCCACGATCAGCTGTTTGAGAAGGCACTGGTGGCCTGCTCTCAAGCTCATCAAGCACAGCACATTGTCCAGAGGATAGGTCAACAGGAAGACCCCATAACCTGCCCCGACCAAGACCGTCCATGGGATGCCAAGCAGGATCACGGTTCTGAACATTATAGATACTGACTCCATCGCTGGTCTTCACATCTTCTCAGGAGGCTCCATTCCTGCTTAGATCAAACCCCAGACTGGAGAAAAGGCAAGGGCTGCCGAAAGATTACGATTGCCCCATGAGCATTTGCTCGTTCATGGGGTGATCGGCAGTAGTATTACACTGCCAGATCATCACTAACGAGTGTTCCTGTAAACGGCTTAAGTCTCCAAATCTGGTGCACCTGCACAACGCTCTGAGCATGCGCAGTGCACAGGCGTACGAGGCGCGCGCTACAGTCAGATAACTCAGCACATACTGCGTAACGCCCCGAGAGGTCCACTGCGGAGGGGTTAGCCGACGTGTCAGTCCTCGCAGGCAGTGCTGTCAGGGCCTCCTCGCTCTCCGCACTTCTCTAATGCAGGTGTTTCTCCATCGGATCACGACCAGGAAGGAGAAGCTGAAGGGTGCAGGATGAGGAGGATGATACTGCGAGACGAGGCTCTAAAGCTTCATCAGCATAGATCACCTAAGAGCGCCGTCGCCTGCGCAGCCCCCTCCGCTGTACCCCGCTTACAACTGCTGATGAGAGGCATTACAGCCTCTATGCTTCAGCTGCTGCCCGCTCCGCTCCGCTGGACGCCAACCGAGTAATAACTGATATTTACAATCACCTCGCTGCCGGCAGATGGGGGCGAAGGGTTAACCCCTAAATGACAACTCCAAGTATTACTAGAGGAAAGGGTTAAAAGGACTGCAAGTGACATCTACTACATTATCTGATACATAGGACTGCAGGTGACATCTACTACATTATCTGTTACATAGGACTGCAGACTACATCTACTACATTATCTGTACTAAGAGAGTTATAACTGTGTTATCTGTGGTGTTACATAGGACTGCAGGTGACATCTACTACATTATCTGTACTCAGAGAGTTATCACTGTGTTATCTGTGGTATTACATAGGACTGCAGGTGACATCTACTACATTATCTGTACTCAGAGAGTTATCACTGTGTTATCTGTGGTATTACATAGGACTGCAGGTAATATCTACTACATTATCTGTACACAGAGAGGTATCACTGTGTTATCTGTGGTGTTACATAGGATTGCAGGTGACATCTACTACATTATCTGTACTCAGAGAGTTATCACTGTGTTATCTGTGGTGTTACATAGGACTGCAGGTGACATCTACTACATTATCTGTACTTCTAGAGTTATCACTGTGTTATCTGTGGTATTACATAGGACTGCAGGTGACATCTACTACATTATCTGTACTCAGACAGTTATCACTGTGTTATCTGTTGTGTTACATAGGACTGCAGGTGACATCTACTACATTATCAGTACTCAGTTATCACTGTGTTATCTGTGGTATTACATAGGACTGCAGGTAATATCTACTACATTATCTGTACACAGAGAGTTATCATTGTGTTATCTGTGGTGTTACATAGGATTGCAGGTGACATCTACTACATTATCTGTACTCAGAGAGATATCACTGTGTTATCTGTGGTGTTACATAGGACTGCAGGTGACATCTACTACATTATCTGTACTCAGAAAGTTATCATTGTGTTATCTGTGGTGTTACATAGGACTGCAGGTGACATCTACTACATTATCTGTACTCAGAGAGTTATCACTGTGTTATCTGTGGTGTTACATAGGACTGCAGGTGACATCTACTACATTATCTGTACTCAGACAGTTATCATTGTGTTATCTGTGGTGTTACATAGGACTGCAGGTGACATCTACTACATTATCTGTACTCAGACAGTAATTGCTGTGTTATCTGTGGTGTTACATAGGATTGCAGGTGACATCTACTACATTATCTGTACTCAGAGAGTTATCACTGTGTTATCTGTGGTGTTACATAGGACTGCAGGTGACATCTACTACATTATCTGTACTTCTAGAGTTATCACTGTGTTATCTGTGGTATTACATAGGACTGCAGGTGACATCTACTACATTATCTGTACTCAGACAGTTATCACTGTGTTATCTGTTGTGTTACATAGGACTGCAGGTGACATCTACTACATTATCTGTACTCAGAGAGTTATCACTGTGTTATCTGTGGTGTTACATAGGACTGCAGGTGACATCTACTACATTATCTGTACTCAGACAGTTATCACTGTGTTATCTGTTGTGTTACATAGGACTGCAGGTGACATATACTACATTATCAGTACTCAGTTATCACGGTGTTATCTGTGGTGTTACATAGGACTGCAGGTAATATCTTTCCACATTACATAGTGCTGGTGTTTGGTGGATCTGTCACATTTTATGCTACTTTTCTGTCTGAACTTGTCCCAATTTTCGCTCTGTCTTGGGGACTCGGAATTCGCTTTAGGCGTAGCGCTGTGTTTTGGACGAGACCTGTACATGTGACGCACCAGTTATATATCATTGGGGGGCATCGCTGCGCAGGATCCTGTCCCCGATTACAATACTGCGGCCCTTACCTGTGTCACAGGATCTTTTGGTTGGTGTGGTTAGAGAGACGTGAGCTGTATCTGTGCAGGGCCCACCTGGAAAGACAAACAAACCAGTCAAAAGAGGAAAATGGCCTAAATAGCAATTACCGAGAAGAACACATCCATCTCATGCCTGCCTCATCAGCTAATCCGTTCCTCCGCTATACTTTAAACTGTAGCTCTGCTCTATTAAGGCACAGCAATAATCAATAACCCCAGCTTAGAGTTTACATTCACCTGAAACCACCTATCATCTTACTGGAGACCCAGAAAGCTGCTCTGCCCACCATGCTTTACATTGCACCTCCAAAAACTTCTGCAAAGATATTAGGGAGTTGCCTTATGAGCAATTTCCTAATAACAGTCACTAGTTCATATTCCTCCACCTATGGATGGCAGTCTTGATAGCAATGTGAAATAAACTAGGCTCATAGCGCAGTTTTCCAACATTTGCGCAAAAAGTTCACGCGCAGACACTTCAGAAGACGTCGTTTTCAGAGATGTATAAAGAGAGCAGAGAATCATCCGTGAAGTTCAGCGCTTCCCTCATTTCATGTGCAGTAAATGCATATGAAAGCAGCCGAGAGATAAAGTCGTAGACAGCGAAGGGAGCGGCGGTGCGAACCGCCGGAGCGGAGCCGGCCCTTAAATAATCGAGAGGATTATCAGGTCTCCAATGGTCCTGAAATGAGAGAAATGCCAGATTTGTAATGCAAATTGCCTAATGAAGCAGCGGGAGTGAACGCGCGGTCTATTTCTGGAGAGGGGCGACTGACGCACTTCATCATTAGCGCTCTCGCTGGGAGATCTGCTCGGCCTTCCCTGAGGTGAACATACCTGGATTCCTCCATCGCCTCAGTCCAGCCGGTGGGACACAAGCATTTTATGTTCTAATTAATGGGGCTGCGCTGGGCTTGGGAAGTCCAATTAATGGAGACTGTTGATGGATCTTCCTCTCCAGAGAACGTGGCTGAGCGTAGCCGCTATACCGTGTAGCAGTGCTGGGAATAGCGCAGCGATCTGAAACAGCGCACTGAATATATACAGCACTGGAACGAAACGTCCTCCTCCAATCTCATCCCTACAGAGAGCTCTACTGTGCGCGGACTTCATTAGTGGGGCAGGAAGCAGCTACGTTCCATCAGCCATATTGTCAGTCATCAGTTTCCCGGTCGTGAGTCTGGGTAGGTAAGGCTTCTTCACGTTCTTGTCAACCAATCATTGTAAGATAATCACTGTCTCAAAGAAGAAGTAATACAAGTCATGGATATCTCCGTTCACGCTAACATGGTTCAATCCGTGGACTACACTCTGCTTCAGGGCTAGGAGGACTATTTATGAGGACCATGGACAGCTCCCCTGCCCCCATTAGTCACTATAGATGAGACTACATATGTATAAGGACCATGGACGGCACCAGTCAGTAAGTATAGAGGACTAAAGATATGTACGAGGACCATGGACAGCACCATTTGCTGGAGATGTCAGATTTAGCTACTAGATTTAGCCCAGGAGCGATGGAGAGCTCCACTTGATCAGAGAACAAATAGCTGGATGAGGATCATGGAGAGCTCCACTTGATCAGGGACTAAATATGTGGATGAGGATCATGGAGAGCTCCACTTGGTCAGGGACTAGATATCTGGATGAGGATCATGGAGAGCTCCACTTGATCAGAGAACAAATAGCTGGATGAGGATCATGGAGAGCTCCACTTGATCAGGGACTAAATATGTGGATGAGGATCATGGAGAGCTCCACTTGATCAGGGACTAAATATGTGGATGAGGATCATGGAGAGCTCCACTTGATCAGGGACTAAATATCTGGATGAGGATCATGGAGAGGTCTACTTGATCAGGGACTAAATATCTGGATGAGGATTATGGAGAGCTCCACTTGATCAGGGACTAGATATCTGGATGAGGATTATGGAGAGCTCCACTTGGTCAGGGACTAGATATCTGGATGAGAATCATGGATGGCTCCACTTGTGAGACAAGATACCTAGATAAGGATTGTGGAGAGCTCAACTTCATTAGGGACTAGCTATCTGGATGAAGATCATAGAGATTTCCACTTGATCAAGGACTAGATATCTGGATGAGTATTATGGAGAGCTCCACTTGGTCAGGGTCCAGGACCAGATATCTGGCTAAGGATCATGGACAGCTCCACTTGATCAGGGAGTAGATATCTGGATGAGGATTATGGAGAGCTCCACTTGTGAGACAAGATACCTGGATGAGGATTGTGGAGAGCTCGACTTCATTAGGGACTAGATATCTGGATGAAGATCATGGAGAACTGGATAAAGATCATCTGGATGAGGAGATGCACACTACCACTTGATCAGGGACTAGATCTGGATGAGGAGATGAGCTCTGCATTGATCAGTTTACTGGCAAACGACTATGGACAGCTCCAATGTCGGGCTAGTCAGTGATAACATAAAAATGGTCAGAGACTATGGGTGCTTATACAAGTTTATAAGTCATTAACATATTAGCCAAAACAACAGACTACCATCAAGCTACTTTGCCTACCATTGAGGAATGCAGACTACCACAACAGACTGTAGACTACCACCAAGGAATGCAGACAACCACTGAAGGACTACCACTGAGTATCACAGTCTACCATACCAGACCCTAGACTCCCACCAAGGGATACACACTACCATTTGAAGACTACCAAAGAGAATGCAGCCAGACACCGAAAAACGCAGCATCACAGAGTACCACACCAGATCATAGACTACCACCAAGGAACGAAGACTACCACACCTGATCGTAAATTACCACACCAAAGAGCACAGACTGAGAACTACAGACTTCCACCAAGGACAGCAGACTATCGCCAAGAAATGTAGTCTACCACTGAGGAACACAGACTACAATACCAGACATATAGTACCACCAAGGAATGCACACTACCACCGAGTACTACAGACTACCACACCAGGCCAGAGACTATCACACAGGAATGCAGACTACAACAGAATGTAGAATACCACCAAGGAATGTAAACTAGCATGAGGAACACAGACTACCACCAATCATTGTAGACGACTACACCAGGCCGTAGACTATCAAGGAGGAATGCAGATTCCCACACCTGATTGTAGACTACCACCAAGTACCACAGACTGCCAGACCATAGACTACTCCTGAGAAATGCTGAATGCCACTGAGAAACATAGACTACCACAGACTTCTTACCAAGAACCATACACCACCACACAGGGTTAAGGGTCCCTATACTCATTTGCGGGGGGCTTCAGATCTAGGACATAACCATGAGACAACTGCAGCCACTAAACATGGTGGATGTTCCTTTTGAAAAACAAAAACCTTGTGTAAAAGCAAAAGCGTTGATGACAGTCACACAGATCGCCCTGCAGACATCTCCGCAGCCGGCACCATCACATGAAGAGACTGTGGCCAAGGGACATTACATAAAGCTCTGGGGTGATTTAACACCTGGTTTTCGTCACCCATTTTGCATTAGCGCGCCAACATCATCTTCCATCCTGACACGGAGATGGCCCATAGATCACCGAAACGTCTCTCCTAAGTAAGAAGCCCACGCCACAAATAACATCCTGCCACTTGTAATGTGCGCTGCGCTCCCAATGATAAAGTCAACCCAATTTGTTTATTACCATCCACTGACGAAGAGATGAAAGGTTCATCAGCTCTTCACAGGTGGAATGTGGCAGGACGGAGAATTTACCGGGATGGATGGTGATAAAAGCTTCTCGAAAAAAGTCTACAAACTCAATTCTCCAGGGATTCGGGCAGTTTTTGTTGGTTGGATTTTTTTCCCTCTCTAAGTAGCAGTATTTTTAAGCTGGTCTGCAAATCAATGCTGGCCTACATCCAGCTCGTCCATCGCTCCCTCGTCACGTAGACGCTCTCAGGAGATCTTGTTAAGCCAACGGGCCAATTCAATGTATTCACTGCATAACCGTGAAGCAGGGATTTTTTTTTCCCCTTTACTGCAGATGGGTTAAGATAAATGGATAGCCCCGGTAACCGCTTCTGTGTTGCAGCTTTGATAATTGGACGCCGTTTCAAACAGGAGACAAATTAAAGCTGCTGTTTAACAACGCGGCACAAGACGGACTCTTTTGTTACCGGCAGAAAGCAATGACCTTCAGATGCTTTATTTCCAAGGAGTAAGAGTAAAACAAAAGACAAAAAAATATGTTTAACTTCTTCAGACAGAAGACGTGTAGACAAAGACATGCTAGAACTGAGGCATCGCCACCACGGGTGACGCTCAGAGCAGGAACCAACTAATCAACACTGATCTTGTAGGACAGGGCAGCAAAGTCCCACCTGGTGGTGAATGAGCTTCACCAGAAAATCTACCGCAAACACACTGCTTGCAAACCGCGCAGTAACGAGAAACTGAAACTCTGTACAATATGTGCACAAATCGCGATCATCATACAAACAACTGTATGGAACCAAATCTAGAACGTGACTGAGAAAACATCAGAGACGAGGAAACAATGAAGCGTCTCCAGGAACCGACTCATCTGAGGACGAACGTTCTTCACAACTTCACCCAAGCCGTCCCCTCCCTGGGGGCTGAAAACTGCCAAGACGGACAATTAAAGACGGACATATTATCACTAGAGATGGCCTTGTGATTTGCTGAACGGGCAAACAGATGGCGATGTCCGCCAGCGCCATATTCTTTTACATTGTGAAGAACTTTGACCCATGACACATCCACCAGGTGGTACAGGACAGTCACTTGAGACGTTTCAGCACACGGACATACCCCCTACCCTATAAATGGACCTGATCTGGCTGCCATTTGCCAGTGTAGGGAGAGGTTGCTGTGTGGAGCAGGGACAGGCTGTTAGCGTCCATTCACACGTTCGCAATTTCGTTCCGCAAATTGCGGACAAATTCATTTCTATGGGGCAGCACGATGTGCTACATGGACACGGAATTGCGGACCCGCACTTCCGGGTCCGCAATTCCGTTCCCGAAAAAAATAGAACATGTCCTATTCTTGTCCGCAATTGTGGACAAGAACAGGCATATTCTATTAGTGCCGGCAAAATGCGGAACGCACATCGCCGCTGTCCGTGTTTTGCGGATCCGCAAAACACGTTGCGGATGTGTGAATAGACCTTTAGGGACACCAAACGCTAGCTAATAGGGCCACAAAAGTCCTTTTAAGGACTGGTATAGGTGTGCTATCGATAGGTGTGATACACAGAGGGGTGCGATATACTTATAATATACTTTCTAACAGACAATATATTATAGTGCATCTGTATTGTGCAGCAGTTGTGTGCGGTTCTGCTGACATACCGCAGCTATAATGAGGGACAAACGCTATTGGAACAAATCATTTCTACTGGTGTAATTAACCAGTTGCCCCCCCCCCAAAAAAAAAGTGATTAAAGCAGCGGTGCTATATACCAATAATATTCGTTCTATATAGTGCATTTAGGTAGTGCAGCATTTGTCTGCGGTTTTGCTGCATTACCGCAGCTACACAGAGTGACAAACGCTATTGGAACAAATAATTTATTTTCTGTCCGTTGAATGCATAATTTTTGGGGCCTGTAGTCCACTGGCCTGCTGTAACATTGATATCCAATGACCGTGTAATCTACCTCCAGCCACATAATCACTTGTTCTTTTCTGTACAGTGAATGTCTAATCGTTGGGGCCTTGGAGGAATTCAACACCAGTGATGACCACATGTTATCGGATTTCAACTATTATCATTAGGGTTTTTTTTCAAGAGGGGGGGCAAAAAAAACTGAAGACTTGCCTGAATGCCGGATCTGGCATTTTTCCCCATAGGAATGTATTAGTGCCGGATCCAGCATTTAAGATACCGGAATGCCGGATCCGTCCTTCCAGCCTGCGCATGCGCAGACCGGTAAAAGTGTGAAAAAAAAAATACAAGACGGATCCGTCTGTCCGCATCCGGATCAGTCTCACAAATGCTTTGAGTCACATCGAAATCAGCGGATCAGGCGGGCAGTTCCAACGACGGAACTGCCCACCGGATCACACTGCCACAAGTGTGAAAGTAGCCTAAGACACATATTTTTTGTTGGAATTTTTGCCATTGATCTCCCTCTGGTCACTGTCCATGTTGTGGGACTATTTGTGCACTTCTACTAAGTATTTGGTGGCTGCAAATATAACCTGAAGATTTTTCAGGAGCGCCTGCTATTAAAGTAAATGGGGCCCGTCGCGAACTTGTGGTTTGCGAACCGTCCCGGCCGATGTTCATTCATCACTAATTATCACATCTGATCAGATACATGTCCCTGACTATGAGCAGCACTATAACAGTTATATTCTTGTACATAGGAGGCAGTATTATAGTAGTTATATTCTTGTACATAGGAGGCAGTATTATAGTAGTTATATTCTTGTACATAGGAGCAGTATTATAGTAGTTATATTCTTGTACATAGGAGCAGTATTATAGTAGTTATATTCTTGTACATAGGAGCAGTATTATAGTAGTTATATTCTTGTACATAGGAGCAGTATTATAGTAGTTATATTCTTGTACATAGGAGCAGTATTATAGTAGTTATATTCTTATACATAGGAGCAGTATTATAGTAGTTATATTCCTGTACATAGGAGGCAGTATTATAGTAGTTATATTCTTGTACATAGGAGCAGATTATAGATAGACTTCTATGTTAGTACGATAGGCGTATTATATAGTTATATTCTGTACATAGGAGCAGTATTATAGTAGTTATATTCT
The DNA here is from genome assembly GCF_014858855.1 of Bufo gargarizans. Lineage (NCBI taxonomy): Eukaryota > Metazoa > Chordata > Amphibia > Anura > Bufonidae > Bufo > Bufo gargarizans. The sequence goes on from NC_058083.1 coordinate 200,590,946, forward strand.
TGTACATAGGAGCAGTATTATAGTAGTTATATTCTTGTACAGTACATGAGCAGTATAAGTGTTATAATTCCTTGTACATAGGAGGCAGTATTATAGTAGTTATATCTCTTGTACATAGGAGCAGTATTATAGTAGTTATACTCTTGTACATAGGAGGCAGTATTATAGTAGTTATATTCTTGTACATAGGAGCAGTATTATAGTAGTTATATTCTTGTACATGGAGAGCAGTATTATAGTAGTTATATTCTTTGTACATAGGAGCAGTATTATAGTAGTTATATTCTGACATAGGAGCAGTATTATAGTAGTTATATTCTTGTACATAGGAGCAGTATTATAGTAGTTATATTCTTAGTACATAGGAGCAGTATTATAGTAGTTAGTTCTTGTACATAGGAGCAGTATTATAGTAGTTATATTCTCTGTACATAGGAGCAGTATTATAGTAGTTATTACTCTTGTACATAGGAGCAGTATTATGTAGTTATATTCTTGTACATAGGAGCAGTATTATAGTAGTTATATTCTTGTACATAGGAGCAGTATTATAGTAGTTATATTCTTGTACATAGGAGCAGTATTATAGTAGTTATATTCTTGTACATAGGAGCAGTATTATAGTAGTTATATTCTTGTACATAGGAGCAGTATTATAGTAGTTATATTCTTGTACATAGGAGCAGTATTATAGTAGTTATATTCTTGTACATAGGAGCAGTATTATAGTAGTTATATTCTTGTACATAGGAGCAGTATTATAGTAGTTATATTCTTGTACATAGGCAGTATATAGTAGTTATTCTTATATACTTGTACATAGGAGCAGTATTATAGTAGTTATATTCTTGTACATAGGAGCAGTATTATAGTAGTTATATTCTTGTACATAGGAGCAGTATTATAGTAGTTATATTCTTGTATAGGAGCAGTATTATAGTAGTTATATTCTTGTACATAGGAGCAGTATTATAGTAGTTATATTCTTGTACATAGGAGCAGTATAAGTATTATATATATCTTGTACATAGGAGCAGTATTATAGTAGTTATATTCTGTACATAGGAGCAGTATTATAGTAGTTATATTCTTGTACATAGGAGCAGTATTATAGTAGTTATATTCTTGTACATAGGAGCAGTATATATAGTTATATTCTTGTACATAGGAGCAGTATTATAGTAGTTATACTTGTACATAGGAGCAGTATTATAGTAGTTATACTCTTGTACATAGGAGCAGTATTATAGTAGTTATATCTTGTACATAGGAGCAGTATTATAGTAGTTATATCTTGTACATAGGAGCAGTATTATAGTAGTTATATCTTGTACATAGGAGCAGTATTATAGTAGTTATATCTTGTACATAGGAGCAGTATTATAGTAGTTATATTCTTACATAGGAGGCAGTATTATAGTAGTTATATTCTTGTACATAGGAGCAGTATTATAGTAGTTATTCTTGTACATAGGAGCAGTATTATAGTAGTTATATTCTTGTACATAGGAGCAGTATTATAGTAGTTATATTCTTGTACATAGGAGCAGTATTATAGTAGTTATATTCTGTACATAGGAGCAGTATTATAGTAGTTATATTCTGTACATAGGAGCAGTATTATAGTAGTTATATTCTTGTACATAGGAGCAGTATTATAGTAGTTATATTCTTGTACATAGGAGCAGTATTATAGTAGTTATATTCTTGTACATAGGAGCAGTATTATAGTAGTTATATTCTTGTACATAGGAGCAGTATTATATAGTTATATTCTTGTACATAGGAGCAGTATTATAGTAGTTATATTCTTGTACATAGGAGCAGTATTATAGTAGTTATATTCTTGTACATAGGAGCAGTATTATAGTAGTTATATTCTTGTACATAGGAGCAGTATTATAGTAGTTATATTCTTGTACATAGGAGCAGTATTATAGTAGTTATATTCTTATACATAGGAGCAGTATTATAATAGTTATAGTCTTGTGCATAGGAGCAGTATTATAGTAGTTATACTCTTGTACATAGGAGCAGTATTATAGTAGTTATACTCTTGTACATAGGAGGCAGTATTATAGTAGTTATATTCTTGTACATAGGAGCAGAATTATAGTAGTTATATTCTTGTACATAGGAGCAGTATTATAGTAGTTATATTCTTGTATATAGGAGGCAGTATTATAGCAGTTATATTCTTATACATAGGAGCAGTATTAGAGTAGTTATATTCTTGTACATAGGAGCAGTATTATAGTAGTTATATTCCTGTACATAGGAGCAGTATTATAGCAGTTATATTCTTGTACATAGGAGCAGTATTATAGTAGTTATATTCCTGTACATAGGAGCAGTATTATAGTAGTTATATTCTTGTACATAGGAGCAGTATTATAGTAGTTATATTCTTGTACATAGGAGACAGTATTATAGTAGTTATATTCTTGTATATAGGAGGCAGTATTATAGTAGTTATATTCTTGTACATAGGAGCAGTATTATAGTAGTTATATTCTTGTACATAGGAGGCAGTATTATAGTAGTTATATTCTTGTACATAGGAGCAGTATTATAGTAGTTATATTCCTGTACATAGGAGCAGTATTATAGTAGTTATATTCTTGTACATAGGAGCAGTATTATAGTAGTTATATTCTTGTACATAGGAGCAGTATTATAGTAGTTATATTCCTGTACATAGGAGCAGTATTATAGTAGTTATATTCCTGTACATAGGAGCAGTATTATAGCAGTTATATTCTTGTACATAGGAGCAGTATTATAGTAGTTATATTCCTGTACATAGGAGCAGTATTATAGTAGTTATATTCTTGTACATAGGAGCAGTATTATAGTAGTTATATTCTTGTACATAGGAGGCAATATTATAGTAGTTATATTCTTGTACATAGGAGCAGTATTATAGTAGTTATATTCCTGTACATAGGAGCAGTATTATAGTAGTTATATTCTTGTACATAGGACCAGTATTATAGCAGTTATATTCTTGTACATAGGAGGCAGTATTATAGTAGTTATATACTTGTACATAGGAGGCAGTATTATAGCAGTTATATTCTTGTACATAGGAGCAGTATTATAGTAGTTATATTCTTGTACATAGGATGCAGTATTATAGTAGTTATATTCTTGTACATAGGAGCAGTATTATAGTAGTTATATTCTTGTACATAGGATGCAGTATTATAGTAGTTATATTCTTGTACATAGGAGCAGTATTATAGTAGTTATATTCTTGTACATAGGAGCAGTATTATAGTAGTTATATTCTTGTACATAGGAGGCAGTATTATAGTAGTTATATTCCTGTACATAGGAGGCAGTATTATAGTAGTTATATTCTTGTACATAGGAGCAGTATTATAGTAGTTATATTCTTGTATATAGGAGGCAGTATTATAGCAGTTATATTCTTATACATAGGAGCAGTATTAGAGTAGTTATATTCTTGTACATAGGAGCAGTATTATAGTAGTTATATTCCTGTACATAGGAGCAGTATTATAGTAGTTATATTCTTGTACATAGGAGGCAGTATTATAGTAGTTATATTTTTGTACATAGAAGCAGTATTATAGCAGTTATATTTTTGTACATAGGAGCAGTATTATAGTAGTTATATTCTTGTACATAGGAGCAGTATTATAGTAGTTATATTCTTGTACATAGGAGGCAGTATTATAGCAGTTATATTTTTGTACATAGGAGGCAGTATTATAGTAGTTCTATTCTTGAACATAGGGGATGGTATTATAGTAGTTTACCATTGAGGTATTTGCACTGTTGCTTATCTTGGATGATGCAGGATTGGTGAGGGTATTACTGATGGTAAGAAGGCTAAATAGTACACATTGCCTATGTAGGTTAGTTTGTATATGAGCCATGCTATGGTATATAAAAAAAACAATGTCATGAAGCATTTAAAATACAGGATTGTAACAGGATTATTTCAGCCAACTGCTTGCAAGTAACAGCCGGATGCTCACACCCTGTTCTGTCTCGTTCCTCTCGTTCCAGAGTATCAGTAATGGACGGTCCGGTCGTCGCTGTCCTTACAGGACCTGTGACTTGAGGCGACACATATCAGCCTCTTGGCGTCTCCAGGCATCTGATTCCTCCGCTAATGAGATCACTTAAGAAAAATGGATTTGTCATTCGTCCGGCTGGGAAGGACCGGCCGTCCTGAAGCTCTCGGAGTGCGCTGTACTCGGCGAGGGCGCTCGTCAGATAGCGGCAGCTTTTCCGGCAGATTTATTGGTCTATCAAGCTTCTCTTAATTAACATGACATTTACATAACAGTAGCTCATTAATTTCAGGCTACGGGCGCCGGGGGCTAATTACTGATGCATTACCCCTTCTCAAACAGGTTGTCAGATTTCTGCTATTATCAACATCATCATCTCCGGAGCGCTAATGATTTACCTTTTTCACATTAAATGTGTCTCTCGGCTGCAGTATTGCAAACTGCAAAAAGGTGCGACCGCCGCGTCTGACGGATCCTTAGTCTCTGCTGCTTAGGGGATGTTTCCAGGATTCGTCCTCCGGGGAATGGCTGATCCTCCCTGATCTCCCACATCCCCAGCACATTTACAGCGCTGCGCAGGTCCGCACATTAATATGGCGGTGAGACCATCCCCCACCGCAGCCGACCGGAATGAATGGAAACATCTTCACTTCTTTACATTCAAGCCTGTTAAAGTCCAAGTCTTCATATGGTTGTTTCTGGTGATCCACGCTGGTAGGGCTGACAACCCCCGAGTGTTAGGCGGATGCTAATTAATTGGTTGTCACCTGATGTTTTATACATATGAATGACTTAACACCTGCTTACTTATATCCCACCAGTCTTTCTTTCTTACTAACTGGTTTGCATGTCAGTCCTTACTGTTACCATGGCATTCTATTCATGCATTAGAAAGCATATGAGGTTAATAGGAGGAACATACTTTAGCATCCAAAGCATGTGGTTGTTGTCAGGGATTTTATTACAAGACCCGGAGGCTCATATTGCTATTCTCCTTCTTTACTCTGACCAATAGCAGCAAAGATAAAAATAAATATTGAACATTTGAACAGCCCCTCCCCCTAGTCCCAGTATAACAGGCCACTCCGCCTGCAAATCCTCCTCTTTCTTTGCTGCTGACCGCAGAGATAAGTACCTGTGATATTTGTCTGATTACTATTACTGTTTCTCTTATTGTAGTTTTTTCCCCCTTTTGGGTTTTATGTGATACTCTATTGTTTGCAGGTTGTTTTATGGGATCTCCCATTGACTTTTGCTGTGTGATTCCTTAGCACAGCTCTGGTGACCTGTGTTCAGGGGTACCCTGTGTGTCCGATTATCCCTTTGGGGGTTATCATCCCCTTCTGTCTGTGCCTCTCCCTATCAGGGTTTGTTACTTCTGTCATCTGACTGAGTTTTTTCTCTCTCCCCGGCTTGCCGTTCGCACTGCGCACCTCCCCTCGCTCTCCCTCCCCCATCCGCTTATCTTTTGCGCCGCGGCTCACCTTTGATCTGGCCGCCGGCGCTCCTGCTTGCCGCGCTTCGCTCCGCCCGAGATCTCGCGAGATCTCGGGCGCTTCCGCTTCCGGGTTCAGTGCGGCGCTCCGTAGTCTCGGCGCGCACGGTCCTGCATCTGCTCCGGCTCCTGTGCTCGGCGGCCTCCCTGCTTACCGGTTCCCGCTTCTTTCTATCAGGTTTCTCCCCCACTCTAGTTCCTCTCCCTGGCTGGGGAAAATCCTCACCAGCGGAGTTCTTAGGGTAGGATTAGTGTTCAGTTTAACCCCTTTCACTACAGATATAGAGGCGGGCTGTGTGATAATGCCCCATACAGATCTCAGTGGGCAGGGCCCTATGGAAGAGGATATGCCTCAGGCTGATTTAACCCCTTCTGGGGATGATTGTGAGATTGGGACACCCTCTGCGGATCCTTCCCTGGTTTTTCAAACTACCTTATCTAATGTGATTGCTGCGGCCATGGGATCAATGACTTCGGTCATTTCCCAGTCTATTGCCCAAGCCCTTGCAACCCATCCAGCTGCCTCTCCCACCCCACAGCCCGCTACGGTATCTAAACCTACCGGGCCAGGGCCTGCCTCCAGAACAAGCTTGACTGGTGACGTTGTCTCCACCAATGTTGGCGCGCTGGGTTCGCGCAAGAGAGCCTGTACGCGTCAGGCAGAACATACGCGCAGTTGGAAAAGTGCTAGAGCACTACAGGATGTAGCGTCCGGCTCTGAAGTCGGTTCGGATGAGGAGGCTTTAGGTGACGCCTTTGAGGAGGCAGAGGACGACCCTTCTGGGGTCATAGATTCAAACCCTTTACCCGGGTGCAGCTCCATGCTTTCGGCAGCAGACGCGTCTTTGACGGACCCGTCAGGGCAACCTCTCTTTGACCCGGATTCCCTACACCACCCTCGGTCTGCGGAATGGTTGCCGTTGGAGCATGTCTCCAAATATTTGGAGGCCCGAGTGCGTTGCCCCCTCTCCAAAGAGGCGCGCAACAAGCTTAGGGCGGAATGCCCCAGACCCGTAATTCCCAACAGGGTGTGCGAGACTCCGGCGGTAGACCCTAAAATGACCCAATTCCTCACCAAATCTGGGTGGAATCCGAGGAAGGGTCTGGAGTCGGCCCTGCGTGCCTGTCAGGACAAGCTCCTGGACATATTTGGCCCCCTGGCAAAGATTTTTGATCTGGCCGAGGCTGCCAAGGCCGAGGGTAAACAGGTAGACCCTCTAGAGCTGCGCGAGTGGGTGCAGCGCGCGATTTGCGTGGCAGGAAACGTCAACACGTCCCTGGCCATTGAACGGCGCAAGGCCATTCTTTTCAAGATTGAGCCTAAACTCTCCAACTTGGCGCTCACGGAAGCCGGTAAGGAGGCCCAGGGCTTGCTGTTTGGCGAGTCCTTTATTAAGGACTTAGGCCGTTTTGTTGGTGCCTTTACAGCACTCGATAAGGCCCAGAGTTCAATGAAACGGGTGTTTCACGGTAGGGTCTCTACCAGGGCCGGCAGTTTCAGGGGCCGTCTGTCCGGCCGTGCCCACTTCCAATCCCGTGCTACAGGCAGAGGCTCCTTCTCCCAGAGACCTGCATTCCAGGAGCAGAGGCGGGAGACATCATCTTTCTTCCCTTCCCAGGGAGGATCCTGGAGACCTAGAGGATACAGAGGAAACCCTGGTTCCAGACGTCCTTATGGTAAGACCGATGCCTCATTTCAATTCTTCAACTGTTTGTGTAGGGGGCAGACTCCAGCTCTTTTCTCGAGCTTGGTCGCGCATCACCTCGGACCAATGGATTCTCTCCACGGTCAGGGGTTTCCACATAGAGTTGACATCTCCTCACCTATCCATCCCGCCCCCACATCCGGCAGTGCTGTCAGTAGAGAGCCGCATACTTGTGGACTCAGAGCTATCCGAGCTCTTCCGCAAAGGGGCCATAGAGCCGGCTCCGGCATCCACTGGTGCGATAATCAGCAACATTTTCTTGGTGGCGAAAAAAGGGGGCCAGCTTCGGCCTGTCATCAATTTACGCGCTCTCAACGCGTTCGCCAGGTACCGCCATTTCAAGATGGAGGGCATCCATCTCCTGCGGGACCTGCTTCAGGTGGGCGATTGGATGGTCAAGTTGGACCTGAAGGACGCGTATCTTACCGTCCCTGTCGAGGGCGCGTCCAGGAACCTTCTATGTTTCCTTTGGAAGGACAGGATTTGGCGGTTTACATGCCTCCCTTTCGGCCTCTCTTCTGCTCCGTGGTGCTTCACCAAGCTGATGCGCCCTGCTATGGCCTGGCTGCGCAGTCGGGGGGTTCGTCTCATCGTCTATCTGGACGACATCCTGATCATGGCACAGGATCATGCAGTATTACTGAATCACCTTCGCTGGACAATGGATCTCCTGTCGGATCTGGGTTTCCTTCTCAATCAGGAGAAGTCCTGTCTCACCCCGGCTCGCGAGATGGAGTTCCTGGGGTTTCTGGTGGATTCCACGGCAGGGACTCTCAGCCTACCGCCGACCAAGGTCCGGTCCATTCGGAAGGAGTTGTGCAGAGCCAGGTTGTCTTCCCAGATCCCGTTGCGTCAACTAGCCAGGATCATAGGCCTTCTGGCTTCTTCCATCCAGGCGGTCTTCCCAGCCCCACTACACTACCGGGCCCTCCAACGACTGAAGATTTTCCACCTCCGGAGGGGGGCTTCCTATGCGGATTGGATTTCCCTGGACGAGGAAACCAAGGAGGAGCTATCCTGGTGGATCCACAATTTACAGGCTTGGAACGGCAAGGCTATTTTCGGTCATCGCCCGGACTTCATGGTGGATTCGGATGCCAGCCTGTCGGGCTGGGGAGCTCACTGCGAGGGGATCTCAACCGGAGGCGGCTGGTCAGCGGACGAAGCGGGATTCCATATCAATGCGCTGGAACTGTTGGCAGGTTCGTTCGCAATCAAGAGTTTCACGAGAGACACGGCCAAGGCTTGCATTCAACTTCGCATGGACAACGTGTCGGCAGTGCGTTACATCAACGGCATGGGCGGTACACGTTCCACCATCCTATCTCGGTTGGCGAAGGATTTCTGGGACTACTGTCTGGACAAGGAGTTGATCGTCTTGGCGGAATATCTTCCGGGCGTCCAGAACATTCGGGCAGATTGGAGCTCTCGATATCTCTCCGACTCCAGCGACTGGCAGTTAGATCCGGCAGTGTTCCGTTCCTTAACGTCTCTTTGGGGGCCTTGCTGTATCGACCTGTTTGCCTCCCGCCTGAACACGCAGCTGCCACGTTTCTACAGTTGGCGCCCGGACCCGGAGGCCGAGGCTGTGGACGCATTCCTACAGGATTGGTCGCGGGGTCTGCTTTACGCATTCCCCCCCTTTCAGCTGATCCCCAGGACCCTGATTCACGTACGCCGTCATTCAGCGGATCTGGTTCTGCTGGTCCCGTTTTGGACTTCCCAGTCGTGGTTTCCTCACCTTCTGGAAATGATGATGGAGACCCCGTACTTGCTCCCGACATCTCAGACTCTCCTCCGAGGTCCGAATCACCAGCTACATCCTCTCCTCCTGGACGGTTCTCTGCGCCTGTTGGCGTGTCGCATTTCAGGGGTCCCTGGGAGGTCCCGGGAGTTTTGGGAACAGCTAGAGTCCTGTTGGAGAACGCTTGGGCCCCAGGGACCAGAAGATCTTACAGATCTGCCTGGGGATCTTGGGATCGCTGGTGCGTGGCTAGGGACTTGGATCCCGTTTCGGCTCCTGTGACGGAGATCTTGGATTTCCTATCTTCTCTTTTCGACCAGGGCAAGGCATATCGCACGATCAGCCTTTTCAGGTCGGCCATTTCTGCGTCCCACCAGGGGTTTGACGGTACTCCTGCGGGGCAACATCCTTTGGTGTGCCGTCTATTGCGTGGCTCTCGGATGTCTCGGCCTCCTAGACCTAGATTTTCGGCTACTTGGGACGTGTCTTGTGTCCTCTCGTTTCTAACTTCTTGGCCTCAGAATTCAGACCTGTCCTTAAGGCAACTGTCGGCGAAGCTGGTCACTCTTTTCTGTCTAATTTCCTGCAAGCGGGTGTCTGACGTCCGGGCTTTGGATTATGATGCCCGCTCGTATACTCCGGAGGGGGTCTCCTTTGACATCTCTAGGAGGACCAAGTCTCACATACGCTCAGTTGCTTATCCGGCTTTCCCGGCCTCGCCTTCTCTCTGTCCGGTGGAATGTCTCAAGGGTATGAAGCTCGCACTTCCATTCATCGATCACGGGAGTTTTCTCATCTTTTCCTCTCTACCATTCGTCCGTTTGCCCCGGTGACCACTCCCACGCTGGCCAGGTGGATGAAGTGGATCATGGAATTGGCGGGCGTGGACACTTCCATTTTTTCGGCGCATTCTGCTAGGGGGGCATCCGCTACCTCTTTGGCGGTGTCTGGCGCCAGGTTGGAGGACATTTTGAAGTTGGCGGACTGGTCCAGAGTGTCCACGTTCAGAGAATTTTACTTCCGTCCAGGTCCTCACGTTTTCTCATCAATCATTGAGAATTTGTCTTAACTTTGAACTCGCAATATGAGCCTCCGGGTCTTGTAATAAAATCAGGTGATTTTCCTATTTCATGACGTAAAGTCATGATTTTATTAAAGACACGGAGGCGAGTATTGCCCACCCTGAGTTCCCTCCCTATAGGTATGTTTATTATTCTGAATGATGTTTATTCTGCAGATAGTATTGATTTGTGTCATACAAATGTTGTTCTTAACTCTATGAGTTTTTTCCTGAGTAGGTTTGTTCGCAACCAGTTGATTTTGGATGCCATGTCCCAATTTTTGTTACTGTCATTTTTCTGTTTTTTCACCTTTTCAGGTTGAGACCGGCCCGGTGTGCGGTGTCTGTTGGTCTACGTCGTCGGCAGTTCGGTTCCGGCCGTTTGGTTGATGTGGACAAATCAAGGAGCATCCTTCGGCGCTGTTTCCGGCTCTTCCCGTTTCGCTTCCGGATGGAAGGCGGTTGTTGTTCCATGATGTTCTGGGACTCTTGGTTTTTCCGGTTCTGTTGGATGTTCGGTCTTGCGTTACAAAGAAAGAGGAGGATTTGCAGGCGGAGTGGCCTGTTATACTGGGACTATGGGGAGGGGCTGTTCAAATGTTCAATATTTATTTTTATCTTTGCTGCTATTGGTCAGAGTAAAGAAGGAGAATAGCAATACTCGCCTCCGTGTCTTTAATAAAATCATGACTTTACGTCATGAAATAGGAAAATCACCTGATTGTCAGGGCCATCACTGCTGCCCCCGGACTTCAACAGGATTACCACACCTACAAGGGTACTGGTAATCTGCTGCTTACCACGAGGTTGGCGCTGCCGTGGGGACAGGTCTATGAGGCCGACACTACAGTGTGGGCACTTCTATGGTTACACACATATGGAGCTGGCACTGCTACATTGACCATTGCACATGACTGGCACCGCTACATTGACCATTGTACAGGACTGGCACTGCTACATTGACCATTGTACATGACCGGCACTGCTACATTGACCATTGTACAGGACTGGCCCTGCTACATTGACCATTGTACATGACCGGCACTGCTACATTGACCATTGTACAGGACTGGCACTGCTACATTGACCATTGTACAGGACTGGCACTGCTACATTGACCATTGTACAGGACTGGCACTGCTACATTGACCATTGTACATGACCGGCACTGCTACATTGACCATTGTACATGACCGGCACTGCTACATTGACCATTGTACATGACTGGCACTGCTACATTGACCATTGTACATGACTGGCACTGCTACATTGACCATTGTACAGGACTGGCACTGCTACATTGACCATTGTACAGGGCCGGCACTGCTACATTGACCATTGTACATGACCGGCACCGCTACATTGACCATTGTACATGACCGGCACTGCTACATTGACCATTGTACATGGCTGGCACTGCTACATTGACCATTGTACAGGGCTGGCACCGCTACATTGACCATTGTACATGACTGGCACTGCTACATTGACCATTGTACAGGGCTGGCACCGCTACATTGACCATTGTACATGACTGGCACTGCTACATTGACCATTGTACATGACCGGCACTGCTACATTGACCATTGCACATGACCGGCACTGCTACATTGACCATTGTACATGACCGGCACTGCTACATTGACCATTGTACATGACTGGCACTGCTACATTGACCATTGTACAGGACTGGCACTACTACATTGACCATTGTACATGACCGGCACTGCTACATTGACCATTGTACATGACCGGCACTGCTACATTGACCATTGTACATGACCGGCACTGCTACATTGACCATTGTACATGGCTGGCACTGCTACATTGACCATTGTACAGGGCTGGCACCGCTACATTGACCATTGTACATGACCGGCACTGCTACATTGACCATTGTACATGACCGGCACTACTACATTGACCATTGCACATGACCGGCACTGCTACATTGACCATTGTACATGACCGGCACTGCTACATTGACCATTGTACATGACTGGCACTGCTACATTGACCATTGTACAGGACTGGCACTACTACATTGACCATTGTACATGACCGGCACTGCTACATTGACCATTGTACATGACCGGCACTGCTACATTGACCATTGTACATGACCGGCACTGCTACATTGACCATTGTACATGACCGGCACTGCTACATTGACCATTGTACATGACCGGCACTGCTACATTGACCATTGTACATGACCGGCACTGCTACATTGACCATTGTACATGACCGGCACTGCTACATTGACCATTGTACATGACTGGCACTGCTACATTGACCATTGTACATGGCTGGCACTGCTACATTGACCATTGTACATGACCGGCACTGCTACATTGACCATTGTACAGGACTGGCACTGCTACATTGACCATTGTACATGACCGGCACTGCTACATTGACCATTGTACAGGACTGGCACTGCTACATTGACCATTGTACAGGACTGGCACCGCTACATTGACCATTATACAGGACCGGCACTGCTACATTGACCATTGTACAGGACTGGCACTGCTACATTGACCATTGTACATGACCGGCACTGCTACATTGACCATTGTACAGGACTGGCACTGCTACATTGACCATTGTACAGGACTGGCACTGCTACATTGACCATTGTACAGGACTGGCACTGTTGCACAGACACTGTGGTTTCTTGGGTTATGTGAGGTCAGGTAGGACACGTGGCGTGTATTCTCGCAGTAGCCATACGTGTATACTGCGTGTGCTGCCTGTAGACCCGATCGTCGTACCCACAGAATATGGTAGAGGAGAACGGTGTAGTGCCGGCTGTGGATCGCCTGCAGGATGAACTGTATGTGCAACCCATTACCCGCCTGTTACATAATTACCCTGTGACTAATTGTGCCGCCTCTGCTCCATCACTGGGCATGGACTGCGACGGCTCCGCAAGCCCTGGACCTGCAAGTCTCTGCACTGGTGCACTCCAGGCTGCCCTGCTGGTTCAGAGGGATTGTGGGAGACAGCAGAGCCGCGCAGGGGGCATTACAGTGCCTGCAGCTCTGGATGTGAGCAGAGTAGAAGGCGTGGTGTGTAGCAGGGACTTACATTCCTCTTCACTGGGAGAAGCTACATTCAGGTCCGTGGAGAGCGGCTGGCTGGGGCTACTGCTCTGCGAGGGTATAGAGGTATTTCCGTTGTCGCTGTTTATCTCGCTGGGGAACAGATCTGATTGGCTGCTGCTTGTGCTGGGGGCGGAGTCTTCGTCCGGCTGTTTCTTCTGGAAATCTTTAGATGAAAAACAGGAAACACAAATTAAGACTTGTTACAGGGAAACCATCATCATGTCCAGTCACAAGGTGTGGGCGTGGCATTCACACGTCTCCGCCCCCTTCTAGCACCCTGCCTATTGTTTCCACCCCCTGTCAACTGTCTCCGCCTGTTAGACCTCTCCTCCCTGGTCCTGGAGATGACGTGACGGTATACATGGCTCCATTCCCCGTCAGTCAGAGGGTGTGATGAGGACCTACTGGCTCAGTGAGGACCTACTGGCTCGGTGAGGACCTACTGGCTCAGTGAGGACCTACTGGCTCAGTGAGGACCTACTGGCTCAGTGAGGACCTACTGGCTCAGTGAGGACCTACTGCTTCAGTGAGGACCTACTGGTTCAGTGAGGACCTACTGGTTCAGTGAGGACCTAGTGGCTCGGTGAGGACCTACTGGCTCGGTGAGGACCTACTGGCTCAGTGAGGACCTACTGGCTCAGTGAGGACCTACTGGCTCAGTGAGGACCTAGTGGCTCAGTGAGGACCTAGTGGTTCAGTGAGGACCTAGTGGTTCAGTGAGGACCTACTGGTTCAGTGAGGACCTACTGGTTCAGTGAGGACCTAGTGGCTCAGTGAGGACCTAGTGGCTCAGTGAGGACCTAGTGGCTCAGTGACGACCTAGTGGTTCAGTGAGGACCTAGTGGTTCAGTGAGGACCTAGTGGCTCAGTGAGGACCTACTGGCTCAGTGAGGACCTACTGGCTCAGTGAGGACCTACTGGCTCAGTGAGGACCTACTGGTTCAGTGCCTTTTCACATCAGTCGAGCACCAGGAGACTACCAGCCTCATCATCCCCAGCATGGGGCTCATGGAGTGCGATGCATTCATTATCGGTGGAGCTGCTGAACTGAGAAACGTTTCAGCTACAAGTGCGTGCAATTAGCGGGGAAGGCGAGAAGCGAGACGTTAGCAGCTCGCCGCCAAACGCAACAAAGAATAATTGACTCCTTTTAATTGATCTGAAAGCGCAACTTCTGTCATGGAGAGGGAGGAAAGAGCGTCCAGCGACGGGGCGTCACCGAGGGGGTACGCGGCGGCACATAGGGTCAATTCACACGGGGCAGATTTGTGTGTAGAAAATCTGCAATAAAGCTGCACCAAAACCGCACAAAAACAAACAAAAACAAAAAAACGCACAGAAATCCGCATTATTCGCGGTGCGGATTTTCTGTGTGTGTAAAAACCCCCACTGATGTCTATGGGGAAACCCACAAACTATTGACATGCGGCAGATTTTAAAGGTCAATTTCTGCACCTAAGAAAAAAGCAAAGTGTGAAAACCTCATCCACTCTGCCGGTATTGTATTACAGCGCGCGAGATCCGCGTAATCTGCATCGTACGCAGCTAGCCTCAGGGTCAGATTGGTTACAGAAATGTCTGCTCCTATTGGGTTTGCAGAAATCCAAGCACATCTCAGTTCAGAAGCATGGGACGGATTTTAGGCGCGTGTGTGTGTGTGTGTAGGGGGTGGCCCTAGAGCAGGGATCAGCAACCTTCGGCACTCCAGATGTTCTGAAACTACAGCTGCCGGAATGCCCCATTCACTGCTGTGTGAGAACGGGCGAGCATGTTTGCATGCTGGGAGTTGTAGTTTCACAGCAGCTGCAGTGCCGAAGGTTGCTGAACCCTGCCTTAGCGTTCCGCTCCAGAAAGGGAGGTCCATGACAGTCTGACTCCATGCACAGAGGTCAGTATTTCTGGAGTGTCCCTTTAATCTATCATTCTGATTGGAATAATTGAGGAATGCGTCAGAGGTTTCCTCTCTGTGGCAACAACCACTTACCTACCCTCCTACTGTCTCCTATAGTGTCCCCGCCCGCCTACCAGATCCTTGACTACGGTCTCCGCTTGTCGCCTCTAGCTTCTATGCGGGTCTGTGCGTCCCTCTGGTACCAGACAACAAACCAAACCTGCATAGTCGGATCTTGACCCAAATTGCCGTTTGCCAACTGACCCAACGGGTGCAAAGCCGTATGGCTGTAGGTCAGACTACACAAGGTCTGCTTGTAGTCTGTTACCATGGAGACACAGCTCTGCACAGCAATGGTAGACACAACATTTCAGGACATTTCCAATGTTGCTTCCTTTTTCAGCTTTGCACGCACTGGAACATTAGAAGACATTGCTTGCACGGACCTTCCCTCTAAATAGGACTAATTGCAAAAATGGTTTGTCTGTGGATGTGGAGTTATCACAGATGTACCTCAATACGTAGATGAACCGAAATTCACAGTAAAGGGACCTTTAAGAACCTGAAAATGGTGGACGCACCGCAAAACTGCGAAACCTACCGCCACCTAACCTAGTGACCTGAAGCAGGCCAGTGCATCACGGCGAGGCAGAGCTTCCTGCGACCACCTCTACACATGGTGGTCACCCAGCTGGTGGGAAGCGGTCGCTGAGTGTTGTAGTGAGGGGATGCAGCGGAGGTCGCCATCTCATAGAAAATCCTGAGCTATCGGAGCAGCGGAGACACTTCTGGTCCCAAACTGTCAGGGAACATTCGTCATCTTCCGACGGCCGCTGAGCGAGGACGAGCAGAAAAATCCGCGAGAAGAAAATTTCCATACGCTCATGAATCAAAATGTCAGCCGTGCGGCGCAGAAAGAGAAACTGACCTATATTTGTGAACCCAAAAGGTCAGAGCTGATAAATTCTTCTTAGGCGGACTGGGGGGTACACAGCAGAGCTGTGCGGGCGCCCGCGTCTTCAGCGTTACATAAATATTCAAAGCGGCGCCTCTTGTCAGGTATAAATGGCGCCCAAAATGAGAAAACGGCGGCGTCTGAGGCGTACATAGAAAATAGCAAAATATGTAATTGTCGCAACCCACGAAGTTCAAATAACTGGTCCGGTACGACATACGTGTCATGTGTTCATACATGTGTTACAATGGTGCGAGTGTCAGGCCACACCCCTTATTTAAAGGAAACTGTCAGCAATGAGGGAAAGCATCAATTCCCCAGCTCCAGTGTACACGGGGCATGCTTCGCTGTGCTGCATTGTG
The DNA here is from genome assembly GCF_014858855.1 of Bufo gargarizans. Lineage (NCBI taxonomy): Eukaryota > Metazoa > Chordata > Amphibia > Anura > Bufonidae > Bufo > Bufo gargarizans. The sequence continues at coordinate 200,607,315 of NC_058083.1, forward strand.
GGACTTGTAGTGTTAACACCAGGCGCTAAACTGTAGTCTGGAATAGACTGCTAGAATCCTAGCCCCAGCCTGCAGAACTGCGAATGCAGCTCTGGAGGTTTACACCAGGAGCAGGCGCAATGACGTGCATAATGGGAGAGTGTAAATTACAAGCAGGATAATGGTCTCCTCCAGTAGATTATATCTGCATGGCGCCAGAGGGCACGCCACCCCCATCTTAGCCGACCCCCAACCAGCCTAAACGGCAAAACTGCTGCAGAACGTCTTCCATCATGAATTAACGGACACTTTATATATATATATTGTTATAGTCCAGCACTGGAGGGGTTAACACGGCAACACTGAGTCTCCCTCCATCTTTGAGGGCCCTCCAGTACATGATGAGGGTGATCCCTCCAGGGGCTCCCAAGCACAGCCCAGAAACCTAATACATACAGTACGTTATTCCCGGGATGCGGAGGGTCTGCGGGGTGCAATCGCAGTGTCTACAAATCGGCTCCACTCCACCTGCAGGGACCTCACATGGGCCCCTCACTCACCATAGGGCCACTTAGACTACATGAATGGCCGTTGATCCTCCTGCATAAATCCAAGCTGCAGTTGAAGGAATGGTGCACCAGCAGGGTCAGATCCGGGGTCACAAAAGTGTACGAAACCATATGAAGCCGACAGCAGAGGTGGCCCGCTTGCTGTCAGTGAATGTGTGTGTGAAGACCTCCCCTGACCTGCTCCTGCATTACAGTTGCTGATACAATTGTAGCCTCTGGAAGGAAAACGGTCGGAACTCCGGGGTGAAACAATGTATCAACACAGGAAGAATGCAACAAACTATCAGAACAGGAGGTTTGTGCTGCACAGATACACTGTAACAAACCCTCCACTGCGGGACACCAAGAGACTGAGAAAGTTCCAGAACTTTCTCTAAAGGAGGTTTATGAATGAACATTCCCCTGCTATACGGACAGGCAGATATTCTACAGGTGTTATACTATGTGATCCGGGGAGGAGACCCCGGCCTGACACTAACCCATCATCCGCATGGCAGATTAAACGCAACAAGAACCTCAATGTGTGAACGACGTCTTAGTCACAACTTTCTGAATGTGACAAACGCCTCAGCCGTTCCCACACACAGACTGCCGCGCTTGTTGTGACGTCTCGTATCGGGCGGGTTGTAACTTACACGGAAATGGAGGCTATAATTATTATTTCCTGAGAAGAAAACCGTTCAGCGGCACAAAGAAAACTCCAGAATCCCATCCAGAGCTGTAATCCCAAATATACTGCCAGCTACAGGGCGGCATGTCAAACACTGTGCACAGATACAGTGCTGCTCATGGTGCACTGTGGGAGTAGTAGTCTATAGACCGCTGTAAGAGAGATATCACATTATTCAATGGGATGTTACTGCAGGTGACATCTACTACATTATCTGTACTCAGAGAGGTATCACTGTGTTATCTGTGGTGTTACATAGGACTGCAGGTGACATCTACTACATTATCTGTACTCAGAGAGGTATCACTGTGTTATCTGTGGTGTTACATAGGACTGCAGGTAACATCTACTACATTATCTGTACTCAAGGAATTATCACTGTGTTACATGTGGTGTTACATAGGACTGCAGGTGACATCTACTACATTATCTGTACCCAGAAAGTTATCACTGTGTTATCTGTGGTGTTACATAGGACTGCAGGTGACATCTACTACATTATCTGTACTCAGAGAGGTATCACTGTGTTACCTGTGGTGTTACATAGGACTGCAGGTGACATCTACTACATTATCTGTACACAGAGAGTTATTACTGTGTTATCTGTGGTGTTACATAGGACTGCAGGTGACATATACTACATTATCTGTACTCAGAGAGTTATCACTTAGGTACTTGTGCTGTACAACCAGTTTGCCCACTAGAGGGACAATGTAGAAATATTCCTATAATTCGTACCCTGGGCTGCTTTGTGTTCGGGCTTCACACTTCTCTTGAGGTCAAACAATAAACAGAAATACGTTTTATAAACCTTCAAACTCTACTGACAGGAGGCGCTCTACCACGTCTTCAAGCAATACCTGTCATATTGTGCCGAGTTAGGAAACTGTTCAAATTCAACCAAGTGAAAAATCTGCTAAGTTTGTATATTCTCCCAGTGATTGCATGGGTTACCTCCCAGACTGCAAAGACAGACTGATGGGGAATTTAGATTGTGAGCTCCAATTGGGACTGCAAATGATAATGTCTGTAAAGCGCTGCAGAATATATTGGTGCTATATAAGGAGCAGAAATCTTATAATACTGCCTCCTATGTACAAGAATATAACTACTATAATACTGCCTCCTATGTACAAGAATATAACTACTATAATACTGCCTCCTATGTACAAGAATATAACTACTATAATACTGCTCCTATGTACAAGAATATAACTACTATAATACTTCTCCTATGTATAAGAATATAACTACTATAATACTGCTCTCATGTACAAGAATATAACTACTATAATACTGCTCTCATGTACAAGAATATAAGTACTATAATACTGCTCCTATGTACAGTAATATAACTACTATAATACTGCTCCTATGTACAGGAATATAACTACTATAATACTGCCTCCTATGTACAGGAATATAACTACTATAATACTGCTCCCATGTACAAGAATATAACTACTATAATACTGCTCCTATATACAAGAATATAACTACTATAATACTGCTCCTATGTACAAGAATATAACTACTATAATACTGCCTCCTATGTACAAGAATATAACTACTATAATACTGCCTCCTATGTACAGGAATATAACTACTATAATACTGCTCCTATGTACAAGAATATAACTGCTATAATACTGCTCCTATATACAAGAATATAACTACTATAATACTGCTCCTATGTACAGGAATATAACTACTATAATACTGCTCCTATGTACAAGACTATAACTACTATAATACTGCCTCCTATGTACAAGAATATAACTACTATAATACTGCCTCCTATGTACAAGAATATAACTACTATAATACTGCCTCCTATGTACAAGAATATAACTACTATAATACTGCTCCTATGTACAGGAATATAACTACTATAATACTGCCTCCTATGTACAAGAATATAACTACTATAATACTGCTCCTATGTACAAGAATATAACTACTATAATACTTCTCCTATGTATAAGAATATAACTACTATAATACTGCTCTCATGTACAAGAATATAACTACTATAATACTGCTCCTATGTACAGGAATATAACTACTATAATACTGCTCCTATGTACAGGAATATAACTACTATAATACTGCCTCCTATGTACAAGAATACAACTACTATAATACTGCTCCTATGTACAGGAATATAACTACTATAATACTGCTCCTATGTACAGGAATATAACTACTATAATACTGCCTCCTATGTACAGGAATATAACTACTATAATACTGCCCCCTATGTACAAGAATATAACTACTATAATACTGCTCCTATGTACAAGAATATATCTACTATAATACTGCTCCTATGTACAAGAATATAACTACTATAATACTGCTCCTATGTACAAGAATATAACTACTATAATACTGCTCCTATGTACAAGAATATAACTACTATAATACTGCCTCCTATGTACAAGAATATAACTACTATAATACTGCCTCCTATGTACAAGAATATAACTACTATAATACTGCCTCCTATGTACAAGAATATTACTCCTATAATACTGCCTGCAATTCGGACAGGTTGGAATGGCTTTCTCATACTCTCTATATTCCGGATACATTCTCTGTGAATATTAGGTTGTATTTCGCTTTCCTTCACGGATCACATTTCAGCCAGTTTTCCGGTTTGGATAAGCGGCGCATACGTTATGGGATGGCTTATCTCTGTTCTGGCAGCTATGGGGATGAATTACATTATACCTTTTACACTGGAAATATTCAGGAACTGGTTGTCTTGCGTTAGAAGGTTACGGTGAGGCCAGGGTGAAATTTCCAACTCTCCAACGCTCTGCGCTAAAAGGCAAGAAATCCAATACCGCGGAATAAATGATGAGGAGATGAAGTGCAGCTCGCGAGGACTCCGCAGATACAGAAGCATCCGCTCAGATGTGAATAACTACATTATCTGTGCTGCCTGCAAGAGACCGGCGTGACCACAGGGGACAGAGGTGCTAATGCTGTGTTAGGAGGTTCTGCAGACGATGGGGCGGGAGTATTATACCGTAATATGATGAGGAAGACAACACCACAAGCTGTTCCACACGATTAGCTCTGCTACATCTGTCTATAGAGCTGTGAGTGATCAGCAGTGAAATTTATCCATTTTCCATCATTACTTGTCTCTTCCAGGTGACGGATTCTCATTCCAAAGCCAATTGTTTGGAGTCAGCGTGGGATTACACTGGATGATAATGAGAACACCAAATGAAGACAGACGAGAGGACCTCATCGCCAGATGAAATGTGACGCTCCCATCTGAGGAGGTGAAATGAGGTCACATGACTGCTCTCACTCCATAAGGAGCCACCAGGAACACTAACCCCTCCAGCCCTTTGGTCCCTGATAATTCCACCCTCTGCTCCTCAGGTCTATGGTTCCATCCTCTGTTTCCCAGGCCTCTGGACGTTCAGTTCCCTTTTCTTAAGGTTTCTGTGCTCTGCTCCTCAGGGCTCTGGTAATTCTACCCCCTGTTCCTCAGGTCTATGGTGTTTCCATCCTCTGTTCCTTAGGCCTCTGGATGTTCAGTTCCCTTTTCTTAAGGTTTCTGTCCTCTGCTCCTCAGGGCTCTGGTAATTCTACCCCCTGTTCCTCAGGTCTATGGTGTTTCCATCCTCTGTTCCTTAGGCCTCTGGATGTTCAGTTCCCTTTTCTTAAGGTTTCTGTCCTCTGCTCTTCAGGGCTCTGGTAATTCTACCCCCTGTTCCTCAGGTTTCTGGTGTTTCTTTAACCTGTTCCACTGGTCGCCGGCGTTTCCTTCCCCTGCTCCTGAGGTCTCTGCCGTTTTCTCTAGTCACTCATTGGGTTTCTAGTATTTCCTCCATCTTTTCCTCAGGCCCTCAATATTTTCTCTCCTCATCCCCAAGTCTCAGTGGATTGGACATATAGGTAAAGGTACTGAATACAGTGGATTGGACAGAGAGGTACAAGTACTGGACATGGTTGGCCAGATGGGTAAGGGTGCAGGAGATGGCTGTTGGATTGGACATATGGGTTAAGGCACAGGAAATGGCTTTTACACAGGTGTGTTAAGGTGCAGGACATGGCTGTTGGACAGATGGGTAATGATGCAGGGTGTGGTTGTTGGATAGATGGGTGAATTTGTAGGACATGGGGGTTAGACAGATAAGTAGAGGTTGAGGACATGGTTGGAAGGGGTGAAGGTAGAGGATATGGGGGTTGAACAGATGGGTGAAAGTGCAGGAGTCACTTTGGGGTTGAACAGGGGGTGAAGGTGTAGGACATGGTGGTTAGACAGATAGGTGAAGTTGGAGGACACAGTGGAAAGGAGAGATGGGGAAGGTTCATTATATGGGGGTAGGACATGGTAGATTGGACAGATGGATGAAAGTTGAGGACACTGTGGTTGGACAGGTGGGTGAAGGTGGAGGATATAGTGGATTGGCTAGATGGGTGAAGGTCTAGCTTTGATTACCCTCCCTCCCACACTTCCTCTTGTTCTCTCTTCCTCATTTGACCCTGTAAAAAGCCTCCAAGCTCCTCTCTTCTTCTTGATGACTTGCAGTAGAGATCTTATTCCCTCACACCTCCTTCAGTCTCTCCACCCAGCTGTCAGTCACCTAACTAAAACATTTATCCTCTCTCTCTTCTGGTATCTTTTGGTCTTCTTTTAAACAAACATTCTGTTATAATGCGACTACTAAAATAAAAACCTCTCGACCCAATCTGTGCTGCTAACTACCGACCTGTGTCTAACCTCCCCTTCATCTCTTTTTTTTTTTTTTTTTTATAAATTTATTTTCCACATATAAAAATACAAGTGAACATGATCAAGATAATCAATAATAGAGCAAAAATATGCTCACACAATTAGTACACAGTTCTCATTTCATATACAAAACATCTATAACCCCAACCTATCCCACCCCCCCCCCTCCCCCCCACCCCTGGTTGTCTTGGTGGTTTCTATAGAGAATTTGATTTCGTGATCCCATATCGGGGATTTGGGTTTTCCAATTTTTAGTCTCTTCCTGCCTTGCATACAGTTAGTTTTCCTATTTCATTTTATTGCAGGCATATTCATATCTCTGCACCCTCTCACTTAACTTCTTCCACTCTACAATATTTGGTGGTCTATCCGCCCCCCACTCTCTGGCTACAACGACCCGCGCCAACATTAGACCCTTTTCCCATTTACTTTCGCTTTTTCTGTCCAACCCAACTTCCTTAATGTAGCCCAGCACCGCTGTCGAAATCTTCAATGGCACACTACACCCAGTTACCCCAGTGAGCTCCTGGAATACCTGGGCCCAATAAACCTGCATTCGAGAGCAGTACCAGATCACATGAATGAAGTCTGCATTGTACATTCTACACTTCCAACATCTAGAATCATTTGTTTTATACATCCTGCTCACCACCCAGGGAGTTATATAGGTTCGATGGAGAATGAAAAACTGTATCAACCGGAAATTACTCGATATAGTACATCTCTTTATACTTTTATAAATAAAACCCCAATCTAAAGTATCAAACTCCACTTCCTGTGCCCATTTACTCTCACTTTTAAATTTAATCACCCCACCTAACCCCCTCTTAATCTTTTTATATATCTGTGAAATTGATATTTTAGTCCCATTACGATAATAACAGAATTCTATAAATTCTGAATATTTTGTGTTTAAATATTTTTTGTTTTTAGTTAACTCAAATGCATGTTTTAATCGATAATATCTAAATCGTGTAAGGGTGTCTACCTCTATACTAAGCCCAATTTCTTCTAGTGTCTTCATCTTTCCTTCCACCTCAATCTGTGAAATAAACTTTATACCGTTTCTTTCCCAAAATAAATAATCATCTAACCTCTGAAACTCAACTAAATATATATTTCCCCATATAGGGGTAATCCTTGATGAGTGAACTATACCCAGTAATTTCTTAACTTTAACCCATATTAAGTATATCATTTTACTAATTGGGCACCTCCTGCCCTTTATTTTTAACATCCCTGTTTCTAAGACGCTAACCATGTTATACTGTGTACCTTCTCTCTTGTCCAACAGAAAGCGACGCAAACTGTCGTCCTCCGTCATTAACCATTGCAGCTGGGATGCATAATAGTAGCCCCGAAAGCATGGAACGGACAAACCACCATCTTCTTCATCTAACCACAAATATTTTTGTTTCAACCTTACCCTTTTTCTCCCCCATATGAGATCATTTATCAATCCCTCCAATGCATTAAAAAAGCGATCGTCTATCCATACAGGGCATGAGGAGAGCACATATAGAATCTGTGGTAGCAAAACCATCTTAACAATAGCAATTCGATCAGCCTGACGAATCAATAACCTTTGCCAAGTGCTTATTTTATTTTTCACCTTTTTAATCAATGGGGTGATATTAAATTCTATATACTCCTGGATCCTGGAACTGATTTTTATTCCGAGATAATCAAATGTTTCTGTGGGTTTCAGAATTTTGATGTTTAAATCCTTTTGCATTATTTCATATCCGATTGGGAGCAGGACAGACTTTGTCCAGTTGACCCTAAAGCCAGAAATCTGTCCAAACTGTTCTACTATCCCCATCAGATATGGGACTATCAACGCATCTCCTTCCAAAAAAAACAAAATGTCGTCCGCATATAAGCATATTTTGTCTGATGCACCCCTTCCCCCAAACCCCCTAATTCTGTCGTCTGCTCTAATCTTACACGCCAACGGTTCAACAAATATGGCAAATAATAATGGGGAGAGTGGGCACCCCTGTCTAGTTCCCCTCTGTAGCATTATTGAATCAGATATATGACCATTAATTTTCACCCTCACTTTCGAATGACGATAAAGCACCTGTACCCACCTAATAAATTTTTCCCCTAAGTTCAATTCATGCATTATCTTCCAGAGATAGGCCCACTCCACCCTGTCAAACGCTTTCTCCGCGTCCAGAGACAGGATGGAGTGGGCACCCTCCTCACTCATCTGGATATTCAGCAAAGTCCTACGAATATTTGTTTGGGCCTGACGTTTTGGCACAAACCCTGATTGATCTGGGTGTATTATTTTTTCTATAACTCTTTTCAAACGGTTTGCCAACAATTTAGCACATATTTTAAAGTCAGTGTTGAGAAGAGAGATGGGGCGATACGACTCCACCTTACTCTCATCCTTACCCTTCTTCCCTATCAGGGTTATTACAGCCTCCGACAGAGAGGCCGGGAGTTCACCCCTATCCATTGACTCGTTAAGAACCTGCAAGAGGACTGGTAGGATAACCTTTCCATATCTTCTATATATCTCAAAGGGGAGGCCATCCAACCCGGGACTGGTATTCCCCTGTATAGATTTCAAAGTTTCCCATAGTTCCTCCAATTTAATAGGACCATTCATCAATTCACTCTCCTCACCGGAGAGTCTAGGGAGCGCTACTCCCTCCAGGAACAGTTCTATATCTCCGGGCCCCCCCACTCCCTCCGAGGAGTAGAGGTCCTTATAATAATTAACGAATTCCTTCTCCATTTCTCCCAAGTTGGACGTCATCCCCCCATCTCTCCTCTCAACACCCTTAATTCTACAGCCCCCCTTTTGGTTCTGTATAAGCGAGGACAACAGTCTCCCGGGTTTTCCCGACTCCCTGAAATATCGTGCCCCCTCGAAAAACACTTTTTGTTGTGCCTTATCCACCAGGTAATCTTTTAGTAAGGTTTTAGCCTCTTCTAACTGGCCCACAGTTTCGGGGAGGTTTTTTTCCAGGAGTGTCTTCTCTATATCCTTTATATTCTCTTCCAACTCTTTCTCCTTTTTAGCAAACTCCCTTTTTAGCCCCTTGATTCTGCCAACAAGGATGCCCCGTAGGTATGCTTTAAATGCATCCCATACATACCCTATTTGTGTAGATCCTAAATTAATTTTCCAGTACTCAGAGATGTCTTCCATAATACTTTCATCCTTGTCTAGCAGATTCAACCAGTGCGGGTTTAACCGAAACTCTCGGCTTTTTAACCCTGCATTCATTTTCAAAGCCACGGTCATAGGCGAGTGATCGGAAATACTATTAGTCTCATACCTCATTCTTTCTATCTGCTCTACCAGTTCCGGGCTGGCTAATGCCATGTCTATTCTTGACATTATTTTACTCCCACGGCTGAAACATGAATACACTCGTTTATCTTCATAGAGATACCTCCACACATCTATTAATAACAATTCCTGGGATATTCGTTTGAGAAGAGTTGGTTGACTTGTATCATATTTATCATTTGAAAGCACAGAATATCTATCCAACCTCCTATTCATAACATTATTAAAATCTCCCATAATAAGTATGGGACATTTACTTCGAGAGTCGGCAACTTCCACCAAACGATGAATTACACATGCGGAAAATGGTGGTGGTATATACACAAAAGCCAAAATGCAGACTAACCCATTCCACTGGCAATGCAAAAAAACATATTTACCCCTTTCATCTATCTTCTGGTCAAGTGGGAGGAAGTCTACTTTATGATGAACATATACACTGACTCCACATGAGTAGGTAGAAAAACATGAATGATACTGGTACTTCGCCCATTTCTTCATATATAGGTTTGTCTTATCCTTTGTGTTATGTGTCTCCAGTAATCCCACAATTGCCGGGAGATGTCTAGTAACCAAGTCAAAAACCATAACCCTCTTAAACCTATCTCCCAGACCTCGTACATTCCATGTCAAAATCCTACTCATGTGTGCCTCCCACCTGCGGTCTCATACTTCCCCCCTCTAGGCCCACCAAGACAACCATCCCACACATCACCCTCCCAACCACCCCTCCCATGCCCCCCCCCTCCTCCCCCAACTGATTGGCGGGATCTAAGATCCCCCCCACCTCTTACACTAAACCCCTTCCCCCCCCCCTCACCTCCCCCCCCTCGTGTGTTTCACTTTAATTCATAATCCTATTCCCTTGGCATCCAACCATTCCACCACCTCCTCTGGGGAGCCAAAAAAGCTAACTTGTTCGCGATATATCACACGCAGCTTAGTAGGATATATCAATGAGTACTGTATCTGTGCAGCTGCTAACCTTTTTTTTACTTCTTTAAACTCACGCCTTTTTATCTGTGTTGCCCTGGAGTAATCTGGATATAGCTCTATATTTGTTCCATTATACTCTATAGTTTGCATCTTCCTTTTGGACCTCATTATTGCATCTCTATCCTTGGAGCATAGTATTCTGGCTAAGATTGCCCTAGGCGGGCTCCCTTTCGGAGGCTGTTTCCCCGGTATCCTATGTGCTCTATCCACTAGGAACCCTGGAGAGAGAATCTCTTTGTCGAAATTTTCCTGAAGCCACTGCTGAATGAATCCCGTCGCATCCTCTCCTTCCACACCCTCTGGGAATCCCACTAATCTAATGTTCGTCCTACGTGCCATATCCTCCATTGCAGTTATTCTGTCTACCAAGATTTTCTTTTCCCCATCTATACCTTCAACTCTTTTCTTTATTCCTTCCATATCCTTTTTCATTCCACCTGTGGAGATCTGCAGCTCTTTCACCTTTTCCCTAACTTTATTCATCTCTTCTTTAATAAGAGAGAGGTCCACCTGTACTGATGCTATCTTTAAGGTCAATTCCTCTAAACTATGATTGGACTGTTTTACTGCCCCCAATATTTCCACCAGCTTCCTGTCCACTGAGTTTATTCTTTCTTCCATCCCCTCTCCACTATCTGCCCCCCTATCCGCCCCCACGCCTTTGTCCGAGATCTGTGCATCACCACCTTCTCTCTGACTTTCCTTGTTTCCCCGAAGTGTAACTTTACTCTTTGGGGGGGATTTGAGGAATTTTTCTAAACCTGTCATTGTGTTATTTCCCTTTCCTCCTCCCGGCGAGGATGTACCCACGGATTTTCTATTATATGCTTTGGGTGGCATAATTACGGCACAGTACCCCCAAGCTATACCAAAATCAACAGGTGGCAGACACAAGAGATAGAGACAACCAAATAGAAATAAGAAAGACAATCACAAAGTACCATGTGTTCCCCAAATAAGAAAAGAAGACAAAAAATAAATAAATAAATAATAGTCAGAGAACCGCCCAGTTGGCCCTCTCTCCCTTTTCTTCCGATCCAGATGGTACTTCTCCGTTATCAGTCAGCGCGTCAACAAAACCAACAGAACCACCAAAAAAAAGAAAACAAACAAATAAACAAATAAATAAATAATAATAAAAAATTCCACTCTTAATCAACCTCCCTCCCAAATCTAATAATACTAAGCGGTCTCTCACTCCCGCGGTGAAAGGGAAGGCAAAAAAAAAAAAAAAACAATAATTTTCCTTTCCCCTTATTTTTTATATTTTTTTTTTCTTCTTTCTTTTCTTTCTTCTCTCCTTCCTTCCCTTTCTCTTTCCTTTTTCTTTTCTTTTTTTTTCTTTTCCTTTCCTTTCCTTCTTAAATTTGTCGACCAAAATGCTGGTACAGAATCCTGAGATGCAGTCAAAATCCTCCCAGTACGGAGCCCAACTCAATCTTCATATATACGTATACCCACGGTTTTTACGTGGGATCAAGGGCAACTCCGCTTTTGTAACTGTGTAAGAGCCTCCCGGATTCACTTTGTGGGCACCCTGTACACCTGCGGTGCTGCGGTGCTACTTATCCACTTAACCCCTTCTTTTCCATCTCAAGTCCACAGCAGTGACCCCAACTTATGGCTCAGAGTATTCCACCAGGGTTAGCCTCCATCACTGCAACTCAGACCCCCTTGCTGGACCCCCCCACCCCAGCGATTTCAACACCTATATGGCTAATTCCCCCCAAACAGAGCCATAGGCAGTCATACACATCACTCGATACAAGCCTGTCGAGGGGCGCCTCCATCCATCTCACAGCCAGCTCCTCGCACCTCCGGCAGGGGGGGGGGGGGGGAGGCAATCAGCACCGGTCTTCTCTTCTCATAGGAAGCGGAGGAGATCACTGCGTATCGCTGCTCACGTCCCGTCCGATCATACAGACCACGGCTGTAACAGGCATCTCACTGCCAAGCACAAGTCCAGGGCGCCCACAGCGAACATCCGCTCCAGCTCCAGCTCGGGCGCTCAGACGCTCAGACGCTCAGACTCGCAAAATGCCGCTACCCATAACACACGAGGTGAGGAGGGAGGAGGGGAGCGCGGCACGTCCTCACGTCATGCCTCTAGCGGAGTCTCCCAGAGCCCCTTCATCTCTAAACTCCTGGAACATCTTGCCTACTGCCGCCTAATAATCCACCCTTCTGCTAACTCTTCCCGACCCCTTACAATCTGGCTTTTGACCTCAAAGTGTCTAGTGATCTATGGACAGTAAAAAAAAGAATGACAACTATTCTCTGCTCATTCTTCTGGATCTCTCTGCTGGATTTGATACTGTAGACCACCATCTCCTCATCACCATGATCCAATCTATTGGCCTTAAAGGGGTATTCCCATCCTGGACATTGGGGGCATATCGCTAGGTTGGCTCTACCTCCCCTCCTCCCTGTCTTGCTGTTGGGGTTCCTAAGGTTTCAGTCCTAGGTGCTCTCCTCTTTTTCTCTGTACACAGACCGTATTTGACAGACCATCAGCAGATTTGGTTTTCACTATCATCTCTATGCCAATGACACCCAATTATATACCTCATCTCATGACCTCACCCTTGCTGTACTTCAGAGCACCAGTGCCTGTCTCTAACATCATGTCCTGACTCTGAAACTGAATCTCTCAATCTACTTTACCCATCTACTAACCTACCTAAACCTGATAGCTCACTCTCAGTTTGTGGCACTACAAGAAACCCGTGGCTGCACATCTGGTGTCTTGGGGTTATGTTTGACTGAGATCTTTCCTTTGCTTCTCAAATTTAATCACTTGCACACTCATGTTGTCTGCACCTCAAGAACGTCCCCAGAATTGCTTTATAGTGGAAATGGCCAAATCTCTCTCTGCAGGACACGAGTTGGATAAATGAGTGAAAGTGCACGACATGGGGGTTGGACAGATGGGGAAAGGTGCATTACATGAGGGTTGGATAGCGGGGTGAAGGTACATGACGTGGGGGTTGGACAGCAGGGTGAAGGTGCAGGACGTGGGGGTTGAACAGAGGGGTGAAGGTGCATGACATGGGGGTTGAACAGAGGGGTGAAGGTGCAGGACGTTGGGGTTGGACAGAGGGGTGAAGGTACATGACGTGGGTTTTGGAAAGCAGGGTGAGGGTGCAGGAGGTGGGGGTTGGACAGCGGGGTTAAGGTGAAAGACGTGGAGGTTGGACAGCAGGGTGAGGTTGCAGGATGTGGGGGTTGGACAGCGGGGTTAAGGTGAAAGACGTGGGGGTTGGACAGCAGGGTGAAGGTGCAGGACGTGGGGGTTGGATAGCGAGGTGAAGGTGCAAGACGTGGGGGTTGGACAGCAGGGTGAGGTTGCAGGATGTGGGGGTTGGACAGCGGGGTGACGGTGCAAGATGGAGGTTGGACAGCGGGGTGACAGTGCAAGATGGAGGTTGGACAGCAGGGTGAAGGTGCAGGACGTGGGGGTTGGATAGCGAGGTGAAGGTGCAAGACGTGGGGGTTGGACAGCAGGGTGAGGTTGCAGGATGTGGGGGTTGGACAGCAGGGTGAAGGTGCAAGATGGAGGTTGGACAGCGGGGTGAAGGTGCAGGACTTATTTCTGTATAATACTTAGTGGATCGGGGAGGTGCGGCGCTCGCTGTTTTTGCTGCTGGGAACATTAGATGATTGAATTCCATACTGTAAGACCCTGAGATGCTGATGAGCAATGTAATTATTACACCTTCACTAATTTTTCTGTAATTAATTACAGCGCCTGGTGGTGGCTTCACACAAACACTGCAGCTATTTAGACGTGAGGAAAGTGCGATTTCTCACTTTTTTATGGAGCCATTAGTGGGTTCGGTACAACATATAGCAGATGGCCCATGTCACTCCACTTCACAGTCAGCCACTAATAGACGGAAGCCAGCGAGAACAGGAATGAAGACAAAAAAACCTTCTGAATGTGGGGGAGGGGGCGCCGTCTACACTGGATAGCGGCTCAGCTGCTGCGATATGGCGATACCCCCATCATTTCACTGCACCAGGTAACGTCTGGTTCTCACGGCCCTTCCCTTGATTGACTACGTATGGCGGGGGAGGGGGTTAAATAAATACATCATTGTAATATTAGGTTCTGAAACTTATATTTTTTGTTACATTTCCTTAGTTTTCAAGATCTCTGCTTGATGTGAGTGAACAGAAACATTGTCTTCAAACTCCCCATAGCTAAGAGTTGGTTACAGATGTATCCAGGGAGCTCGACACATCAGCAACACAAACCTCTGTACTTTGTTACAATGTATCAGAGGATTGTGTGGACTGGATACAAATGTAGCAGCGGATGGAACCTTCTCCAGACATCACACACCTCACGGGTTTTATTTTTTAGATCAATGATGATTCTTTTCACTGACAGTAAGCAAAGATCTCGATAATGGTGAAGAACTGCAACTCAAACGACTTGTATCGATGCTGTGCCATATTATTATGTGGATTTCTGGCAGCAGACGACAGGCACATGCAGGTAATGACCAGCTGTATATCTGAGGAGCGCGATGCGTTGGATTTATTATGTCAAGCATCGTTTTGATAATTATGTTGCACGTGCTGAGGTAAATGATCCTCGTCAATGGCCAGGAGCTGAAGCTTACTGGCAGGACCCTGCACTGCTGCTGCTGGACACCAGAGGGCGCTGAGAAGAGGTAGAATGAATTAGAGCCACATTCAGCACTGAGGCTCCAGCCATAGTCATTATACATTCATATATGGGACGTTACACATTTATGTCATTTATATATGGCTCATTATACATTTATCTGACATACCGTACATAAAAATAAATAATAATAAATCAAACATGGCAGACTGATAATCCTATTACTGAACTAAAATAAATTATTCCTAAGATGCGATTCTACAGTTTCAGACGGGTGGCCTACCATAATGTTCTGGGCGGAGGGTCCTTTAAAATGTCGCCCCCTAAACTTAACCAGCTTAAGGAATTAAACATCAGGGCAGCGGGGTGGATTTGTCTTTGGGTGCAACATGTACATGCCGCCCAATGGGCAACCTTGAGTGCCATCTGTATACCGCTATGATGACCCCCGCCCCACCATGCTTTATGCTACAGGTAGCTGAAGGACCCGGCTTCGCTCGGGTATATTTAATCTATTTCATGTCTTTTAATCAAATAATGTGGATAATAAAATGTTAAGGATAACCCCCACATAAACTGATTATTCTTAGGTTAAATAAATGCCCACAAAAGAAAGTAGTGTGGCTGGAAAGTATATAGCTGATACATTGGCATGACAATACAATGTATACACAATGTGGGTCACTTGGTCAGATTAGTGCCCACCAGAGTATGCTGTAACCAGAGAAGCGAGGTGTTGTCGGGAGATGACCTATCCCTGGGTATCCCATTTGGCTATCCCTGCCTAAGAGCGGAGTACCTGCCCCGAAAGGGGCGACCCCTTTAACAGTGACCTCCACAGCATCCCGAACCCTTAACTGTGACCTCCACAGCAGCCTGCCTGCAGGGCCTGGACGGACACAGGGATGTCCTTTTGAACAGCTCACTCTCAGACAGCAGCACTGTGCTGTCTGAGAGTGAGCTGCAGGGAGAACGTCACCCTTCCTCCCGCCTCTGCAGCTGACAGAAGTTGATTTTTACCTTCATTTTTTCAATCCCCGTTTGAAGAGGGGGCGTAGCTTAGCGGAACCTGTGGGTGGGCTTAGCGGAACCTGAATGGCCACCCTACCTGCCCCCTGAACTGAGACCTCCACAGCACTCCGCTCCCTTAACAGTGTCATCCACAGGGCCCTGCCCCTTTAAAGCTGACCTGCAGCAGTGAAGATAAATGGCTGGGTTGTTATGGAAACCTGGTGTAAAACTGTGTGTATGTGGAGACTAAGGGCCTGCGAGATTCTATTGGCTGATAAGTGACATGTGACCGTGTATATGGCAGTTGGGATATGAAGAGAAAGACCTGCAGGCTTCTATTGGCTAAAGTAGGTCATGTGATGTGCCATATTTAAATTTTTTTGTGAATATCTCAGGAACGGTACCTGCTAGAGAGTCGAGACCCGGTCTAAAACCTTCCCGGACACCTGATGTACCTGTGCGCCAAATGTCGCGATTGTAAATGCGACGGTGCGGATTCCTTTAGCGGACACACACACATCTTTATATATTGGATATAATACTCAGATACTTACTTTTGTGCTCGGATCCCATGACAGGAATGCCCGCCATGATGGCGTGTCAGAATTAATTAGAAGGGAGATGACGAATGGCTGAATATCGCCGCTGCAGGATTAATCTGGTCCCATAGATCAAGAAACCTGAAAACGCTTGACAAGTCCATTCAGAAAAGAGCCGTATATTACCGCTAACGGGACGCGTCACGGAGGGGGGAAGATGATGACTCTAATCAAGCTGGAGACGCATACAAATTAATATGGAGGGGCCGGCCGCCCCGCAACAAAATAACCATCGGTCTTCGTACGCCGATCATCACTACAGACGAGAGGCGGCGCAGGAATTGACAGGTTCTAATGGGCGACTGGCGGGAGCTCGACTACTGCAGGCAGATATTACTGAGTGATGGATGCTTCACAGGAACATGGCGTGCACTGTATACATATGTGCATACAGAGCTGCAGCAGGCGGGACAGGTCCTCCCTGCATGAACTCATCACCCCACCATATATTCTGCATATTAACAGGCCCCTCAATTACCTGTTAGGCCCTGCCTACTGAGCAGAGTAATGGCTGCCACTTCCCAAGCTTGTGCAGTGTATGGGAGACGAGTGGCTGCCTGAAGAAGGCATCACTCGGCTTACCAAGGATATCAGACCGGAGGGATGGGATTCACATTGTGCTGGGAGTTCCTGCTCTGAGACTAGCTGCTAGCTGCTTCACTGGTATCACATCTTTAGTTTAAGTGCATCATAATAAGGTATCAAAGTGCAAAATAAAATACCCCTCCTGCATATGCATTAAAAATCTTTTGGAACCTGCAGAGTGGGCGGGCTCTTCCTGGTGTGATGTCAGAGCTCCGCTGTATGCTCTGAGCCAATCAGATCTCTCACCCTGCTCCTCCCTCTCCCCTCTCTCTGCCAAGTGGGCGGGCTCTTCCTGGTGTGATGTCAGAGCTCTGCTGTATGCTCTGAGCCAATCAGATATCTCACCCTGCTCCTCCCTCTCCCCTCTCTCTCTGCCAAGTGGGTGGGCTCTTCCTGGTGTGATGTCAGAGCTCCGCTGTATGCTCTGAGCCAATCAGATCTCTCACCCTGCTCCTCCCTCTCCCCTCTCTCTGCCAAGTGGGCAGGCTCTTCCTGCTGTGAAGTCAGAGCTCCTGTGTATGCTCTGAGCCAATCAGATCTCTCACCCTGCTCCTCCCTCTCCCCTCTGCCAAGTGGGCGGGCTCTTCCTGGTGTGATGTCAGAGCTCCGCTGTATGCTCTGAGCCAATCAGATCTCTCACCCTGCTCCTCCCTCTCCCCTCTCTCTGCCAAGTGGGCGGGCTCTTCCTGCTGTGAAGTCAGAGCTCCTGTGTATGCTCTGAGTCAATCCGATATCTCACCTTGCTCCTCCCTCTCCCCTCTGCCAAGTGGGCGGGCTCTTCCTGGTGTGATGTCAGAGCTCTGCTGTATGCTCTGAGCCAATCAGATCTCTCACCCTGCTCCTCCCTCTCCCCTCTCTCTGCCAAGTGGGCGGGCTCTTCCTGCTGTGACGTCAGAGCTCCTGTGTATGCTCTGAGCCAATCAGATATCTCACCCTGCTCCTCCCTCTCCCCTCTCTCTGCCAAGTGGTCGGGCTCTTCCTGCTGTGACGTCAGAGCTCCTGTGTATGCTCTGAGCCAATCAGATATCTCACCCTGCTCCTCCCTCTCCCCTCTCTCTGCCAAGTGGGCGGGCTCTTCCTGCTGTGACGTCAGAGCTCTGCTGTATGCTCTGAGCCAATCAGATATCTCACCCTGCTCCTCCCTCTCCCCTCTCTCTGCCAAGTGGGCAGGCTCTTCCTGCTGTGATGTCAGAGCTCTGCTGTATGCTCTGAGCCAATCAGATATATCACCCTTACAGCCAATCCTATATCTCACCTTGCTCCTCCCTCTGCCAAGTGGGCGGGCTCTTCCTGGTGTGATGTCAGAGCTCCTCTCTATGCTCTTAGCCAATCCTAAATCTCACCCTGCTCCTCCCACTGGTGTGATGTCAGAGCTGTATTCTCTGAACCAATCAGATATCTCTCCCTGCTCCTCCCTTTCCCCTCTCACAGCGTAAGTGAAAGGCAGAAAGAAAGATTCTGCAGCGGCATCCCCCTCCTCCCTCTTCTCTATTCACAACTTCACATTTGATGTTTGTTTTTTTGTTTCTAAGAAGTGAGAAGACAACACTTTCCTTCCATTACATGTACAGACTTTTATAAGCATACAACAGCTTTATGTTTTTTTTTTTTTTTTTTTTTTAGAGTGACTTCAGGTGCAATTTAAAGAAACAGTACAGACTAATTTAATTGGGAGATAAAATAAATTCTATGGTGTGACTTAACTAGCACCACACCTAACCACAGGTTGTATGTGGTACTGCAGCTTGGCTGAAATTCACTTCAGGGAGCTGAGCTGCAATACCAGACACAACCCTTCGGACAGGTGTGGCGCTATTTCTGGAAAAAGGCGGCCATGTTTCTCTTCACATTTTGTTAATTGAATATTTGTAATGAAACTACAGATTTCTGGTTTCCTTGATTACTGTAGACAGATGAAAGTCACGCGTTCTCAGCTTCCATGGGGGAGGGGGACACCCTGATTTATGACATATTGGACCTCCCGCCCAAGGTTTATCATCCGAGGTCAGCAAGGTCTGATGATCAGTACTGGACTATTTCCAGGTTTCCTTAAGAATTAAAAAAGTTATGAAGTAACAAAATCAGTTTCTCTCGAAAAATCAATGGTATTAAAATTGCGTCTGAGAGCGCGGCCTAAGAGCGCGGCTTCTCCGCAGTCATCAGTCATCGTGACGAGCGGCGAGAAGAGAAAAAGAGGAGCCAAAAACTGCCTTATCAATCTTGTCTGCAGGCAAAAAACGTCACTGCGAACTCTGAGGGACGGCACGAGGAACAAACACGAGGTCTGAGAGTGGGGGGGGGGGGGGGGGGGGGCGGGGGGTAATGAAATGGGAATAATATGGGATCTACATGTTACTGAGTAAGAGCATAGGAAGACGCAGTGAAATTTAGAGTTGCTTGATCATCATGTGCTGATGGCTTTGCACTGTGTCAGTCTTCACTGTCTGGAATTACATTTATGAAATATAGAACTGGAAAACAGGGGTCTGTGATCCCATCAATAAGTCAAAATGTGCACAATGCCAGGTAGATTGCTGCAGCCTGTAATTCTAGCGGATGCAGGGGCCTCAGTTCAAAAGCCCCCATCACTGCCATATATCCTGTTACTGATGGTATTACATGGCTGTAATGTAAAGGGGGACACCAGCTGAATGAATTATTGAATCTTAATATAAGAACATTATATTAGGAATTTGCTACTGAGGCAATTACCTAAAAGCAGCTTCCAGAAAGGTGAAAATATTAAGACACCTCAGTATCGGTCTACAGTTCGGAAGCTGCACCTCACGATACTATCAGGAGGGACATCGGAACACGGCACACAGGTGGAAGCTCCTCACCATCTATGAGAACGTGGCCCCCGGGGACGGGGCAAAGCTTCATTAACAGCACACAAAGCCTCGCTTACTATTCATAGAATATTCAAATCCTCGTCTTGTGTTATTCACAGAAACAATGGAGATTTGGCTAATGATGGATTCTGCCTTTCAAATAACAGACGGAGCCCCGAGGAGAAAGTGGAAGAACAAAGAAAAGTCAAAGAACAGTCCTAAAAAAAAAATAGGTGTGTGGATTTATGTGGCCATGGAGGATGAAATGCCAAAAAGCCCAAACCCACAAGGAGTCCAGAAGACCCCAGAGTAACCGACCATAAATGTAAAGTAGAAACTGGACACATGGGAACACGAAGATGAAGAACCAATAAACTTATGTAAAAAAAAAAAAAAAAAAAATGAAAAACAATCTGATTAATACTGTCATGTCCAAACCATCAATGTACAAGAATATAACTACTATAATACTGCTCCTATGTACAAGAATATAACTACTATAATACTGCCTCCTATGTACAAGAATATAACTACTATAATACTGCTCCTATGTACAAGAATCTATCTACTATAATACTGCCTCCTATGTACAAGAATATAACTACTATAATACTGCCTCCTATATACAGGAATATAACTACTATAATACTGTCTCCTATGTACAAGAATATAACTACTATAATACCGCTCCTATGTACAAGAATATAACTACTATAATACTGCTCCTATGTACAAGAATCTATCTACTATAATACTGCCTCCTATGTACAAGAATATAACTACTATAATACTGCTCCTATGTACAAGAATATAACTACTATAATACTGCTCCTATGTACAAGAATATAACTACTATAATACTGCTCCTATGTACAAGAATCTATCTACTATAATACTGCCTCCTATGTACAAGAATATAACTACTATAATACTGCCTCCTATATACAGGAATATAACTACTATAATACTGTCTCCTATGTACAAGAATATAACTACTATAATACCGCTCCTATGTACAAGAATATAACTACTATAATACTGCTCCTATGTACAAGAATCTATCTACTATAATACTGCCTCCTATGTACAAGAATATAACTACTATAATACTGCTCCTATGTACAAGAATATAACTACTATAATACTGCTCCTATGTACAAGAATATAACTACTATAATACTGCTCCTATGTACAAGAATATAACTACTATAATACTGCCTCCTATGTACAAGAATATAACTACTATAATACTACTCCTATGTACAAGAATATAACTACTATAATACTGCTCCTATGTACAAGAGTATAACTACTATAATACTGCCTCCTATGTACAAGAATATAACTACTATAATACTGCTCTTATGTACAAGAATATAACTACTATAATACTGCTGCTATGTACAAGAATATAACTACTATAATACTGCTCCTATGTACAGGAATATAACTACTATAATACTGCTCCTATGTACAAGAATATAACTACTATAATACTGCTCCTATGTACAGGAATATAACTACTATAATACTGCTCCAATGTACAAGAATATAACTACTATAATACTGCCTCCTATGTACAGGAATATAACTACTATAATACTGCTCCTATGTACAAGAATATAACTACTATAATACTGCTCCTATGTACAGGAATATAACTGCTATAATACTGCTCCTATGTACAAGAATATAACTACTATAATACTGCTCCTATGTACAAGAATATAACTACTATAATACTGCTCCTATGTACAAGACTATAACTACTATAATGCTGCTCCTATGTACAAGAATATAACTACTATAATACTGCTCCTATGTACAAGAATATAACTACTATAATATAACTACTATAATACTGCTCTTATGTACAAGAATATAACTACTATAATACTGCTGCTATGTACAAGAATATAACTACTATAATACTGCTCCTATGTACAGGAATATAACTACTATAATACTGCTCCTATGTACAAGAATATAACTACTATAATACTGCCTCCTATGTACAGGAATATAACTACTATAATACTGCTCCTATGTACAGGAATATAACTACTATAATACTGCCTCCTATGTACAGGAATATAACTACTATAATACTGCTCCTATGTACAAGGATATAACTACTATAATACTGCCCATATGTACAGGAATATAACTACTATAATACTGCTCCTATGTACAAGGATATAACTACCATAATACTGCTCCTATGTACAAGAAACTAACTACTATAATACTGCCTCCTATGTACAAGAATATAACTACTATAATACTGCTCCTATGTACAAGAATATAACTACTATAATACTGCTCCTATGTACAATAATATAACTACTATAATACTGCCTCCTATGTACAGGAATATAACTACTATAATACTGCCTCTTATGGATGAAGCCATTGAATCCTGAGGGGCCACATTACTACTACAGCCTTTGTCTGATGTGGTTTCATACTACACCTGACCCATTTCTGGGCTATAGCAGTAATCTGGTGCACAGTGGTTGCGGTGCATCGTGCTGTGTATTACTTCCATGGCTGGTGATGTGTGTCCCCTTGTTCCTGTGACTGGTGAGGGCAGGGAAGGGTTAACGTAGCGGCTGCCTGCACTCTCTGGGGGCGGCGGTGGCACTCACAGATGCCATGTTTTATTTAAAACACACTCTCTCAGTAACCACTTGTTCTAATTGGTGAAGCAAAGCCATGTCCCCAAAGCACACGGCTCATTACATTCAACGTGGATTATGGCGAAAAAAACACCACGAAACAAACTGCATTGCAATCTACAAATTAAGGGCTCAGGCGTGCGCGACACGGACACGGAATTAGATTGTAATATGGAGTACAGTCCGCAGGGAAAGAAAACCTGGAGCTACCTGAGCGATCCGCCGCTCCGGCCTCCAGCACACAAACTCAATCCAAAAATAAAACCAAAGCCGCAAAATAAAGGTCACCGTGACCAGAGCCGCGAAAGAAACGCGGAAAAGAAGGATTGTCTGACAGCTATACATGGAAGAGAGAAGAGATTAAGGGTCCATTCACACGTCCGCAAAATGGGTCCAGATCCGTTCTGCAAAGTTGGATCAGGTCCCATTCATATTAAATGGGGCAGCAAAAGATGTGGACAGCACACAGTGTGCCGTCCGTATCCGCACTTCGGTTCATAGACACGTACAAGAAAAGGCATTTCTATTTAAAGTAGGGATCGACCGGTATTGATTTTATAGGGCCGATACCGATAATTTGTGAACTTTCAGGCCGATAGCCGATAATTTATACCGATATTCTGGGATTTTTCATTTTTGAAAAAAAAAATTAAAAATACAATTCCTACACAAATCTGCTGAAAATTTATGTTTATTGTTAATGTGTATTTTTTATTTTTTTGTAAATCTTTTTTTTCATTTATACTTAATATTTTGGTGTTTTATTAGAATTTTTTAAACTTTTTTTTTTTTTTTACTAACTTTTAGCCCCCTTAGGGACTAGAACCCTTGTCCTATTAAGCCTTATAGAGATCTATCAGGGTGAATAGGAGCTCTCACTGTCCCTGCTGCTCTGTGCTTTGTGCACACAGCAGCATGGAGCTTACCATGGCAGCCAGGGCTTCAATAGCGTCCTGGCTGCCATGGTAACCGATCGGAGCCCCAGCAGGGGAAAGAGGATCCTGGGGGGGGGGGGGGGCGCACTGCGCCACCAATGTTTTTAATACTGGTGTGGGGGGGGGGGGGGAACTGCACCACCAATGTCTAATACTGGGCTTGGGGGGGCGCCACCAATGAAGATAACTCACTCATTTATTCATATACAGGAGGCGGGAGCTGCAGAATCACATAGCCGGCTCCCGACCTCTATGACAAGTAGCTGCGATCCGCTGCACCTGAGGGGTTAACTACCGCAGATCGCAGCTATTGCTCATAGAGGTCGGGAGCCAGCGATGTGATCCTGCAGCTCCCGCCTCCTGTTCAATTTGAAATTAGAATGAATGAGAGATTTCTCTTCATTGGTGGCGCAGTGGCCACAGCCCCTCCCCTTCTCTTGTCCCCTGTCCTCCCATTGGCTGCAGCAGCAGCACAGGGGGAGGAGACACTGCTCCTTCTCCCCTGTGCTGCAGAGGGAACACGGAGAGCGCTGACAGCAGCGCGATCTGTGTTCCCCATACGCTATCGGAATATCAGCAAAATAGATGCCGATACCGATAGCGGTCAAAATCCTAAATATCGGCCGATAATATCGGTAAAACCGATAATCGGTCGATCCCTAATTTAAAAGTGCCGGCCATGTGCGGTCCACAAAATGCGGAACGCACATGGCCAGTGTCCGTGTTTTGCAGAGCTGCAATTTGCAGACCGCAAAACACTTGCAGACGTATGAATGGACCCTTATACTGAGAATCTGAACAGGACGCAGGAATCATATTCCCAAGGATTGGGATGAAAGCAAAGTTTGAACCCAATACCACAAAAAAAAAAAAAGGATATAAAAAAAAAACACCTCTAACAAAGTTTGTAAATGCATTGCTTTACTAACTCCGAGTTACATCCTGTATTATACTCCAGAGCTGCACTCACTATTCTGCTGGTGCAGTCACTGTGTACATACATTACTTATCCTGTACTGATCCTGAGTTACATCCTGTATTATACTCCAGAGCTGCACTCACTATTCTGCTGGTGCAGTCACTGTGTACATACACTACTTATCCTGTACTGATCCTGAGTTACATCCTGTATTATACTCCAGAGCTGCACTCACTATTCTGCTGCTGCAGTCACTGTGTACATACATTACTTATCCTGTACTGATCCTGAGTTATATCCTGTATTATACTCCAGAGCTGCACTCACTATTCTGCTGGTGCAGTCACTGTGTACATACATTACTTATCCTGTACTGATCCTGAGTTACATCCTGTATTATACTCCAGAGCTGCACTCACTATTCTGCTGGTGCATTCACTGTGTATATACATAACTTATCCTGTACTGATCCTGAGTTACATCCTGTACTATACTCCAGAGCTGCACTCACTATTCTGCTGGTGCAGTCACTGTGTACATACATTACTTATCCTGTACTGATCCTGAGTTACATCCTGTATTATACTCCGGAGCTGCACTCACTATTCTGCTGGTGCAGTCACTGTGTACATACATTACTTATCCTGTACTGATCCTGAGTTACATCCTGTATTATACTCCAGAGCTGCACTCACTATTCTGCTGGTGCAGTCACTGTGTACATACATTACTTATCCTGTACTGATCCTGAGTTACATCCTGTATTATACTCCAGAGATACACTCACTATTCTGCTGGTGCAGTCACTGTGTACATACATTACTTATCCTGTACTGATCCTGAGTTACATCCTGTATTATACTCCAGAGCTGCACTCACTATTCTGCTGGTGCAGTCACTGTGTACATACATTACTTATCCTGTACTGACCCTGAGTTACATCCTGTATTATACTCCAGAGCTGCACTCACTATTCTGCTGGTGCAGTCACTGTGTACATACATTACTTATCCTGTACTGATCCTGAGTTACATCCTGCATTATACTCCAGAGCTGCACTCACTATTCTGCTGGTGCAGTTACTGTGTACATACATTACTTACCCTGTACTGATCCTGAGTTACATCCTGTATTATACCCCAGAGCTGCACTCACTGTTCTCCCAAGAAGAGATGTCCACATCTTGTGTTGATCAGTGAGGTATCTCCTGCATTAAGGTTGGAGGAGGCGGGGGGGGTATATGATATAAGGATATCCTGTATTATTATAAGAGACTAGCAGAAGGACTAGCACGGGTATATTTAATCTATTTCATTTTATGTTTGTGTGTGTCATAAAAAGATAGACAGTTTCCTCCACAGCGGCCGCCCCTTTAACATTGACCTCCACAGTGCCTGCCCCTTTAACATTGACCTTCACAATGCCCGGCCCTTTAACAATGACCTTCACAATGCCCGCCCCTTTAACAGTGACTTTCACAGTAACCACCCCTTTTACAGTGAATTTCACGGTGACCGCCCCTTTAGCAGTGACTTTCACAGTGCCCGCCCCTTTACAGTAACCGCCCCTTTAACAGTGACTTTCACAGTGGGCACCCCTTTAACAGGGACCTTTATAGTGCCCACCCATATAATAACAGTCACCTCCACAGTGCCTGCCCCTTTAATAACAGTGACCTCACTGTACCCACCCCTTTAATAACAGTGACCTCCACAGTGCCCGCCCCTTTATGCAGTAAAGAAAAATGGAGTTGTAGAAACCTGGAGTAAAACTGTGTTTATGGCAGTTGGGATTTGAAGAGAAAGACTTGCAGGCTTGTATTGGCTAATGTGGGGGTCATTTTTTGGGAATATCTCAGGAACGGTACATCGTAGAGAGCTGAGACCCGCCCTAAAACCTTCCCGGACACCTGATGTACCTGTGTGCAAAATTTGGTGAAGATCGGTACAGTCGTTTGGTCGCGCATAAAGAACGTCCAGACAGACAGACGTCTAGACAGACAGACAAACTCATTTTTAGATATATAAGAGATATCACAATCTGTGACAGCGAAGAGCGATATCATGAGAGCGCTGGGTGGGCGGTCAGAGGTCTCTGAGCACAGAGCAGACATCTCACGTCCTGACACAATGTCACATCCATAACAATCACAGCTTAATTTGGCGTGCCGTCAGTGTGACCCGCCTCGATCTGCTGCATCCTGGGGTTTATTGGTGACAATGGCGCCTGTCGGGTGGAATAGATCAGGTTTACAGGTGAATGAACCGGGTCATATGAATCAAATTCCTTCAAAAGCCAGCCTCCTCGAGCAGTGAGGGGCGGCCCTCTGGAGCCCCCCTACCTGAGCAGTGCAGATCCTGGCTGTGCTTGAGCCCCCTACTCGGAGCTACGGCGCAGACGCGAGATTGACAGGGCAAGTGAGATGCCTGGCTCCATCAATCATGGGAGCGATTCGTACAGATCCCAGCCTCTGAGCAGTGAGGGTCTCGCCCCACTGATTGAGAATCCCCCCCAGTCTCAATCAGTGGGGCAAGACCCTCACTGCTCAGAGGCTGGGATCTGTACGAATCGAGTCGCTCTTCTCTAGTTAGGATGCGTCACGCAGCAGTGAAGAGTCAGTGTCTGAAGCTGATGAACTGGCCTAAGAATCTGAGCAGCTCCGACCAAGGCTCATTGATATGTGGTCTGGCCTGATCCCCACAAAATAACTGCTATAGAGCAAACTGCTGACAACCTTATGGTTTGCAAGGACAGAAAGGTGTCAGGACACGCAGGACATCTAAGCTTGCTGTGTATGGGGCAGAGAAGCCATAGACCGGTCAGAGCGCTCATAATGATGATTCACGGTCAAAAGTGTCCATCAGCACACAATCATCAGAACTGGGGTATGTAGCAATGGAAGAAGACGGCCTGGTCTGATGAATCAGGTTACATCAGGTGGACGGCCAGGTTTGTGCATCACTTACCTGGAGAAGAGATGGCACCAGGTGCACTATGGGAAGAAGGTGGCCTGGTCTGATGAATCAGGTTACATCACGTGGCCAGCCGGGTGTCTGGGCGTCACTTACCTGGAGAAGAAATGCCACCAGGTGCACTATGGGAAGAAGGTGGCCTGGTCTGATGAATCAGGTTAAATCACGTGGCCAGCCGGGTGTGCGCGTCACTTACCATGGGAAGAAGACTAGCTGGCGGATGCAGAGTGATGCTCTGGGCAATGTTCTGCTTGAAACCTTGTGTTCTGGCATCATGTAGATGTGCCACGTACCACCTACCTAACCAGACAAGTACCCCCCTTCATGGTAGCAGTGCCCCCTGCTGGCAGTGCCCTGCACAAACTGTTCACGAATGAGGAACATGACAAAAAGATGAACGTGATGACTCCAAATTCGCAATCGTCATCTATGGGACCAACCTACAGGATCTCCTGCCAGATACCACGGGAAAGGTCAGTGGTCAGGTAGAGTCCCTGACAGGTCAGAGAGGGGGAGATACAGAATACCAGGCTGGTGGTCTTCATGTTATGGCTTCTGGGTGTATATACAAGGCCCCCCATGGTTGTATCACATATATACCGAGTACATGTGACCAAATCAATCCTGTCAAGGTCTCATATGAGGTCTCCCCTGAAGCTGCACCATTCATGGGTTGAAGCAGAGGACGCCCCCAGTCACTGCCCCTATTACTATACAGCACTGTGTTACCCTCCATTATATCATTTCAGGGACCCCTTTAAGTGGTGCACCTCTCCCTAACTAATTTATGTTGTGCTTTCCTGGCCTGGCACGTCATACAAGACACAGCGGGCACACTGGGGGTAGAGTAGGTATTGGGGCGCACAGGTACTCACCCGCAAAACATTTCGAGCACAGATTCATCGTCTTACTGGACCTGGAAGAGAAAGGAGACAGAAGAAAGTTATAAGTCTGCGAGGACGGGGCTGATTCACATCATCATACACTGCATCCTAGTACTGATCCGTACAGACTCTGAACCCGCAGGGGCTGCAGGTGCCCGAGAGCCAACAGAAGTATGAATGCAGCTCTGGATGGGACCAGAGTATCAGATGAATGACTTCACAATATGCAAACATTTGCAAAACTCAACCACATTTTGGATTTCCAACCTATACCCGCTGGCGCAGTTTGCAGCAACGACTCGCAAGTCACGTGACCAGATATGAAGGGCGGCCATAGAAAAATAGCAGAGCCATACAAAGTTCCTCTAGTCGCAGCCATTATTCTCAGCTCAGTAAAGGAAGCATTATTTTATAGAGCCATAGTGAGGTCAGTGAGGCATAAAGCGCCTCAGGCCTCAGGGATTTCTGCCAATCCTACAGCAGTAATTCCACCCCTGGGGTCAGGTCACCAGAGAAGAGATTTTGCGCTCGTCTCGATGCTGCCCCTTTAATCCGACAATATGGCGTCCCCTGCGCTGCGCCCACACGACCCTTTAAGGATGATCCTCCTCCGTAAGCGACGACCGCGCTCAGCAGCCGAATCTCCGCTTACTGCAAACATGAAATTAACGAAAATACATTTGGGGGAAACCGCTGTTTCATATAAACCTCCCTGCGCTTCAATTACACGGCGTGCGAGGAGAGACGCTAAATAACCGAAGAGCGCGCTCTGCTCCCCGCCGCTTCTGATTATCACTACGGGCCCGCGGCAGACGCCGCTAGACGAGGCTTTCGTGACGGCGCTTTAAACAAACAGCGAAATAAAAAAATAATAACATAAAAAGCTTCATTTCTCAAATCTCTCTGAACAAGCCTCACACTGAGCCAAATGGCTGCTCTCTGCCGCCGCTCCGTCCCTGGCACCGCGCCGCCGCATACACAACATCACCATAAATATTTAGAGCGTTCGCCCGGGCGGAGGGGCTGAGCAGCCAGATTCATCATCGTGCCAACCCGAATACATCACCCCGCGCAGAGAACCGACTAAAAAATACGACGTGCACCTCTCAGGACCAACCCCAAATAACGTCGCTGCAAAAATGATACAAAGTATCGAATGTTACCTAAAATGTTACGTTTAACAAAAAGAAAATAAGTCACTGAATTTTCTATCATTTCTTATCTAATATTGGTGAAAAAGGCGCTGGTTTATGCCACAACCACAGCCTTACCCAGGACCCTCTGCTGGCACATTCACATTGGGCCCCACGTCTCCTTCCGAGCGGTCAGTACCACGCACGGAGGAGCTGCTGAGCCTGTCGTGGCATTCACAGAAGCATGGGGCCCCCTTCATTTTGTCATGGGGGTCCCGGAGGTCAGATATCCACTGGGCACATACAGCATCTCACCTATAGGGGCCCCCCATGGACACTCGAAGAGGAGTCCTGAGCCCCCGTGGTAAGCAGTATGAATGGAGCGGCGGTCAAACATGGCAGCAGATCCTGTGATCGGTGGGGGGTCCCAGCGGTGGGGGTCTTATACAAAGAAAATCTGATAAATGTAGGTGATAAATAACTAACGATTCTCAATGCCAAGCGGCAGCCGGACAGTAGTAAAGCCCCCACACTGGAGCAGTGAAGGAATGGGTGGCACTTCTCCCCATAGATGGTGAACATGTCCTGCTCGACTGTGGAGGGTCCTTAGCTCCTTGAATGTGCCGGCTATCAGAGGCTACACCCGCTGCGACCTGGTCCGGCTCCCCCAGTAACAGCACACCTCTCTCCTGAGCGTTACAGTGTATCAGTGCAGGTCTGCTGACCGAATACACTGCAACAAAACCTCGTTTGTCAGATTTAGAAGGTTTATAGCTCTTGCATGTAAACAAGAATGTGTCCATTCACTGACAGTAAGCAGAGATTTTGAAAATGATAAAGGAATCAAAATGAAAACATATTAATTGCAGAACTTTTCTGGACCAGCACAGTGAATTGCGGTACTAATATGTGGATTCGGTGACATTTGGGTCTCGGATGTACAGGACACACGTACCGCGCGGCAGCGGAGCGCCGACGGAAGGATTAATCCTCCTCCTGCCCAGAACAAAGAGCCTTTCTTGTGGGCAGTCACAAGCACACAGAACAATAAGACGAAACAGAAAACAATAAAGCGGAAGGATTATGCGTTCCCAGGGCCGCGCCGCGAGAAGGCGAAAAGTTTGGATGTAATTGTTCGGAGGGAAGGATTTGTTATTAACAGCACTTCCATCTTCTCATATTAGCGGCGGCGGCTTTAGAAGCAGCAAATTACAGCAACCCACCGGTGGATAGACCAAAGACGAGAACTGCGCCGCCGAAAGATCGCCGGGAACACGGTGATAAATGCCACGACTCCTCAATTATATCCATTACAACGTAGGATCTGACCCTGCAAACTCCGGCTATTGGGAAACTACAACTCCTAGCATGGCCTGACACACAGAGGTTGTAGTTTGATAACCGCCATCACAACAAAGATTGCAGAAGAGTAAAGGAGCAAAGATACTTAAAGGGGTTGTCCAGAACTAGAAAAACATGGCTGCTTTCCTTCGAACACAGCGCCACGCCTCTGCAGCTCAGTTCCAGTCACTTCGATGCCGAACCCCTCGGCAGGGTTGACGCCGATTTCGGAGGAAAGCAGCCATGGTTTTCTGCTAGTGGACAACCCCTTTAATTACACTATATAGCACCTAGTCCTGGAACCTACACACATATTAAAGAATTGCATGAAAAACAAATCCCCAAAAAGTCCTACCCTGTGCCTGGAGATCTCCGAGAACATGCAGCCCGCCGACAGATTCCTGGGTCGACGGTGGAGAAAGGGAATCCCCTCCAAGATCGGAAAAGGACTATTGAGAAATTACTACTTAAAGGGGTATTCCGGTTAAGGTATAACTAGTGCAATGGTAAAAAGTTCCATCAAGTAATTGGAAGCGTTGTCATTATAAAGCAGTTTCCTGATACAAAACCAGGTCCACACTACAACCCTGGATGAGCCCCTCATCTAGAAACCGAATATCCGCACAGATTTTCAAGCCGATTTCTCTTCTTTTCCAAAATCCACCTTTGTTACTTGCAGTTTGCGTTGCAGATTTGAGGCGGATTTGCCGCATTTCTCACCCTTTGTACTGAAAAGGGTAAAATCCACACACAAAACAAAAAGTTGCACAACTACAGGCTGCAGTTTTCAAAATCTACTCTGCAGGTCAATGTCTACAACGACAAAAAAAATAAAGGATCGTACGTGAGATTTGTCTGATCTCATTCGCTTTGCTTGTAGTGTTCTACGCTGCGGTTTTTCCCGCGCGCACCGCAACGTGTGCAGCCAGCCTGAACCGTCTCAGGAACTGACCTGACTACAAGGTCACCCCCCCCCCCCCCCCAGCCTATAATAACAGGACGGAGCATTAGGAAGAGCCAAGAGGGACCTTCACATCACGAATCAGCAGCTTAATATTCCAGGCAGCGCTCGGCGACCGCTCTCGGCGACATTTGCATATCCTGAGCGCTGATTACAAAACATCCAGCTGCGTTATTATAATTTTGCTGGAGAATTTTATATTTCCTCAATGGGAGTCGAGTGGCGTCCGGGCTCCGTAGGAAGGACAAAGAGGAGAGAGCCGGACACGGACCACTTTATTAACCCCTTGAGAACACCACATTTGCAGTGTTTTCAACTTCTGAATTAAAAGGACTGTCAGCAGTTTTCACCATGGAAACTATACTAGGCAGGTGCTAGGGAGAGCATCTGGGAGCTTTACTCATCAGGAGTAGTGTGAATATAACATTGTATTCTACCTAATTCTGCTCCTGCAAGTGTCCAGAAGGTGGAGCTTCACCATTAAGTGCTCTCTGTATTGAGCTGCTTCCCAGCCGCTCCCCCCAGTAATACACGCTGGATGTGAGGTCTGTGTGTCCCCCCCCCCCCCCAGTAATACATGCTGGATGTGAGGTCTGTGTCCCCCAGTAATACATGCTGGATGTGAGGTCTGTCCCCCCCCCCAGTAATACATGCTGGATGTGAGGTCTGTGTGTCCGTCCGTCCCCCAGTAATACATGCTGGATGTGAGGTCTGTGCGCGCCCCCCCCCCCCAGTAATACATGCCGGATGTGAGGTCTGTGTGTCCCCCCCAGTAATACATGCTGGATGTGAGGTCTGTGTGTCCTCCCAGTAATACATGCTGGATGTGAGGTCTGTGTCCCCCCCCAGTAATACATGCTGGACGTGAGGTCTGTGTGTCCCCTCAGTAATACATGCTGGATGTGAGGTCTGTGTGTCCCCTCAGTAATACATGCTGGATGTGAGGTCTGTGTCCCCCCCCAGTAATACATGCTGGACGTGAGGTCTGTGTCCCCCCCCAGTAATACATGCTGGACGTGAGGTCTATGTGTCCCCCAGTAATACATGCTGGATGTGAGGTCTGTGTGTCCCCCAGTAATACATGCTGGATGTGAGGTCTATGTGTCCCCCAGTAATACATGCTGGATGTGAGGTCTGTGTGTCCCCCAGTAATACATGCTGGATGTGAGGTCTGTGTCCCCCAGTAATACATGCTGGACGTGAGGTCTGTGTGTCCCCTCAGTAATACATGCTGGATGTGAGGTCTGTGTGTCCTCCAGTAATACATGCTGGATGTGAGGTCTGTGTGTCCCCTCAGTAATACATGCTGGATGTGAGGTCTATGTGTCCCCTCAGTAATACATGCTGGATGTGAGGTCTGTGTCCCCCAGTAATACATGCTGGATGTGAGGTCTGTGTGTCCCCCAGTAATACATGCTGGATGTGAGGTCTATGTGTCCCCCAGTAATACATGCTGGATGTGAGGTCTGTGTGTCCCCCAGTAATACATGCTGGATGTGAGGTCTGTGTCCCCCAGTAATACATGCTGGACGTGAGGTCTATGTGTCCCCCAGTAATACATGCTGGATGTGAGGTCTGTGTGTCCCCCAGTAATACATGCTGGATGTGAGGTCTATGTGTCCCCCAGTAATACATGCTGGATGTGAGGTCTGTGTGTCCCCCAGTAATACATGCTGGATGTGAGGTCTGTGTCCCCCAGTAATACATGCTGGACGTGAGGTCTGTGTGTCCCCTCAGTAATACATGCTGGATGTGAGGTCTGTGTGTCCTCCAGTAATACATGCTGGATGTGAGGTCTGTGTGTCCCCTCAGTAATACATGCTGGATGTGAGGTCTATGTGTCCCCTCAGTAATACATGCTGGATGTGAGGTCTGTGTCCCCCAGTAATACATGCTGGATGTGAGGTCTGTGTGTCCCCCAGTAATACATGCTGGATGTGAGGTCTGTGTGTCCCCTCAGTAATACATGCTGGATGTGAGGTCTGTGTGTCCCCCAGTAATACATGCTGGATGTGAGGTCTGTGTCCCCCAGTAATACATGCTGGACGTGAGGTCTGTGTGTCCCCTCAGTAATACATGCTGGATGTGAGGTCTGTGTGTCCTCCAGTAATACATGCTGGATGTGAGGTCTGTGTGTCCCCTCAGTAATACATGCTGGATGTGAGGTCTATGTGTCCCCTCAGTAATACATGCTGGATGTGAGGTCTGTGTCCCCCAGTAATACATGCTGGATGTGAGGTCTGTGTCTCCCCCAGTAATACATGCTGGATGTGAGGTCTGTGTGTCCCCCCAGTAATACATGGTGGATGTGAGGTCTGTGTGCCCCCCAGTAATACATGCTGGATGTGAGGTCTATGTGTCCCCCAGTAATACATGCTGGATGTGAGGTCTGTGTCCCCCAGTAATACATGCTGGATGTGAGGTCTGTGTCTCCCCCAGTAATACATGCTGGATGTGAGGTCTGTGTGTCCCCCCAGTAATACATGCTGGACGTGAGGTCTGTGTGTCCCCTCAGTAATACATGCTGGATGGGAGGTCTGTGTGTCCCCCAGTAATACATGCTGGATGTGAGGTCTATGTGTCCCCCCAGTAATACATGCTGGATGTGAGGTCTAGTCCCCCAGTAATACATGATGGATGTGAGGTCTATGTTCCCCCAGTAATACATGCTGGATGTGAGGTCTGTGTCCCCCAGTAATACATGCTGGATGTGAGGTCTGTGTGTCCCCCCAGTAATACATGGTGGATGTGAGGTCTGTGGTCCCCCAGTAATACATGCTGGATGTGAGGTCTATGTGTCCCCAGTAATACATGGTGGATGTGAGGTCTGTGTGCCCCCCAGTAATACATGCTGGATGTGAGGTCTATGTGTCCCCCAGTAATACATGCTGGATGTGAGGTCTGTGTCCCCCAGTAATACATGCTGGATGTGAGGTCTGTGTCTCCCCCAGTAATACATGCTGGATGTGAGGTCTGTGTGTCCCCCCAGTAATACATGCTGGACGTGAGGTCTGTGTGTCCTCTCAGTAATACATGCTGGATGGGAGGTCTGTGTGTCCCCTCAGTAATACATGCTGGATGGGAGGTCTGTGTGTCCCCTCAGTAATACATGCTGGATGTGAGGTCTATGTGTCCCCCAGTAATACATGCTGGATGTGAGGTCTATGTCCCCCAGTAATACATGCTGGATGTGAGGTCTATGTCCCCCAGTAATACATGCTGGATGTGAGGTCTGTGTGTCCCCCCAGTAATACATGCTGGATGTGAGGTCTGTGTGTCCCCCAGTAATACATGCTGGATGTGAGGTCTGTGTGTCCCCCCAGTAATACATGCTGGATGTGAGGTCTGTGTGTCCCCCCCAGTAATACATGCTGGATGTGAGGTCTGTGTGTCCCCCCAGTAATACATACTGAATGTGAGGTCTGTGTGTCCCCCAGTAAAACATACTGGATGTGAGGTCTGTGTGTCCCCCCAGTAATACATACTGGATGTGAGGTCTGTGTGTCCCCCCAGTAATACATACTGGATGTGAGGTCTGTGTGTGTCCTCCAGTAATAC
Source organism: Bufo gargarizans (assembly GCF_014858855.1). NCBI lineage: Eukaryota > Metazoa > Chordata > Amphibia > Anura > Bufonidae > Bufo > Bufo gargarizans. The sequence continues at coordinate 200,642,641 of NC_058083.1, forward strand.
ATGCTGGATGTGAGGTCTGTGTCCTCCAGTAATACATGCTGGATGTGAGGTCTGTGTGTCCCCCAGTAATACATGCCGGATGTGAGGTCTGTGTCCCCCAGTAATACATGCTGGATGTGAGGTCTGTGTGTCCTCCAGTAATACATGCTGGATGTGAGGTCTGTGTCCCCCCCAGTAATACATGCTGGATGTGAGGTCTGTGTGTCCCCCAGTAATACATACTGGATGTGAGGTCTGTGTGTCCTCCAGTAATACATGCTGGATGTGAGGTCTGTGTCCCCCCCAGTAATACATGCTGGATGTGAGGTCTGTGTGTCCCCCAGTAATACATGCTGGATGTGAGGTCTGTGTGTCCTCCAGTAATACATGCTGACCTTGACAGGAGCGGCAGGAGGTAGAACTTCCCCTTTAAGAGCGGAGCGGTTCGGTATCCGCACAGCCATATTTACTTCACGTCCTGTCATAGCTTCTCGCTGATTACAAGCTCCTGATTTATACGAGTCTATAAAAGAACCTAATTACAAAGCATACGAAGTCTCTGGATGCTGGATGGGCCCCTGTAGGGCGATACGTTACCGGCCGAAACGCAGACGTTAGGTAAACCAAGGGCGGCGAGACGCAAAACCTAAACTGGACGACTGAAAATCTTTAAGGTGTCCCTTAGAGGACTTATGAATAAGGCGGAGAGCACTGTACCTTCTTCTGACCTCAGGACATCGCAGTTAAAGGGACGGCGCCCCCATTTCATCCTCACCTGTAACCCATCTATGATGCAGAGGGCAGCAAGCTCCAAGTCCATCGATTCTATACACCCCGTTCTTTCATAAAACATACAGATATACTACAATGCAGACTCAATATGAAGGCAGATAAAGAATCAGATCTATAGGTGAGGACACATGGGGAGCGCCGCACTGCAGGGAACAACGAGAGTCCCCAAAAATAGTGACTGTAAGAAAAGATGTAGGATCAACCTCTGCATGTGCATGTCCCTTTAACAGCAGGCGACATATGCCGCTGTATTTAGTGATGTGGGGCCTTTATCTCTCACTTTACACAGCAATCCCTCTGATTTATGAGGAGATCAATGTCACGTACTCTAAGTATAGAAAGAGATGCTTCAAATGCCACCATATTGTTCATCCGCCTTCAGGTATTCTTCACTGAAGAGCCCGAGAGGCTTCCCCCCATTTACACTCAGACTGGGCAAAATACAGAGAACTAGTAACCTTTACCGAACAAAAGCCGGCAGCTTTAGGGAGGGACGGGCCGGCTCTGCTGGACCACGGACCGGGGTCTGCGCTCATTCAGCTGCTCACAAAAGATCCTGTCGATATGTTTGTGTGGAAAGGCTGCGGACTCCGCTGAGTGAATGAGGCCAAAAGCTGCTGCAGTCAATAGAAGGAAATCTCTCAGAACGGACGTTTCCAAAAGAGACTTCAAAAGTCAATTCTAATATGTGGTCAGATCAAAGAACATGAGAATAGCCGAGAATATGTAATAATCCAGCACAAAACACTACTAAAAAATCGTGCAAAACAAAAGCTTCAAACTTGTGAAATCTACAAAATAAAGTAATACTGCCCTCTATGTGGAGAAAAATATTATGAAAATATTATAAAACTGCCGCTTTGTACAATAAAAAATCTATTATAATACTTCCCTCTATGTACAATATATAAACTACTATAATACTGCTCCTATGTACTAGAATATAACTACTATAATACTGCTCCTATGTACAAGAATATAACTACTATAATACTGCTCCTATGTACAGGAATATAACTACTATAATACTGCTCCTATGTACAGGAATATAACTACTATAATACTGCCTCCCATGTACAGGAATATAACTACTATAATACTGCCTCCTATGTACAGGAATATAACTACTATAATACTGCCTCCTATGTACAGGAATATAACTACTATAATACTGCCTCCTATGTAACTCCTCCCTATGTACAGGAATATAACTACTATAATACTGCCTCCTATGTACAGGAATATAACTACTATACTACTGCCTCCTATGTACAGTAATATAACTACTATAATACTGCCTCCTATGTACAAGAATATAACTACTATAATACTGCCTCCTATGTACAAGAATATAACTAGCTATAATACTGCTCCTATGTACAAGAATATAACTACTATATACTGCTCCTATGTACAAGAATATAACTACTATAATACTGCTCCTATGTACAAGACTATAACTACTATAATACTGCTCCTATGTACAAGAATATAACTACTAATACTGCTCCTATGTACAAGAATATAACTACTATAATACTGCTCCTATGTACAAGAATTCAACTACTATAATACTGCTCCTATGTACAAGAATATAACTACTATAATACTGCTCCTATGTACAAGATATAACTACTATAATACTGCTCCTATGTACAGAGATACTCTATAATACTGCTCACTAGGTAGCTACTATAATACTGCCTCCTATGTACAAGATATAACTACTATAATACTGCTCCTATGTACAAGAATATAACTACTATAATACTGCTCCTATGTACAAGAATATAACTACTATAATACTGCTCCTATGTACAAGAATATAACTACTATAATACTGCTCCTATGTACAAGGAATATACCTACTATAATACTGCTCCTATATACAAGAATATAACTACTATAATACTGCTCCTATGTACAAGAATATAACTACTATAATACTGCTCCTATGTACAGGAATATAACTACTATAATACTGCTCCTATGCAAGAATAGCAACTACTATAATACTGCTCCTATGTACAAGGAATATAACTACTATAATACTGCTCCTATGTACAAGAATATAACTACTATAATACTGCTCCTATGTACAAGAATATAACTACTATAATACTGCCTCCTATGTACAAGAATATAACTACTATAATACTGCTCCTATGTACAAGGAATATAACTACTATAATACTGCCTCCTATGTACAAGAATATAACTACTATAATACTGCTCCTATGTACAAGAATATAACTACTATAATACTGCTCCTATGTACAAGAATATAACTACTATAATACTGCTCCTATGTACAGGAATATAACTACTATAATACTGCTCCTATGTACAAGGAATATAACTACTATAATACTGCTCCTATGTACAAGAATATAACTACTATAATACTGCTCCTATGTACAGAATATAACTACTATAATACTGCTCCTATGTACAGGAATATAACTACTATAATACTGCTCCTATGTACAAGAATATAACTACTATAATACTGCTCCTATGTACAAGAATATAACTACTATAATACTGCTCCTATGTACAGAATATAACTTCTATAATAACTGCCTCCTATGTACAAGAATATAACTACTATAATACTGCTCCTATGTACAAGAATATAACTACTATAATACTGCTCCTATGTAAGGAATATAACTACTATAATACTGCTCCTATGTACAAGGAATATAACTACTATAATACTGCTCCTATGTACAAGGAATATAACTACTATAATACTGCTCCTATGTACAGGAATATAACTACTATAATACTACTGCTCCTATGTACAGGAATATAACTACTATAATACTGCTCCTATGTACAGGAATATAACTACTATAATACTGCCTCCTATGTACAGGAATATAACTACTATAATACTGCCCTCCTATGTACAAGAATATAACTACTATAATACTGCCTCCTATGTACAGGAATATAACTACTATAATACTGTCTCCTATGTACAAGAATATAACTACTATAATACTGCTCCTATGTGCAAGAATATAACTACTATAATACTGCTCCTATGTACAAGAATATAACTACTATAATACTGCCTCCTATGTACAAGAATTTAACTACTATAATACTGCTCCTATGTGCAAGAATATAACTACTATAATACTGCTCCTATGTACAAGAATATAACTACTATAATACTGCACCTATGTACAAGAATATAACTACTATAATACTGCCTCCCAGGGCTGAGGAGGTTTGCTTAGATCCGAGAGCTCCCTGTCTATTGAATACAGTCAGTGTCCTTCTAATGCTGGTGTCTTTTACATTTGACTTTGTGGGTCTCCCGCGCTTTATTGCGCCGTTCAGCCATGCAGAGAATCTAATTTATGTACTTTCCATTTTCTGCAGCTGATTTTCAGTACCCGGAGTGATAAAGTCCCTGAGAATAATTCAGAGTTCTTTATTTTTAGAGACATTACCGCTGACGATTTATCAGGTGACCTTTCTGTTTCTCTGATCTCATCAAATAATTTTTATACGTTGGGATGATAGAAATTCCTTTCCTGAACCTTACACTGTGTTCAGAGCCAAGTAGTTTTGTTCCAGTGTTTTACGACCCCTCCTAGACGCAACGACCACCCCACTGAGTCCAAGAGGGAAAACCTCCGATCACTGCAAGGTTCAGAGAGAAAAACCGTAAACAGAAGCAGAAACTGCTCAAGAATCGGCAGGAATCAAAGTACAAATACAAGAGACTTTTTTTTTATTGGAGACCGTATTATAGTAGTTATATTCTTGTACATAGGAGCAGTATTATAGTAGTTATATTCCTGTACATAGGAGCAGTATTATAGTAGTTATATTCTTGTACATAGGAGCAGTATTATAGTAGTTATATTCTTGTACATAGGAGGCAGTATTATAGTAGTTATATTCCTGTATATAGGAGGCAGTATTATAGTAGTTATATTCTTGTACATAGGAGGCAGTATTATAGTACTTATATTCTTGTACATAGGAGCAGTATTATAGAAGTTATATTCTTGTACATAGGAGGCAGTATTATAGTACTTATATTCTTGTACATAGGAGGCAGTATTATAGTAGTTATATTCTTGTACATAGGAGCAGTATTATAGTACTTATATTCTTGTACATAGGAGGCAGTATTATAGTAGTTATATTCTTGCACATAGGAGCAGTATTATAGTAGTTATATTCTTGTACATAGGAGGCAGTATTATAGTAGTTATATTCCTGTATATAGGAGGCAGTATTATAGTAGTTATATTCTTGTACATAGGAGGCAGTATTATAGTACTTATATTCTTGTACATAGGAGCAGTATTATAGAAGTTATATTCTTGTACATAGGAGGCAGTATTATAGTACTTATATTCTTGTACATAGGAGCAGTATTATAGAAGTTATATTCTTGTACATAGGAGGCAGTATTATAGTACTTATATTCTTGTACATAGGAGGCAGTATTATAGTAGTTATATTCTTGTACATAGGAGCAGTATTATAGTACTTATATTCTTGTACATAGGAGGCAGTATTATAGTAGTTATATTCTTGCACATAGGAGCAGTATTATAGTAGTTATATTCTTGTACATAGGAGGCAGTATTATAGTAGTTATATTCTTGTACATAGGAGCAGTATTATAGTACTTATATTCTTGTACATAGGAGGTAGTATTATAATAGTTATATTCTGGTACATAGGAGCAGTATTATAGTAGTTATATTCTGGTAGATAGGAGCAGTATTATAGTAGTTATATTCTTGTACATAGGAGGCAGTATTATAGTAGTTATATTCTTGTACATAGGAGCAGTATTATAGTACTTATATTCTTGTACATAGGAGGTAGTATTATAATAGTTATATTCTGGTACATAGGAGCAGTATTATAGTAGTTATATTCTGGTAGATAGGAGCAGTATTATAGTAGTTATATTCTTGTACATAGGAGGCAGTATTATAGTAGTTATATTCTTGTACATAGGCACAGTATTATAGTAGTTATATTCTTGTACATAGGCACAGTATTATAGTACTTATATTCTTGTACATAGGCACAGTATTATAGTACTTATATTCTTGTACATAGGAGGCAGTATTATAGTACTTATATTCTTGTACATAGGAGGCAGTATTATAGTAGTTATATTCTTGTACATAGGAGCAGTATTATAGTACTTATATTCTTGTACATAGGAGGCAGTATTATAGTAGTTATATTCTTGCACATAGGAGCAGTATTATAGTAGTTATATTCTTGTACATAGGAGGCAGTATTATAGTAGTTATATTCTTGTACATAGGAGCAGTAATATAGTAGTTATATTCTTGTACATAGGAGCAGTATTATAGTACTTATATTCTTGTACATAGGAGGTAGTATTATAATAGTTATATTCTGGTACATAGGAGCAGTATTATAGTAGTTATATTCTGGTAGATAGGAGCAGTATTATAGTAGTTATATTCTTGTACATAGGAGGCAGTATTATAGTAGTTATATTCTTGTACATAGGAGCAGTATTATAGTAGTTATATTCTTGTACATAGGAGCAGTATTATAGTAGTTATATTCCTGTACATAGGAGCAGTATTATAGTAGTTATATTCCTGTACATAGGAGCAGTATTATAGTAGTTATATTCTTGTACATAGGAGCAGTATTATAGTAGTTATATTCTTGTACATAGGAGGCAGTATTATAGTAGTTATATTCTTGTACATAGGAGCAGTATTATAGTAGTTATATTCTTGTACATAGGAGGCAGTATTATAGTAGTTATATCCATGTACATAGGAGCAGTATTATAGTAGTTATATTCCTGTACATAGGAGCAGTATTATAGTAGTTATATTCTTGTACATAGGAGCAGTATTATAGTAGTTATATTCTTGTACATAGGAGCAGTATTATAGCAGTTATATTCTTGTAAGTAGGAGCAGTATTATAGCAGTTATATTCTTGTACATAGGAGCAGTATTATAGCAGTTATATTCTTGTACATAGAGGGCAGTATTATAGTAGTTATATTCTTGTACATAGGAGGCAGTATTATAGCAGTTATATTCTTGTAAGTAGGAGCAGTATTATAGTAGTTATATTCTTGTACATAGGAGGCAGTATTATAGCAGTTATATTCTTGTACTTAGGAGCAGTATTATAGTAGTTATATTCCTGCAGATAGAGGGCAGTATTAGTTGTTAGATCACCTGTAAACTTAGCTCACATTATAAAACCTCCACCGTGTTGCTGATGATGAATATTTATATTGTTCACGTCTCTGCTATTGTCCTGTAATGATAATGCACCTGATCACCCGGCAGCTTCTGTTTCTCAGCCCTGTTGTGCCCATTATTCACCAGTTGATGCCCGCCATCTCTCTGCATGTGATTCTACGTTGATGATGGAGCAGGTCGGATCACATGTAGATGGACAGTGAGGAACACAGATGGCAGAGACATTTTTTAGTTTGATATTATGTATATCTGGAAAGTAATTGGGGCCACGTGGCGAGGGGCTGTAAAACAGCGAGTTATTTAGCCTCATGAGCGCACAGTTCGGCGCTGCGCGCACATCTTGATTCGATAATCCTGCAACAACAGCGGCCGATAGAAAGGTTCTGCCCGGGCCGCCCGCACTCAGGTTCTGCCCTCTTACTTACCTCTGCTGAGAGAGCAGAACAGAACAATACGGCTGCAGAGCTACAGGTAATAGCTTAAAAAGCAAAAGCATTAACTCCGACGCTCCACGGAGCCCATTGAACCGGCCCTTAGGTCGCCTGGAATAAATCCATAAAAACCGCTTTGGAAAAAAAAATATTGTACAATGAAAAACAAACAAAAATCAAAAGCTTTTACTGCGAGGCAAATCAGCAAATGAAAAGCCCCCCGTCCTCGCCAGCCGCACAGATACGAGGAAAACGACAAAAAAACTAAATGGAATTTGCAGGGCAAATATTTTGAGAGAAAAAGGCACAGAGGACAACTACTCCCAGAATCCACCAAACAAATGAGTCGCATTTGTGGGGGCGATCAGACCCCAATATGTAATATGGTGCGTTCTACAAATAACACACAATAGAAGTGAGTGGATAAAATCAATTAAAACCTATTAAATAACGGATTCAGCGTGAACACGAAATCAAAGACTGAAAAAAGAAAGAAAATAAAAAAAATTGCACAACTTGTCCAACAGATATAAATAATGGATATATGTGAGCGCACCCTATAGAGCAGTCTAATTGCAAATGAGACCTCTCAGCTCGTGGATGGCGTTCATTAGTGATGCTCATCTGACCAGAAGGCGTCTCCTTACAAGTGCTGTTCGTTTAAAACTGAACTTTTATTTTGATTCTCATTAAATCATCTACATCTACAAAACGTGCCCTACAAAAACACAGAGTAAATAAAAGTCTCAGTAATAGGCAGATACCCTCCATCTGTGTGAGGAGTCACTGTTTATTTCCTTCACACTCTGCTATTAGTAACAATGTAGCATAGTCAGTGCGGGCTATGAGCGGCTACAGATCACTTCTTTTGTATCCACTACTTCCCACTCACTGCCTATGACCGGGTGCACTGCCTCCTACTGAACGAAACCACCACACTGCCACCCGACATGCGTCTCCGGCAAACCAGCGTCCTCAGGGCAGGCATCACTGCCTGATCACTACCCGCCCGGTCCCCGAGGACGCCGTTGTGTCTGTAAATCTACTTCTTATCATCCTGGGAGAAAAATAGAAAATTCTCTTATATATATATAAAAATGAGTTTCTGTCTGTCTGTTCTTTATGCGCGACCAAACGACTGGACCGATCTTCACCACATTTGGCGCACAGGTACATCAGGTGTCCGGGAAGGTTTTAGACCGGGTCTCAGCTCTCTAGGACGTACCGTTCCTGAGATATTCCCCAAAAATTACCTCCATTAGCCAATACAAGCCTGCAGGTCTTTCTCTTCGTGTCCCAACTGCCATACACACGGTCACATGACCCTTATCAGCCAATAGCAGTTCACAGGCCCTTAGTCTCCACATACACACAGTTTTACTCCAGGTTTCCATAACAACCCAGCAATTATTAGCAATAAAGGGGTTCTCCCCTGATTAATGTAAAAAATTACAATCAAATAGTAGGTGACAATCTCTAACAAAGCTGGATCCAGCCCTGCACCTCACATGGATCCAGAGATCTCCACATTCATTGCTCTGCTACATTTATATCAAGCCGACAGCTCAAGTGGCGTGCCCTTTCCGCTGCAGCCCAGGGGGCGTGTCCTTTCTGCTGCAGCCCAGGGGGACGTGTCCTTTCTGCTGCAGCCCAGGGGGACGTGTCCTTTCTGCTGCAGCCCAGGGGGACGTGTCCTTTCTGCTGCAGCCCAGGGGGCGTGCCCTTTCTGCTGCAGTCCATGGGGCGTGCCCTTTCTGCTGCAGCCCAGGGGGCGTGCCCTTTCTGATGCAGCCCAGGGGCGTTCCTGTCCGGACACAGAACGCAACAAACCGGAACGGAAACATTCTGCTGAGCGCGCTTCCGGTTTGTTCAGTTTTGTAGTGGGACAAAACTAAAGATTTTTCCTCCAGTTTTGAGATTCTCTGCCGGATCTCAAAACCAGAAAGAAAACGGCATATGTGAAAGTTGCCTGAGGAGGACGAGGCAGAGGTGAGAAACCTGGAAGAGGAGGAGAAATAAAGAGGAAGAGAAGGGGAAAAAGAAGGAGGAAAAACTGCTTGCATCCAAGGAAAACGACCACCCTGCAGTCCAGCAGCGGTGGCCGTGCTTGCATACTATAGGAAAAATGCTGGCCTACGTGTACTCCACCAGAGAGGCCAGCACATTTTACTATAGTGTGTAAGCACAACCACCGCTGCTGAACTGCAGGGTGGTCATAACCATGGAAACGAGCCGTGTACAATGTGATGGAAAAATGAATCAAGCCAGCAAAGGAGGCGATATGGCCAATCAGAATACATTAGTAAGTGCCTTGTTATCCATTGTCCACTTCCTACATTACAGACATTTACACCGAGAGCAGAGACGACACGCCGGTCCTCAGACTCTGGAGAAGATCTGGTCCTTTCAACAGAAACCACAAAGACAAGAGACGCAATCAACACGAGATGAGCGGAGAGAACACGAGAAGCTACAAGACTGCAGATCGGCGGGAGACCGAACACCGCACACGACCGACTGATTTACTACGAGAGGAGAAACTGATCAGATCCTCGACTCAGGACCCTGAAATCACACTGTGGACAAAAACAACTTATCTGCTGGAAACAAACTTCATGATCGTAAATGTCAATGTAATAAAGCAGTGAAAATTCATTTTCTCCAGAACTTCTAAATAAGCTAGGACTTCTGACAGACGACAACCTGTGTAAGAAAGCAGCTGGTACTACTGACCTGCTGAAGAGGGACACTATGGATTCCCAATATAAAACTACTACTATTATAATACTGCCCCCTATGTACAAGAATAAAACTACCATAATACTGCTCCTATCTACAGGAATATAACTACTATAATACTGCTCCTATGTAAAAGAATATAACTACTATAATACTGCCCCCTATGTACAAGAATACAACTACCATAATACTGCTCCTATGTACAAGAATATAACTACTATAATACTGCCTCCTATGTACAAGAATATAACTACTATAATACTGTTCCTATGTACAAGAATATATCTACTATAATACTGCTCCTATGTACAGGAATATAACTACTATAATACTGCTCCTATGTACTGGAATATAACTACTATAATACTGCTCCTATGTACAAGAATATAACTACTATAACACTGCTCCTATGTACAAGACTATAACTACTATAATACTGCTCCTATGTACAAGAATATAACTACTATAATACTGCTCCTATGTACAGGAATATAACTACTATAACACTGCTCCTATGTACAAGACTATAACTACTATAATACTGCTCCTATGTACAAGAATATAACTACTATAATACTGCTCCTATGTACAGGAATATAACTACTATAACACTGCTCCTATGTACAGGAATATAACTACTATAATACTGCTCCTATGTACAAGAGTATAACTACTATAATACTGCCTCCTATGTACAAGAATATAACTACTATAATACTGCTCCTATGTACAAGAGTATAACTACTATAATACTGCTCCTATGTACAAGAGTATAACTACTATAATACTGCTCGTATGTACAAGAGTATAACTACTATAATACTGCTCGTATGTACAAGAGTATAACTACTATAATACTGCTCCTATGTACAGGAATATAACTACTATAATACTGCTCCTATGTACAAGAATATAACTGCTATAATACTGCTCCTATGTACAAGAATATAACTACTATAATACTGCTCCTATGTACAAGAATATATCTACTATAATACTGCCTCTTATGTACAAGAATATAACTACTATAATACTGCTCCTATGTACAAGAATATATCTACTATAATACTGCCTCCTATGTACAAGAATATAACTACTATAATACTGTCTCCTATGTACAATAATACAACTACTATAATACTGCTCCTATGTACAAGAATATATCTACTATAATACTGCTCCTATGTACAAGAATATAACTACTATAATACTGCTCCTATGTACAAGAATATAACTGCTATAATACTGCTCCTATGTACAATAATACAACTACTATAATACTGCTCCTATGTACAAGAATATAACTACTATAATACTGCTCCTATGTACAAGAATATAACTGCTATAATACTGCTCCTATGTACAATTATACAACTACTATAATACTGCTCCTATGTACAAGAATATATCTACTATAATACTGCCTCCTATGTACAGGAATATAACTACTATAATACTGCCTCCTATGTACAGGAATATAACTACTATAATACTGCCTCCTATGTACAGGAATATAACTACTATAATACTGCTCCTATGTACAAGAATATAACTACTATAACACTGCTCCTATGTATAAGACTATAACTACTATAATACTGCTCCTATGTACAAGAATATAACTACTATAATACTGCTCCTATGTACAGGAATATAACTACTATAATACTGCTCCTATGTACAAGAGTATAACTACTATAATACTGCTCCTATGTACAGGAATATAACTACTATAACACTGCTCCTATGTACAGGAATATAACTACTATAATACTGCTCCTATGTACAAGAGTATAACTACTATAATACTGCCTCCTATGTACAAGAATATAACTACTATAATACTGCTCCTATGTACAAGAGTATAACTACTATAATACTGCTCATATGTACAAGAGTATAACTACTATAATACTGCTCCTATGTACAGGAATATAACTACTATAATACTGCTCCTATGTACAAGAATATAACTGCTATAATACTGCTCCTATGTACAAGAATATAACTACTATAATACTGCTCCTATGTACAAGAATATATCTACTATAATACTGCCTCCTATGTACAAGAATATAACTACTATAATACTGCTCCTATGTACAAGAATAGATCTACTATAATACTGCCTCCTATGTACAAGAATATAACTACTATAATACTGTCTCCTATGTACAATAATACAACTACTATAATACTGCTCCTATGTACAAGAATATATCTACTATAATACTGCTCCTATGTACAAGAATATATCTACTATAATACTGCTCCTATGTACAAGAATATAACTGCTATAATACTGCTCCTATGTACAAGAATATAACTGCTATAATACTGCCTCCTATGTACAGGAATATAACTACTATAATACTGCTCCTATACAATATACAATCTCTGAGCCGCAGTGAACGTGTTTCCATTCTGCACACAGTCTTTCGTCTCACATGATGGCGGATGATACAATATGTCACTTCTTGTGTCTCGATGACTGCCCTGTGAATATCGTCATCAGTAGCACGGTGACACATTAGAGAGCAGCCACCCCGGCTGCGGCACAGTGCTGAATACCTACGAGTCACCGCTCGGTGACACTTAATTATTTTGTATGGCGGCTGTAAAATGAATTGTACTGAGGAATAAACAGCGCTGAATGCGCAGTCACATCTCAAGTGGAGCCGCCGAGATTTTACAGCCCTAATAAGAATAGGAGCAACATAAAGCCGAGCCGCCGCTGCAGCAAACACGTTACTGCTGCCGACGAGGACACGCAGAGAGAGCACGAAACCCAGCGCTCGGGGTCTTGTCTAATCAGCCATCACTTTGTTAAATCTGCTCCGACCACTATGGCCGGAGCGGCGGGGTCATCCTGCAAGTTGTTTCACTACATAACAGGTCAGAAATATCCATCAGGAGCTGGGAAAGGAGGGGAGAGCATGCGCAGGAGGGGAGGGGAGAGCATGCGCAGGAGGGGAGGGGAGGGCATGCGCAGGAGGGGAGGGGAGAGCATGCGCAGGAGGGGAGGGGAGGGCATGCGCAGGAGGGGAGGGGAGAGCATGCGCAGGAGGGGAGGGGAGAGCATGCGCAGGAGGGGAGAGCATGCGCAGGAGGGGAGAGCATGCGCAGGAGGGGAGAGCATGCGCAGGAGGGGAGAGCATGCGCAGGAGGGGGGTGGGAGAGCATGCGCAGGAGGGGGGTGGGAGAGCATGCGCAGGAGGGGGGCGGGAGAGCATGCGCAGGAGGGGGGCGGGAGAGCATGCGCAGGAGGGGGGCGGGAGAGCATGCGCAGGAGGGGGGCGGGAGAGCATGCGCAGGAGGGGGGCGGGAGAGCATGCGCAGGAGGGGGGCGGGGAGAGCATGCGCAGGAGGGGGGCGGGAGAGCATGCGCAGGAGGGGGCGGGAGAGCATGCGCAGGAGGGGGCGGGAGAGCATGCGCAGGAGGGGCGGGAGAGTCGGCATGCTGCAGCAGCCTGTGTTTGGCGGAGTCAGCCAATTATGGATCGTCCTGCTATATTATCATGACGCAGGTCATCGCAACTGACTACAATTTACCAGTTGCTCCAGAATTCTGGTCTAATTTCCACCACATTTATTAAGCACTTTAGACTGACAGAGGGGACGTGGCTTAACGAGCTGTGCGCTGCGATTGGCCAGCACTGCAGCAAGGGACACGCCTCCTACAAAAAGTCAGTCAGAGGGAGCGCAGACACCGGAGCCTATACCGGGCGAACGGAGCGGCGCCCAGGCATACTAGTAAGTGCAGGGGGACCCCTGGGCGCCGCTCTGCCCACTGATAGAGTTAGTTTTTAGTTTATACAGTAGTGAAAGGTCCTCTTTAACCCCTTAATCACATAAAGGTACATCATTAGCTTTAAGGGGTTGCATGCAGTGAGCTCACACATGGTGGATGCTGGCTGTACAATACAGAAGAACCGGTTGCAATGACCGGGATCGGTGTCATCGCTGATTATACTCCATCAAATCCTCAGATGCAGCCGTCAATAGCAATGGTGTCATCTGTGGGGTTAGGCAGAGGGACGGGCCCTCCTTTACCTTCGGATCAGAGCCCCTGCGACGAAATTGTTGGTTGCTGTGACAGCCTGGGGCCTTGTAAGAGTTGGCAGCCTGTCCCATAGACTGCAATAGTATTCTACTGCAGTCCATGAGTCAAAAAGTCATACATACCCCAAAATGGTACCTAATGAGGGAAGTTATAGTAAAAAGAAATATAAAAATTCTATGGCTATGGTGATGTTTTTCGGGCTCCGTTAGAGATAGATGTGGAGTCGCACCTATCAGGTATTGGGGCATATCCTAGTGCTAGTTCACCAATGCTTGTGATGACAATACCCCTTTAAGAGCTGTTAAAGGGTATAGGCCAGCATTCTCTGACCGGAGGGTCCGACCCCCGCACCCCCAATGATCAGCTATTCCAGGGTAGTCCTTTTCGGTTGTATAGTGCAGAGATCACCAACCTCCGGCACTCCAACTGCTGTGGAACTACAACTCCCAGCATGCACACATTTGGCTGTTCTTGTAATTGTCATAGAAGTGAAAGGAGGATTCTGGGAGTTGTAGTTTCAGAACCAAGTAATTTTATACCGTTATCTTTCTTTGGCCTCCTACTCCACCTCTAAAAGGACCCCTCTCGTTCGATGGGAACCGAATTTGCACCATCATATGCAAGTCTTTTCATGGGGGTTTTTGAGGATAATTTGGGTCTGCTGTCACACCCCAGAATCAAGTTTTATCGTAGATTTATCGACGATATCATTTTTGTTTGGCAGGGAGAAGCTGATGAACCGTGTCAGTTCATCAAGATGATTCATTTAAATGACTGGAACCTGCCATTGACCCTTGGGTACGATCCCACAGGGGTAAGACTTTTTGG
Source organism: Bufo gargarizans (assembly GCF_014858855.1). NCBI lineage: Eukaryota > Metazoa > Chordata > Amphibia > Anura > Bufonidae > Bufo > Bufo gargarizans. The sequence continues at coordinate 200,657,727 of NC_058083.1, forward strand.
ATTTACACCTTACCATTGAGAATAGAGAGACAATTACTAAGACTCATTTCAAGGGCGTGAACGCCAATAGTTACTTAGACTATAAGAGCCGTCACCAATGAAGAGGATCAGAAGGAATTGTTCTGACGATCGAACTACGAAAAATCGGATAGATTTACAAAAAAAACTGGTTTCGAGAAAAGGGATATCGCAGGAGACCATTGGAAGATTCAACTAGGAGAATCTCCAAAGTTTCCCAAAAAGAAAGTCTATGACCTAAAACTAAAACGCCCGAGAGTCCACTTCACCACCTCGGTATGGTCACTAGATTTAACCCCCAACATACCTGGATTAGAAAAACCTTGACAAAGAATTGGTCGATTTTAATGAAAGACCCCCATCCGGGGCAAAATAATCCCAACAGCCCCCATTATTATCATCTTTCGAAAAGCAAAGACCCTGAAAAACCTGTTGGCCCCTTCATGCCCCAAACTAAATAAAGAATCAGGAAAAACTGTGGGGCAAAAAGATCCAGGGATTTCGAAGTGTAAAGCAGATGCAAAGGCTGTAATACGACTACGCGCGGCGTAAAGGGGACCGCAACTCCCTACAGCGAAGACGGCTTCACCATCAAACATAGAATGGACAGGTACCTCCTGCAGCGCCCCTGTAATCTCCTTTACGTTGGTCGCACAACTCAACCCTTACGTGAAAGGATGAACGAACAGCGTTCTAATAGGAAAGTAACAGCCCACAGTGTTTCCATCTCGTGGTGGAGACCCTTCGCCCCTACGGGTGACACACGATCCCATCCATCCCTGGGTCGCACAGAAATGTATTGGATTTTTCGCTTTAATACCCCGACGCCTTATGGCCTTAATGAATCATTAGAATACACCTTGGTCTATACGAAAAATCCTGACCCCTAATAGGAATGGGCAGCATAGTGGAGGCTGAGCTACATGTGCCACATATCATCCGTTATTGTAGCAGAAGCCTATACATTTTATACTCATTCTATTCTATTATGCTATGGCTAGTTATATTTTCATCTATGTAGATTTATATTTTTTTGATGTTATTTCTAGTTTTAGATGTGTATACCCCCTTAGCGTCATTAGGTTTTGACGTATGGTATACCTAGGAGTAAATTAAAAAAAATTCTGTGTGGGACCCCGATAGACAGTCCCTTGCCCCACATATTTAATAAAAGAATAGGGCAGTTTTGTATTATGTGTAGGTGTAAACTGGTTTATTGGGGTATGTATGTGCAGGGCTGTGTGTATATGGGATCAGCCTTGTGTCTATGAAGAGACGGGCTATCCTGGTTATTGGGGTATGTATGTGCAGGGCTGTGTGTATATGGGACCAGCCTCCTGCCTGTGTCTATGAAGAGACGGGCTATCCTGGTTATTGGGGTATGTATGTGCAGGGTTGTGTGTATATGGGACCAGCCTCCTGCCTGTGTCTATGAAGAGACGGGCTATCCTGGTTATTGGGGTATGTATGTGCAGGGCTGTGTGTATATGGGATCAGCCTCCTGCCTTTGTCTATGAAGAGACGGGCTATCCTGGTTATTGGGGTATGTATGTGCAGGGCTGTGTGTATATGGGATCAGCCTTGTGTCTATAAAGAGACGGGCTATCCTGGTTATTGGGGTATGTATGTGCAGAGCTGTGTGTATATGGGACCAGCCTTGTGTCTATGAAGAGACGGGCTATCCTGGTTATTGGGGTATGTATGTGCAGGGCTGTGTGTATATGGGACCAGCCTCCTGCCTGTGTCTATGAAGAGACGGGCTATCCTGGTTATTGGGGTATGTATGTGCAGGGCTGTGTGTATATGGGACCAGCCTCCTGCCTGTGTCTATAAAGAGACGGGCTATCCTGGTTATTGGGGTATGTATGTGCAGGGCTGTGTGTATATGGGACCAGCCTCCTGCCTGTGTCTATGAAGAGACGGGCTATCCTGGTTATTGGGGTATGTATGTGCAGGGCTGTGTGTATATGGGATCAGTCTTGTGTCTATGAAGAGACGGGCTATCCTGGTTATTGGGGTATGTATGTGCAGGGCTGTGTGTATATGGGACCAGCCTCCTGCCTGTGTCTATGAAGAGACGGGCTATCCTGGTTATTGGGGTATGTATGTGCAGGGCTGTGTGTATATGGGACCAGCCTCCTGCCTGTGTCTATAAAGAGACGGGCTATCCTGGTTATTGGGGTATGTATGTGCAGGGCTGTGTGTATATGGGACCAGCCTCCTGCCTGTGTCTATGAAGAGACGGGCTATCCTGGTTATTGGGGTATGTATGTATATGGGATCAGCCTCCTGCCTGTGTCTATAAAGAGACGGGCTATCCTGGTTATTGGGGTATGTATGTGCAGGGCTGTGTGTATATGGGACCAGCCTCCTGCCTGTGTCTATGAAGAGACGGGCTATCCTGGTTATTGGGGTATGTATGTATATGGGATCAGCCTCCTGCCTGTGTCTATGAAGAGACGGGCTATCCTGGTTATTGGGGTATGTATGTGCAGGGCTGTGTGTATATGGGATCAGCCTCCTGCCTGTGTCTATGAAGAGACGGGCTATCCTGGTTATTGGGGTATGTATGTATATGGGATCAGCCTCCTGCCTGTGTCTATGAAGAGACGGGCTATCCTGGTTATTGGGGTATGTATGTGCAGAGCTGTGTGTATATGGGATCAGCCTTGTGTCTATGAAGAGACGGACTATCCTGGTTATTGGGGTATGTATGTGCAGGGCTGTGTGTATATGGGATCAGCCTTGTGTCTATGAAGAGACGGGCTATCCTGGTTAGAGTTTTTCCTTCCACATATTTATTACCTTACAGTTATAACTAATATCCCCTCCTTTAATATTAGAGGTGGAGTAGGCGGCCAAAGAAAGCTACTGGTATGAGCGACGCGTTCCCCGCTGGATGACAATGTGAGGGTGGCGGTCTTGAGCTCACCCTGTTGACGACCCCCCTGTGAAGCGAGAGTGCGCCGATTTCAATTTTCCTTGGTTTTATCATATTTTAACCCTATCTTGTACTGATGCCTATTCTACCATCCGATACTGTTCAACAATTTACATTTATTAGGGAGTGGCGCCTTATTGTGCGTTTCCGTTATTTCTTGACGGCCCACGGGTGAGATTTTACCGGATTCCACCTGTGCCCGTCTCCCCCCTTTCTATCTAGACAGTGATAGGCCATGAACAGTAAAATCCGGGAATACCCCCTTAAGATGCGACACTGTTCGCAAAGTAAAGCCTCATGCAGACGTCTGTGGAACGCGGTCCGCGAGATACCGGACTGGCATAGCAACCAATGACGCCGCGCGCTCCTGCAATGCCAGTTCGGTGTTCCACGGACGTCTGCATGAGGCCTAACAGGTGGTGTGAACGTGGACCAGACCGCGCGGCGGATGGGTAGACAGTCCTGTTTACGCTGTCTGCAATTCTGTATTAGTAAATTAGCACCCACGTCTTTTGGCGAGCACTGAGCGCCATTAATAACGCGCTGCCAGGGTGACAGATGGCGGGATTATTTTGGGACTGTGTTTGTGATTCCTGGTTTCGACAATAAATGGAGTGTGAAGCTGAAAATCGTCACTGAAGACACCGGCTGCTGAAAATCCGCAACAGACCCGCACGCCCCGGGAAATAAGAGAGGCCTGCAGCCAGCGGCCAACTCCGACAACCAGGGCGGTCACTAATACACCGAGGCCTGACCCCTACTGAGGGCGAGAACAAAGGATGCGGGCAGGAAGTGCACTTCACCAACTATACCCCGAAACAGAACAACAGCAGCACAGAGCATCTCAGGAGAGAGCTGATTATGTGTGAAGTTACATAGAGGAAGGAGCATGGTCCTCAGCAGCACAGAGGATTTCAGGAGAAGAGTGTGCTGATCTTGTGGGGGTCATAGGATGAGAATTACATAGTAGAAGGAGCAGGGTCCCAGCAGTACAGAGGATTTCAGGAGAGCAGTGTGCTGATCCTGTGGAGGTGACAGGGTGAGAATTACATAGTGGAAGGAGCAGGGTCCCCAGCAGCACAGAGGATTTCAGGAGAGCAGTGTGCTGATCCTGTGGAGGTGACAGGATGAGAGTTACATAGTGGAAGGGGCAGGGTCCCCAGCAGCACAGAGGATTTCAGGAGAGGAGTGTGCTGATCTTGTGGGGGTCATAGGATGAGAATTACATAGTGGAAGGAGCAGGGTCCCCAGCAGCACAGAGGATTTCAGGAGAGCAGTGTGCTGATCCTGTGGAGGCGACAGGGTGAGAATTACATAGTGGAAGGAGCAGGGTCCCCAGCAGCACAGAGGATTTCAGGAGAGATGTCTATCTATATATTGTAATGCATTCTCTGGTAACAGAATGGAGGCCACATATAAGCACACGAGACGGGAGAATATACATATGGCGTTATTAGAGCGCTCCGTGTTGGGTCCCCAGACGCCTGTAGGAGATTTAAATGCGCGGAGCCGAGACCCCCACGGCGTTTACCTGGCCTAATTCTGTCCCCGGATGCAGTCCTCCGACTAATGAAGTGTCTCTGAAGGAAAATAAATCGGAACATTTTGCGAGGCCTGACACAACAGACGGCACCGCCGCCGCCTCGCTGGAGGAGGGTCCTTACATTCTGCGGAGTCCTGCGCCTGGAAAATGGGCCACGCATTTCGGGAAGCGTTAATTAGGCAACGTGTAACAGTCCAAAGCCTTAAAAATACGAGACGGGAAGCAAGGGACGTCAGGACGAGCCAACGCTGCAGCCGGAGAGCAGCACAAGCCTGGGGTGTACCGTTTCAATTCCTCGCTATTTCATGATCTCTGATTGCTGTCAGTGAACATCACTCAAAACCTGTACAGACCAATACTTCTCAGACCTGAAGGCTTGCTACAATGTGTCCAAACATCCTGGACTCAGACTGATACATTGTAACACCGGGGGTCAGCAGCCTCCAGCTATACTGAAACTACAACTCCCAGAATGCCCCATTCATTCTTTCTATGGGAGTTACAAGAGTAGCAAAGCAAGTGTGCATGCTGGGAGTTGTAGTAGCTGGACTGCTTATTATATACCCAAACACGATGATCGCCTGAGACGGAATCCATGACACAATCGCGGTCATGTGACTCATCCGCGCGGATGTTTTCTTTTACAGATCCAATACTACTATTGGAGTCTAGAAAATGCCGGCCAGGTCATGTTCGAGATGTCAGCTCTGAAGGAGTCGGCGACAATCTAGCTGGGCGCCATGAGGAGCGGCGCTGGCTCCGCCCCGGTCACAACGGTCAGATATGAACCCATAAAGGCCGCCATCTGCATATGGATCGCTCGGCTAAGCGCTATTAACTCCCCGTCATCACGGGGCGCGGCCGCTTTACACACAAATCGCTCCAATCCCAATAAAACAGCTCGTTAGCTACAAGATGCTTGCGGTCCTCGCGGCGCAGTTATTGCTTTAACCGTTTCACGGCCGCGCACCAGAGCTCAATATAACCCGTCACGTTCAGCTCTAATCACAGCGGTGGTAGGCTGACGGGCGTCTCCTATAGTGGGCGTCACACTGGGTCTGCTCCCTCTCTCCTACTGCTCTGTGTCAGTCTTCACCGTCTTCACCATTCTATTCTTAAACCAAAATACTGCAGGCCATTGAGGGTGCAGCTTTCATAGGGAGCTAATTAGGTGGCGGTTTGTTAGTTCGGTACCTGATGGTCTGGTAATCTGGCACAGGATGGAAATGATCCCATGACAGCTGCTCCGGATGTGGGGTCAATAGCATCTCATTGTGACAACACCGATGGGCGATGAGGGCACGCTCCCGCTGATGCCCGCCGTCTTCGGGAACATATGTTTGGGTTGTAACGGAGTGCCGCGCTACCATCCACCTCGTGGAATCCTATTTCCGCCACGCTCTGATTTACGCAGCAGTTTTCCCGCCGCCGCAGACGTGTTAAGGGCAGCGGCTAATTGGCAGGAAAGTTTTATGGTGGTCAATCGTATGAATAAATAAAAAAGCGCAGAGACGGAGTTCTGCATCTCAGACGAGATGGACGGGGGCAGCAACTTACAGACGGCTTCCTGCACATCCAGGAGGCATTCGCGAGCACAGGCCTCATTACTACAGGGGTTCACAAACTTCCGGATCAGGACCACTCCCTGGGACCATGCAGAAGACGCCCTAGTCTTGAGCTTCCGAGCCGTCTTACATTTAGACTTTTTAAAGCCCGAAACCTGCCACGCCCACAATTTTAGACCTGGCGACTGGGACGATCCTCCCGACCATCGCGGGTGACGTTGGGAGGCTGGTCCCCAGTCGCGGCCTGCTATTGGCTGCGCCACCCGTCGTTGGACCGTTCCCCTATTTCCCAGGCTCCTCCTGGTCCACAGCTGGGATGGGAGGAAGCTCCCATCTCTTAACCCATGGATTCCCATGGTCCGCGAACAGCATGGGGGTTGGGAGGAGGAAATAGTAGCGGCGCTGGAGTAACCAGACACGGTCAGTCTACGGCGTACGGGGCAGTGTGGTTCTGATGCCGGGAAGTCGGACCCCTGCCCTTCTGATGTTGCAGTATTTTTGCGCACACGTTACGTAAACCCTACACGTTATTTATCTACATAACTGTAATAACGAGAAGAATTCAATGAACAGGAGTAAATTCTAGGATTGCGGCCCGCTTGGCGGTGTGCATAGACGCTGCAGGCCAGGGGGCGGACTGCTGCAATAATCCTGCGACGGTCATCTCATCTTGTGCAGGTCTCTCCACCTCGGAGTGCGGAGGGATCATATCCCATATTCACCGTCTCCACCGCGTGCGCAGCATCAAGCCTACAACCAATTCAACACGCACCGCGATTAATTCACGGACCCGACGAACTTTGCGACTCTCATAAAGGAGAAGGTAATATTTGCCGTCAGGTGTCATTTGCATAATTACTCATCACTAGGAAAATGGCGCGGCGATAAAATGCAGTGAGGTGTAAAACGCCACCTCCGGGGCACAATACTCCCCGTAAAATAAGATTGGTCTATAACGTTCCCGCTCCATCAATAATACCGCCGCACGGGAATCAGAGCCAGACGCTCTGGCAGAATGATACCATCCGGAAAGTCCCCATAAAAGCCGCAGAGCGTGCTGGGAAGTGAAGGTTTACTGCAGGGCGGAGCTATAGGGCGCCAAAACGGCACAGCAGTCGGCATTCATTCTGACAGAACAGGACGCCACTTTAGGATGGCAATGAGAAGAGGGTCTGAGGCCAGCTGGACAGTTTTAGGGTACGTCCACACGGGTTTATCCACAGGATATGCAATAAATGTCCAGAGGGGACAATCCCTTTAAGTTCTGCACTGCAGGTCAAGTTGTTAGATGGCGGGTGTGGATCCGCGGTGTGTCTTGAACAGATTTGGCTTGGGGCTACTCCCAAGAGCATTATTTAAGTGGTCCTTTAACCCCTATACAGAGATCTGGACTCTGCTGCAGGGGAACCACCAGGCCACTACCTCCCGGAGTACACCAGGATCAGGCTAAACTGTAATGGGGACAGGCAGGGAGCTGACACAGGTCTGGCACAATCCGCAGATGGGTACACGGGCAAACAAACGTAAAGCAGCACCCCATAGCAGCAACTAGCAAGCCAGAACCTATTGCTCAGGCACTATCCTACAGGGGAAGGTGCCTTAAAGGAAATGCATCACCAGAAATTACTATACATCTGCTCAGCTCCTCCTGCTCTATAACATGCTGCTTGTAGCTTACATCACATTTTCATGGGGATAGGTCCCCTTTAGGAAAATATCTTTACGGCAGCCCCATGGGCCATAGACACAATGGTCAGGAGGGGACACTATTGACTTCTATGGGAGAGTCTTCTAGGCATGATCTGCGACCTGTGCAGAGGTCATTGTACAGGGAGGGAATAGATAAGCTCTGACAATCCCCTATTGTGAATGGTGGATCCTGCCTTACCCGTACACAGGGGTGATATCATTACAGGCAGGATTAGAATGACAGATAAGCAGGTAACTGCAGTAAAAGAGATCTGTACAGACCAAAAAGTGGCGCCTATGGCTGTTTTTAGTGGAATGTGCGAAAACTGCAGGATTTTATGGTCTTTGTTGAAACACAAATATTAAAATGGAAAATTAAAAACATCAAAAATTCTTTAAAAATAAAATCATGACAAACAATAGGTTATTTTCTGACAATACACTCCCTTTAACCCATTCCCTACTGTCTAATGCAGCAGTTGGGTATTTAAAGATGGCGCTCACGCATGAGTGCGGGGGGAGCCATAGATGTCAGGAGGCTGCTGTTTAAACAGTAATGTATGTGATCAATGATGACGTCGATCGCACACATTTTACCCTTCAGATGCTGCGGTAAAATCCAGCGAGGATAGTGGGAGCCGGATGTAGTGTGCGGCAGCCTCTGTGCTCCTGTGTGCTACATGGCTGCTGCACATTAGTTCCCATGGGGAGCCTGCCTGCCTCGCGAGACTTTGGAGATAACGAATGTCACCTCCACGGAGCCCATACATTTGAATGCTGTACAGAGACGGATCTCCGCACAGCATTCAAAGTTTTGACCGAAGGGACACTGGACCTACGATCGGAAGTTCGCTTCACTCAACACTAGTGTCTATGACATAAGCAATCTAATGACTGCTTGCTCAAGCTCCTTAGAGGAAATATTAAAAAGTGCAAAAAAATAAAATAATAATCACCCCTTTTGCCCAAGATTAAAATAAAAATACATAAACAATTAAAAAATTAAACATCATAAGCATCGCCCTGTGCAAAAACACCCATACTATCAAATATGTATCTCATACGGAAAACAGTAAAACAGAAAAAAGTCAAAATGGCCAATTTGCAGTTTTTTTTTACATAGTTACATACGGTTGAAAAAAAAAAGAAGTCCATCAAATTCAACCAAGGGATCGGTGGGGACGCGAATCCCAGAAGGAAGTGACTGAGACTCTACACGTTTCCATAAGCATTAATGTTGTTTACGTTTAAGAATTTGTCTAAATCCTTTATAAACCCGTCCCCTGTTCCTGCTGTGACCACGTCCTGAGGTGACTATTCCACAGATTCACAGTTCTTACAGTAAAGAAGCTTTGACGCTTCCGGAGACTGAACTTTTTCCTCTCCAGTCGGAGGCAGCGCCCCTTGTCTTTTGAGGGCATTTTACATGGAACGGTTTTTTACAGTATTTTTTGTACGGCTCATTTATATATTTGTACAGGTTAATCATGTCCCCCCTTAGACGTCTCTTCTCATGACTAAATAAATTAAATTCATGTAATCTTTCTTCATAACTCAGACCCTCCAGCCCCTTATCAGTTTAGTCGCTCTCCTCTGTACTCTCTCCAGCTCCAGGGCATCCTTTCTATGGTCTGGTGCCCAGAACTAACTGCATATTCCAGATGAGGCTGCACCAACGCTTTGTAAAGTGGTAATATCACATCCCTCCCCCGCGAGTCCATGCCTCGTATAATGCATGACAATATCCTGGTGGCCTTAGAAGCAGCTGATTGACATTGTGCTGTTATTCAATCTATGATCTACAAGGACCCCCAAATCCTTCTCTATAAGTGACTCTCCCAGTGTTACATCCCCTAGGATATATGAAGCACGGAGATTATTACTACCAAGATGCAGAACTTTACATTTGTCCACATTGAACCTCATTTACCAAGTTGATGCCCAATCACTCAGTGTCCCAATCAGCTTGTAGTGTATGGACATCTTCCATAGACCGTACAGTTCTACACAGCTCAGTGTCATCTGCAGAAATAGAAATGGTGCTATTAATCCGGTCCTCGATATCATTAATAATAGAGGGCCCAGCACTGACCCTTGGGGTCACCACTTATAACCCGGGACCGTTCTGAATAGGAATCACTGACCACAACTGTCTGGACACGATCCTTCAGCCAGTTCTCAATCCAATTACAGACTATACTTTCCAAGCCAATAGACCTTACTTTACCTATAAACATCTATGAGGGACTGCTCCCAGTCTATGCCCTGAAATGCTCCCCTCAACCCAGGGAAATTAGCCTTTTTAAAATTCTGTGTCTTTGCTTCTTATAGTTCAGGGGGAATATAATTATATTGTGGTCACTATTACCTAGTATTTCTCGAACAGTAACATTTCCAACAAGCTCTGCATCATTAGAAATGACCAGATCCAGCAGAGCATCGCACCTAGTGGGGGCTTCTACAGACTGGCCCATAAAGTGGTCCTGCAGCAAGATTAGGAATCTTCTCCCCTTTGCGGTTGAGGCAGAACCATGACCCCAGTCAATGTCTGGGAGGTTAACATCTCCCATTATGACCACTGAACCCGCCAGTGCAGCCGCTCTGGTTATACAGATGCGTTTCTATCTCCTCTGTGATGTTAGGGGTCTATAGATTACACCAAGTATTATTTTTCAGTGTTTATATCCCTTTGAACTTCCACCCTTACGGTTTCCACATCCTGACCATCCTCATGCACAATTGTCTCTTTCACACTTGTCCTCAGACCACTCCTCACATATAGACACACATCGCCACCTTTACTATTGACCCGGTCTTTCCTAAATTGTGTACAACCCTCAATATTAACAGCCCAGTCATGTGAAGAGTCCACCATCCATCAGCCACACCAACTACATCTATGTGGTCTTCTAGTACCAGAACCTCCAGCTCCCCCAATACTCTACCTAGACTTCTGGCCTTTGTGAAAATACATTTTAAATTACTATTACCTGTAAAGTAAATATCTGGGATTTTTGGTTACTTTGGTTGATGTTTGTATGTAACAGGTTCTTGTCACCAGCAGTTCTAGATTTCATCTGTATATAGTTTTGCCCAGTCTTCTCCCTACTTTCCTCACCTAAACCGCACTGAACATTTTCAGCGCATGTGCAGTAGAAGTTGCAGTCGCCATCTTCGAAAGTCTATGGGTGACGTTGATACCCTGGGGTGCTGGACGACAACTCCACACGAGTCTGGAGGAATTTACATACAAAGAAGACAATTCCTTTAAATACACAGGGAGTCGATATATGCAGTGACGTCCACCGCGGATTTCACCCTTTCCGATGCACAAAGTGAACACGTAGCAAATCTGAGGGAAAGTCTGCAGCAAATCTGCACAGGACTCATCGCAGATCTGCAGCAGATTTTTCTATTGCACTTTATGTCCTTTGTGAACACACTCTTAACATTATCCACAAAAAAGAGCCGTAAAATACACTAAAACCATTGTGCAGTGCATCGATACCTGCCTGGAGGAGCTGGAAGGAAGCGAGTAAAACAGACCATGTGAGTCGTGCCACATTTACGATTCGATATGTTCCATTTCAACAAATTGAGTGCAATTTGCACCAATATTACTGCAGCCCAAAGACACAGCGGATAATACTCCGTATGCACGCAAACCAATACCAAGGGGGAGGGGCAAAATCCATCCACCCCCAATACTAGGTAGGAGGGGCATAATCTATCCAAACCCAATACCAAGAGGGAGGGGTGCAACCCATCCAAACCCAATACCAAGAGGGAGGGGTGCAACCCATCCAAACCCAATACCAAGAGGGAGGGGTGCAACCCATCCAAACCCAATACCAAGAGGGAGGGGGGTAATCCATCCAAACCCAATACCAAGGGGGAGGGGTGTAACCCATCCAAACCCAATACCAAGGGGGAGGGGTGTAACCCATCTAAACCCAATACCAAGAGGGAGGGGTGTTACCCATCTAAACCCAATACCAAGAGGGAGGGGTGTTACCCATCTAAACCCAATACCAAGAGGGAGGGGTGTTACCCATCTAAACCCAATACCAAGAGGGAGGGGTGCAACCCATCCAAACCCAATACCAAGAGGGAGGGGGGTAATCCATCCAAACCCAATACCAAGGGGGAGGGGTGTAACCCATCCGAACCCAATACCAAGGGGGAGGGGTGTAACCCATCTAAACCCAATACCAAGAGGGAGGGGTGTTACCCATCTAAACCCAATACCAAGAGGGAGGGGTGTTACCCATCTAAACCCAATACCAAGAGGGAGGGGTGCAACCCATCCAAACCCAATACCAAGAGGGAGGGGTGTAACCCATCCAAACCCAATACCAAGAGGGAGGGGTGTTACCCATCTAAACCCAATACCAAGAGGGAGGGGTGTTACCCATCTAAACCCAATACTAAGAGGGAGGGGTGCAACCCATCCAAACCCAATACCAAGAGGGAGGGGTGTAACCCATCTAAACCCAATACCAAGAGGGAGGGGTGTTACCCATCTAAACCCAATACCAAGAGGGAGGGGTGTTACCCATCTAAACCCAATACTAAGAGGGAGGGGTGTAACCCATCCAAACCCAATACCAAGGGGGAGGGGTGTAACCCATCCGAACCCAATACCATAGGGGAGGGGTGTAACCCATCCGAACCCAATACCAAGGTGTGGAAATATAACACATGGGTATAATCCATCCAAACTCAATACCAAACAGCTGGCAGCGCGCAGTGCAGCTCCGGCGGTGTGTACACAGCCCTATGCACGGTATTGCAGCACTGGATTCATATCATTTGCTCTCCCCATAGATCAGAATGCAGACAAATTAAAAGTAGAGTCCTGGCTGCATAATGGGGAGGGCAGAGGCCCCGGCGGCCTCCCCGCACTTACGTGAATAATAAAGCCGCCATTTAGAGTGGATGTAATTTACCGGCCGCGATGATTACAGCAGGTATCTTGCAGGATATCGCCATCTGCATTTCACATTTACTCGGAAAAATAATTGGAGCTTAAAGTCATCGCCGCTGTGCACTTGAAAGAGTCTGGAGGTCTGTTCATTTCAGGAGGCTTCAATCCCTCAAGTTTGGAAAATTGCTTCTCGTGCCGCTGGGTTTTATTCTAATTGTCTGCGCTTGTTTGCAGTGGATTTAAAACTTCCTGCGTTACGCCGCCCGCGAGAGACTTAAAATACACGAAACGCGAGCTCTCCGATTTCCTGATAAGTGGTTGACCTGTAAGATATTCACGATGCAACCCTCAAATCGAGGCGGCCGCTGTGACAACTGAAGGAAGAAAGACGGGAGTTGTCAAATGCGCCACTTACATCTAATTGCACTGCTATAGAGAACAATAAAACTGCTACATGTCTGGGCATCGGAGGGCAACAAAACAGCTACATGTGTGTGTATTAGGAAGAGGCAACACAATCGCTTCATGTCTGTGTAAGGAAAGACAATAAAACTGCTACATGTGGGTGCAGTCACTGTGTGCATACAGTACATTACTTATCCTGTGTTACATCCTGTATTATACTCAGAGCTGCACTCACTATTCTGCTGGTGTAGTCACTGTGTATATACATTACTTATCCTGTACTGATCCTGAGTTACATCCTGTATTATACTCAGAGCTGCACTCACTATTCTGCTGGTGTAGTCACTGTGTATATACATTACTTATCCTGTACTGATCCTGAGTTACATCCTGTATTATACTCCAGAGCTGCACTCACTATTCTGCTGGTGGAGTCACTGTGTACATACATTACTTATCCTGTGCTGATCCTGAGTTACATCCTGTATTATACTCCAGAGCTGCACTCACTATTCTGCTGGTGCAGTCACTGTGTACATACATTACTTATCCTGTACTGATCCTGAGTTACATCCTGCATTATACTCCAGAGCTGTACTCACTATTCTGCTGGTGCAGTCACTGTGTACATACATTACTTATCCTGTACTGATCCCGAGTTACATCCTGTATTATACTCCAGAGCTGCACTCACTATTCTGCTGGTGCAGTCACTGTGTACATACATTACTTATCCTGTACTGATCCTGAGTTACATCCTGTATTATACTCCAGAGCTGCACTCAGTATTCTGCTGGTGCAGTCACTGTGTACATACATTACTTATCCTGTACTGATCCTGAGTTACATCTTGTATTATACTCCAGAGCTGCACTCACTATTCTGCTGGTGGAGTCACTGTGTACATACATTACTTATCCTGTGCTGATCCTGAGTTACATCCTGTATTATACTCCAGAGCTGCACTCACTATTCTGCTGGTGCAGTCACTGTGTACATACATTACTTATCCTATACTGATCCTGAGTTACATCCTGCATTATACTCCAGAGCTGCACTCACTATTCTGCTGGTGCAGTCACTCTGTACATACATTACTTATCCTGTACTGATCCTGAGTTACATTCTGTATTATACCCCAGAGCTGCACTCACTATTCTGCTGGTGCAGTCACTGTGTACATACAGTACTTATCCTGTCCTGATCCTGAGTTACATCCTGCATTATACTCCAGAGCTGCACTCACTATTCTGCTGGTGCAGTCACTGTGTACATACATTACTTATCCTGTACTGATCCTGAGTTACATTCTGTATTATACTCCAGAGCTGCACTCACTATTCTGCTGGTGCAGTCACTGTGTACATACATTACTTATCCTTTACTGATCCTGAGTTACATCCTGTATTATACTCCAGAGCTGCACTCACTATTCTGCTGGTGCAGTCACTGTGTACATACATTACTTATCCTGTACTGATCCTGAGTTACATCCTGTATTATACTCCAGAGCTGCACTCACTATTCTGCTGGTACAGCCACTGTGCACATACATTACTTATCCTGTACTGATCCTGAGTTACATCCTGTATTATACTCCAGAGCTGCACTCACTATTCTGCTGGTGCAGTCACTGTGTACATACATTACTTATCCTGTACTGATCCTGAGTTACATCCTGTATTATACTCCAGAGCTGCGCTCACTATTCTGCTGGTGAAGTCACTGTGTACATACATTACTTATCCTGTACTGATCCTGAGTTACATCCTGTATTATACTGCAGAGCTGCACTCACTATTCTGCTGGTGCAGTCACTGTGTACATACATTACTTATCCTATACTGATCCTGAGTTACATCCTGCATTATACTCCAGAGCTGCACTCACTATTCTGCTGGTGCAGTCACTGTGCACATACATTACTTATCCTGTACTGATCCTGAGTTACATCCTGTATTATACTCCAGAGCTGCACTCACTATTCTGCTGGTACAGTCACTCAATGTGTACATTACATTACTTATCCTGTACTGATCCTGAGTTACATCCTGTATTATACTCCAGAGCTGCACTCACTATTCTGCTGGTGCAGTCACTGTGTACATACATTACTTATCCTGTGTTACATCCTGTATTATATTCCAGAGCTGCACTCACTATTCTGCTGGTACAGTCACTCAATGTGTACATTACATTACTTATCCTGTACTGATCCTGAGTTACATCCTGTATTATACTCCAGAGCTGCACTCACTATTCTGCTGGTGCAGGAAATTCCCTTTACATATTGTACATATTAATTACAGAAACTCGCCCCAAACATTCACTGACCAGAGATATACACACCGTACACTATGAGGTCTGATAACGGACTCTGGGCGGCTCATATATACCCCGTGTACCGCACGTGTGGGCAGGCAGCTGGTGATTCAGCACCGCCATACCGTACATCAGACCTCAATTTGCAATAACCTGGGGGTTTGCAGCATTTATTGCATTGGGGCAGTGGGGTTCAGGAGTGCGCCCCAATACTGCAGTGAAGAGGCAATGAAAGGTGCCTGGGCCCATCTGGGGGCATCAGATGGCATCAGTATACGTAATGGGCAATTGATCAACATCTCACAATATCATAAAGCGGCAGCAGGAGTCACCACGTACCCAAGATCTGCAGCAATGGGCATTATATAGCATTATGCTGCGTGGACACGGTGGGCACTGGGGTACCTGGCATGGCAGAGCCTCATTGCCAAGGCCTTATAGATCACACATAAAAATATGAACATAAGAACATCTTCACCGCAGTCAGAGAGGATTATGGGAAATAAAACATGCACACACAGTGACGAGTCAGGGGGGCGGGAGTGGGCACTGACCCCCAGCCATTACAGCTGTGGGGGGAGGTGCTGGGGTTATCAGATGCCCTCTATCATACAGGTGACATGTGGGGCCCCTGACATGTTGGCACTGGGAATGAGCAGGACTAATATTGGGGGGGGGGGGGGGGGGGGGGGGGGCACTGTGGTGAAAGGGCTAAGTGTATTCATAGGGAATATTCATAGGTTGAAAAGACCTTTGTGTAAAGTGGATACAATAATAACAACCTCATGTTGACACATTTTATCCACACTGATACATTGTAACAAACTATTAGAACAGGAGGGACAATCATATATCTGCTTTTTGTATTCACTCTATTAGTACATCAGATGCCCACACCTGGATACACCTGTGCGGGCTATACAGGGTCAGGGTGGCACAGTGCGATGCTATACAGGGTCAGGGTGGCACAGTGCGATGCTATACAAGGTCAGGGTGGCACAGGGCGATGCTATACAGGGTCAGGGTGGCACAGGGTGATGCTATACAGGGTCAGGGAGGCACAGGGCGATGCTATACAGGGTCAGGGAGGCACAGGGCGATGCTATACAGGGTCAGGGTGGCACAGTGCGATGTATACAGGGTCAGGGTGGCACAGTGCGATGCTATACAAGGTCAGGGTGGCACAGTGCAATGGTATACAGGGTCAGGGTGGCACAGTGCGATGGTATACAGGGTCAGGGTGGCACAGAGAGGTGCTATACAGGGTCAGGGTGGCACAGGGCGATGCTATACAGGGTCAGGGTGGCACAGGGCGATGCTATACAGGGTCAGGGAGGCACAGGGCGATGCTATACAGGGTCAGGGAGGCACAGGGCGATGCTATACAGGGTCAGGGAGGCACAGGGCGATGCTATACAGGGTCAGGGTGGCACAGGGCGATGCTATACAGGGTCAGGGTGGCACAGTGCGATGGTATACAGGGTCAGGGTGGCACAGTGCGATGCTATACAAGGTCAGGGTGGCACAGGGCGATGCTATACAGGGTCAGGGTGGCACAGGGCGATGCTATACAGGGTCAGGGAGGCACAGGGCGATGCTATACAGGGTCAGGGTGGCACAGTGCGATGCTATACAGGGTCAGGGTGGCACAGTGCGATGGTATACAGGGTCAGGGTGGCACAGTGCGATGCTATACAAGGTCAGGGTGGCACAGGGCGATGCTATACAGGGTCAGGGTGGCACAGTGCGATGGTATACAGGGTCAGGGTGGCACAGTGCGATGGTATACAGGGTCAGGGTGGCACAGAGTGGTGCTATACAGGGTCAGGGTGGCACAGTGCGGTGCTATACAGGGTCAGGGTGGCACAGTGCGGTGCTATACAGGGTCAGGGTGGCACAGTGCGGTGCTATACAGGGTCAGGGTGGCACAGTGCGGTGCTATACAGGGTCAGGGTGGCACAGTGCGGTGCTATACAGGGTCAGGGTGGCACAGTGCGGTGCTATACAGGGTCAGGGTGGCACAGTGTGGTGCTATACAGGGTCAGTGTGGTGCTATACAGGGTCAGGGTGGCACAGTGTGGTGCTATACAGGGTCAGGGTGGCACAGTGAGGTGCTATACAGGGTCAGGGTGGCACAGTGTGGTGCTATACAGGGTCAGGGTGGCACAGTGTGGTGCTATACAGGGTCAGGGTGGCACAGTGTGGTGCTATACAGGGTCAGGGTGGCACAGTGTGGTGCTATACAGGGTCAGGGTGGCACAGTGCGGTGCTATACAGGGTCAGGGTGGCACAGTGTGGTGCTATACAGGGTCAGGGTGGCACCGTGTGGTGCTATACAGGGTCAGGGTGGCACAGTGTGGTGCTATACAGGGTCAGGGTGGCACAGTGTGGTGCTATACAGGGTCAGGGTGGCACAGTGTGGTGCTATACAGGGTCAGGGTGGCACAGTGTGGTGCTATACAGGGTCAGGGTGGCACAGTGTGGTGCTATACAGGGTCAGGGTGGCACAGTGTGGTGCTATACAGGGTCAGGGTGGCACAGTGTGGTGCTATACAGGGTCAGGGTGGCACAGTGTGGTGCTATACAGGGTCAGGGTGGTGGTATACAGGGTCAGGGTGGCACAGTGTGGTGCTATACAGGGTCAGGGTGGTGCTATACAGGGTCAGGGTGGCACAGTGTGCTGCTATACAGGGCCAGGGTGGCACAGTGTGGTGCTATACAGGGTCAGGGTGGCACAGTGTGGTGCTATACAGGGTCAGGGTGGCACAGTGTGGTGCTATACAGGGTCAGGGTGGCACAGCGTGGTGCTATACAGGGTCAGGGTGGTGGTATACAGGGTCAGGGTGGCACAGTGCGGTGGTATACAGGGTCAGGGTGGCACAGTGTGGTGCTATACAGGGTCAGGGTGGCACAGTGTGGTGCTATACAGGGTCAGGGTGGCACAGTGTGGTGCTATACAGGGTCAGTGTGGTGCTATACAGGGTCAGGGTGGCACAGTGTGGTGGTATACGGGGTCAGGGTGGCACCCCTCGGTGCCCTGCAGGTTTGGGGGGCTCTGGGGGTCAGGCTGCGCCCCCCTGCTCTCAGCACACTCTCAGGGCACTCTGCCCGGGTCTCTTACCCCCAGAATCCGCAGGGGCAGCGCGGGGGGAGGCTTGGCGGTTTGCTGCGCTCGCTGCCGGTGTCTCCCATGTCTGACAGGGCCTGGGCCGCTCTCTACACACCAAGGCCGGGGCCTCCGCGCCGCTCACACTCCCTGCTGCCCCTGAGCTGTCCGAGACCCTCACAGGATAGCGGCCGGGGACAGGCCCGACGGAACACGGCGACTCCGGGCGAGCAGTCCGAGGCTCCAAACCGTGATTCCAGGCCGGTCAGCTGGAGGCGGGGCGTACCAAGAGCGAAACGGGGGAGCAGCCGCCCTAGGGCGCTGAGAAGGTCAGCAATGTCGGCGACTAATGGCGGATGTCGCAGTCCTTACGATATACACGATGATAACCGCGGTACATCTGTGTAATAACGGCCACTTCACACCGGCAGCGGCTCTAACACATGCACTACCAGTCCGGACACCCCTATTCAGTTAGTGGTGCAGTCCTCTCTGGAGTCTTGGTTCAGGCGAAGAGGCACAGACCTGAAATCAGCTGGAAAAGGACGAAACCATTCAGCTGCTGGGGGGGAGGAAGAATTTACTACAGGTACTCTGCACAGACAGGTGTCAATGTTCTGAACGATCCGGACAAAAACGCGAGAAAATAATGGAAAACATTAGAGATATGATATAAATAAGCCCCTGCCACATAATATAGCTATAATACACTCTGGCTGTCAAGAGGGAACCCCCCGACAACCAGTGGTACAGGCGGGAGAGGGTGCTGTTTGGTTTAAGTTGGACCAGAGCCAAAATAGAAGAGGAAATACACAGAACACAACATGATACAATGTATCCAGCACTGTACACCCCTATATTACTGATACAATGTATCCAGCACTGTACACCCCTCATACTACTGATACAATGTATCCAGCACGGTACACCCCCTATATTACTGATACAGTGTATCCAGCACTGTACACCCCTCATACTACTGATACAATGTATCCAGCACTGTACACCCCCTATACTACTGATACAATGTATCCAGCACTGTACACACCCTATACTACTGATACAATGTATCCAGCACTGTACACCCCCTATACTACTGATACAATGTATCCAGCACTGTACACCCCTCATACTACTGATACAATGTATCCAGCACTGTACACCCCCTATACTACTGATACAATGTATCCAGCACTGTACACACCCCTATACTACTGATACAATGTATCCAGCACCGTACACCCCCCTATACTACTGATACAATGTATCCAGCACTGTACACCCCCCATACTACTGATACAATGTATCCAGCACTGTACCCCCCCCCTATACTACTGATACAATGTATCCAGCACTGTACACCCCCCATACTACTGATACAATGTATCCAGCACTGTACACCCCCATATACTACTGATACAATGTATCCAGCACTGTACCCCCCCCTATACTACTGATACAATGTATCCAGCACTGTACACCCCCCATACTACTGATACAATGTATCCAGCACTGTACACCCCCATACTACTGATACAATGTATCCAGCACTGTACACCCCCTATACTACTGATACAATGTATCCAGCACTGTACACCCCCTATACTACTGATACAATGTATCCAGCACTGTACACCCCCTATACTACTGATACAATGTATACATCACTATCTATATACCCCTCTACGCTACTGACACAATGTGTCCAACACTATATATTCCCCATATACTACTGATACAATGTATCCAGCACTGATCAACCACCATATCCTACTGATACAATGTATACATCACTATCTATATACCCCATATACTACTGATACAATGTATACATTGCTATATTCTCACATAGTTACATAGTTAATACGGTTGAAAAAAGACATAAGTCCATCAAGTTCCACCAAGAGATCGGTGGGGACACGAATCCCAGAAGGAAGTGAGACTCAGATTTCTACATGTTTCCATAAGAATAAATGTCATTTACTTTTAAGAATTCATCTAAACCCTTTATAAACCCGTCCCCTGTTCCTGCTGTGACCACGTCCTGAGGTGACTATTCCACAGATTCCCAGTTCTTACAGTAAAGAAGCTTTGACGCTTCCGGAGACTGAACTTTTTCTTCCCCAGTCGGAGGCAGTGCCCCCTTGTCTTTTGAGGGCATTTTACATGGAACAGTTTTTCACCATATTTTTTGTATGGCCCATTTATATATTAGTACAGGTTAATCATGTTCCTCCTTAGACGTCTCTTCTCATGACTAAATAATCTTTCTAAATAACTCAGACCCTCCAGGCCCCTTATCAGTTTAGTCGCTCTCCTCTGTACTCTCTCCAGCTCCAGGGCATCCTTTCTATGGTCTGGTGCCCAGTACTAACTGCATATTCCAGATGAGGCCGCACCAACGCTTTGTAAAGTGGTAATATTACATCCCTGCCCCGCGAGTCCATGCCTCGTTTAATGCATGACAATATCTTGGCCTTAGAAGCAGCTGATTGACATTGTGCTGTTATTTAATCTATGATCCACAAAGACACCCAAATCCTTCTCTACAAGTGACTCTCCCAGTGTTACATCCACTAGGACAGTGACGGTGAACCGTTTAGAGGCCGAGTGCCCAAACTGCAACCCAAAACCCACTTATTTATCGCAAAGTGCCAACACAGCAATTTACCCTAAATACTACAGTCCAATATAGTCTATCTTCCATGTACTTTATCATTTAGCTATACTAGCCTGCCTACATTCAGTGCGCTGTCTGTGCTGTTCATAGTGCGCCCTGCGCTGATGAATGGCAGGAAAAGTCTAAGGCATATTGGTATGCCATAGACTTTTTCCAGGGTGCGGGTGCCCACAGAGAGGGCTCTGAGTGCCGCCTCTGGCACCCGTGCCATAGGTTCGCCACCACTGCCCTAGTACATATGAAGCACGGAGATTATTACTACCAAAATGCAGAACTTTACATTTGTCCACATTGAACCTCATTTGCCAAGTTGATGCCCAATCACTCAGAGTGTCCCAGTCAGCTTTTAGTTTATGGACATCTTCCATAGACCGTACAGTTCTACACAGCTCAGTGTCATCTGCAGAAATAGAAATGGTGCTATTAATCCGGCCCTCAATATAATGATAAATAAATAAAATAATAGAGGATCCAGCACTGAACTTTGGGGTCACCACTTATAACCCGAGACCGTTCTGAATAGGAATCACTGACCCCAACTCTCTGGACACGATCCTTCAGCCAGTTCTCAATCTAATTACAGAATATACTTTCCAAGCCTATAGACCTTACTTTACCTATTAAGCATCTATGAGGGACAGGATCAAATGCCTCAGCAAGATCCAGAAACACTACATCCACAGCCGCCCCTCTGCCCAGGCTTCTACTCACCTCACTACATCCACAGCCACCCCTCTGTCCAGGCTACTACTCACTGCACTGCATCCACAGCCGCCCCTCTGTCCAGGCTTCTACTCACCTCACTACATCCACAGCTGCCCCTCTGTCCAGGCTACTACTCACCTCACTACATCCACAGCCGCCCCTCTGTCCAGGCTACTACTCACCTCACTACATCCACAGCCGTCCCTCTGTCCAGGCTTCTACTCACCTCACTACATCCACAGCCGCCCCTCTGTCCAGGCTTCTACTCACCTCACTACATCCACAGCCACCCCTCTGTCCAGGCTTCTACTCACCTCACTACATCCACAGCCGCCCCTCTGTCCAGGTTACTACTCACCTCATTACATCCACAGCCGCCCCTCTGTCCAGGCTTCTACTCACCTCACTACATCCACAGCCGCCCCTCTGTCCAGGCTACTACTCACTGCACTGCATCCACAGCCGCCCCTCTGTCCAGGCTTCTACTCACCTCACTACATCCACAGCCGCCCCTCTGTCCAGGCTACTACTCACCACACTGCATCCACAGCCGCCCCTCTGTCCAGGCTACTACTCACCTCACTACATCCACAGCCGCCCCTCTGTCCAGGCTTCTACTCACCTCACTACATCCACAGCCGCCCCTCTGTCCAGGCTTCTACTCACCTCACTACATCCACAGCCGCCCCTCTGTCCAGGCTACTACTCACTGCACTGCATCCACAGCCGCCCCTCTGTCCAGGCTACTACTCACCTCACTACATCCACAGCCGCCCCACTGTCCAGGCTACTAGTCACCTCACTACATCGACAGCCGCCCCTCTGTCCAGGCTACTACTCACCTCACTACATCCACAGCCGCCCCACTGTCCAGGCTACTACTCACCTCACTACATCCACAGCCGCCCCTCTGTCCAGGCTTCTACTGACCTCACTACATCCACAGCCGCCCCACTGTCCAGGCTACTACTCAACACACTGCATCCACAGCCGCCCCTCTGTCCAGGCTACTACTCACCTCACTACATCCACAGCCGCCCCACTGTCCAGGCTACTACTCACCTCACTACATCCACAGCCGCCCCTCTGTCCAGGCTACTACTCACCTCACTACATCCACTGCCGCCCCACTGTCCAGGCTACTACTCACCTCACTACATCCACAGCCGCCCATCTGTCCAGGCTTCTACTGACCTCACTACATCCATAGCCGCCCCACTGTCCAGGCTACTACTCACCTCACTACATCCACAGCCGCCCCACTGTCCAGGCTACTACTCACCTCACTACATCCACAGCCGCCCCACTGTCCAGGCTACTACTCACCTCACTACATCCACAGCCGCCCCTCTGTCCAGGCTACTACTCACCTCACTATATCCACAGCCGCCCCACTGTCCAGGCTACTACTCACCGCACTGCATCCAAAGCTGTCCCTCTGTCCAGGCTACTACTCACCGCACTGCATCCACAGCCGCCCCTCTGTCCAGGCTTCTACTGACCTCACTACATCCACAGCCGCCCCTCTGTCCAGGCTTCTACTGACCATACTACATCTACAGCCGCCCCTCTGTCCAGGCTTCTACTTACCTCACTATATCCACAGCCGCAGCGATGTCCAGGCTTCTACTCACCTCACTACATCCAAAGCCGCCCCTCTGTCCAGGATTTTGCTCACCTCACTACATCCACAGCCGCCCCTCTGTCCAGGCTTCTACCTACCTCACTACATCCACAGCCGCCCCTCTGTCAAGGCTTCTACTCACCTCACTACATCCACAGCCGCCCCTCTATCCAGGTTTCTACTCACCTCACTACATCCACAGCCGCCCCTCTGTCCAGGCTTCTACTTACCTCACTACATTCACAGCCGCAGCTATGTCCAGGCTTCTACTCACCTCACTACATCCAAAGCCGCCCCTCTGTCCAGGTTTCTACTCACCTCACTTCATCCACAGCCGCCCCTCTGTCCAGGCTTTTTCTCTCCTCACTACATCCACAGCCGCTCCTCTGTCCAGGCTTCTATTGACCTCACTGCATCCACAGCGGCCCCTCTGTCCAGGTTTCTACTCACCTCACTTCATCCACAGCCGCCCCTCTGTCCAGGCTTTTTCTCTCCTCACTACATCCACAGCCGCTCCTCTGTCCAGGCTTCTATTGACCTCACTGCATCCACAGCGGCCCCTCTGTCCAGGCTTCTACTCACCTCACTACATCCACAGCCTCCCCTCTGTCCAGGCTTTCTACTCGCCTCACTACATCCACAGCCGCCCCTCTGTTCAGGCTTCTACTCATCTCACTACATCCACGGCCGCCCCTCTGTCCAGGCTACTACTCACCTCACTACATCCACAGCTACTCCTCTGTCCAGGCGTCTACTCACCTCACTACATCCACAGCCGTAGCTTTGTCCAGGCTTCTACTCACCTCACTACATCCAAAGCCGCCCCTCTGTCCAGGTTTCTACTCACCTTACTCCATCTTCAGCCGCCCCTCTGTCCAGGCTTCTACTTACCTCACTACATTCACAGCCGCAGCTATGTCCAGGCTTCTACTCACCTCACTACATCCAAAGCCGCCCCTCTGTCCAGGCTTCTACTCAACTCACTACATCCACAGCCACCCCTCTGTCCAGGCTTCTACTCACCTCACTACATCCACAGCTACTCCTCTGTCCAGGCTTCTACTCACCTCACTACATCCACAGCTACTCCTCTGTCCAGGCTTCTACTCACCTCACTACATACACAGCTTCCCCTCTGTCCAGGCTTCTACTGACGTCACTGCATCCCCAGCCGCCCGTCTGTCCAGGCTTCTACTTACCTCACTACATCCATAGCCGCCCCTCTGTCCAGGCTACTACTTACCTCACTACATCCACAGCCGCCCCTCTCTCCAGGCTTCTACTCACCTCACTACATCTACAGCCACTCCTCTGTCCAGGCTTCTACCTACCTCACTACATCCACAGCCTCCCCTCTGTCCAGGCTTCTACTTACTTCACTACATCCACAGCCGCCCCTCCAGTGGCGTAGGGATCGCCATAGCAACCATAGCAGTTGCTATGGGGCCCTACGCCACTGGGGGCCCGGCCCTTCCTGACCGCATAATTTTATTTATTTTTTTATTAATACACTCAGGCAGCCAGGCCCGACCGACCGCCCGCCCAGTGTAGTGGGCGGGGCGCGGGCGGTCCGCGGCTCGGGCCTGGCTGGGGGGGGGGGCGGAAGCCGGAGTCACACAGGCAGCCAGCAGCCAGGCCCGGGACCGCCCGCCCAGTGTAGTGGGCGGGGCGCGGGCGGTCCGGGCTCTGGCCTGGCTGGGGCCCGGGGAAGGAAGCCGGAAGCCGGAAGGAGGAGAGGAGGAGGACAGGACGGAGTCGGACGGCAAGTTGGTACGTACTACTAGGCTGGCGGTCGGCGCGGTGGAGGGGGCCGGAACGGCTTCTTGGTTCAGACACAGACATGAATATTCATGATGCAGCCAGACAACGACCGCATCAAGGGGCACAGCATACCCGGTGAGCCTCTCCACTCTGAACGCTTGGCTGGTTTTATTGGTACAGGAGTCTGGTGGAGGTCAGAAGTTGTCCGTAATGATGCTTGGCGGTGACTCCATCTCATTTGTTTAGAAAGTTTCTCATAAACTTCTGCATTTTCCTCCTCACACCTCTATGCACAATAAAATACACAGCTAGGTTCACCTAATCTGAGCGTTTTAGACCGCTCAGATCAGGTTATAGACTCTTTAACCCTCATTAGGATCATACCTGTCTCTTATGTGTCCCTCGCCCAGATAATGAAAATAACACTTTTTAAACTTATGCAAATTACCTTCTGAAGGTGCCCAGGGGCGGCGTTACTGGGCGATGTGCCCAGAAAAACACACCTCCAGCTGGCGGACGTCACGAGCGGCACCAGAGGACGGCGGGCTGGGAACTGGCCCGCACCTGCGCACTGCTCTGCCCATTATGGGCAGATGAACAGATTTTCATATTGCGCATGCGCCGGCCAACTAAAGACAGCCGGCCGGCGCATGCAGTGGCACCAGCAGGCAGTGGCACCAGCGCCGCAGAGCAGACCCAGTGTAGGAATTAGGAAGGAATGAATTTCCTCCGGCTCCTAACTAGAGGGACTGAGACTGAGTGAGTGGGAGGACTCAGGCGGTGGAGGGGGCGGGGCCAGGCCGGGGGGGGGGGGGGGTATGAACTTATGACCTACCTGACCTGTCCTGCTGTGGAGTGAGTGGGACTATGAGGCAGGCGCTATCTAAATCTGATATCCTGGGGGCCCATAAAATTTTTTTGCTATGGGGCCCATGCATTTCTAGCTACGCCCCTGCGCCCCTCTGTCCAGGCTTCTACTCACCTCACTACATCCAAAGCCTCCCCTCTGTCCAGGCTTCTACTCACCTCATTACATCCACAGCCGCCCCTCTGTCCAGGCTTCTACTCACCTCACTACATCCACAGCCGCCCCTCTGTCCAGGCTTCTACTCACCTCACTACATCCACAGCCGCCCCTCTGTCCAGGCTTCTACTCACCTCACTACATCCAAAGCCTCCCCTCTATCCAGGCTACTACTCACCTCACTACATCCACAGCCGCCCCTCTGTCCAGGCTTCTACTCACCTCATTACATCCACAGCTACTCCTCTGTCCAGGCTTCTACTCACCTCACTACATCCACAGCCGCCCCTCTGTCCAGGCTTCTACTCACCTCACTACATCCACAGCCGTCCCTCTGTCCAGGCTTCTACTCACCTCACTACATCCACAGCCGCCCCTCTGTCCAGGCTTCTACTCACCTCATTACATCCACAGCTACTCCTCTGTCCAGGCTTCTACTCACCTCACTACATCCACAGCCGCCCCTCTGTCCAGGCTTCTACTCACCTCACTACATCCACAGTCGCCCCTCTGTCCAGGCTTCTACTCACCTCACTACATCCACAGCCGCCCCTCTGTCCAGGCTTCTACTCACCTCACTACATCCACAGCCGTCCCTCTGTCCAGGCTTCTACTCACCTCACTACATCCACAGTCGCCCCTCTGTCCAGGCTTCTACTCACCTCACTATATACTCACCTCACTACATCCACAGCCGCCCCTCTGTCCAGGCTTCTACTCACCTCACTACATCCACAGCCGCCCCTCTGTCCAGGCTTCTACTCACCTCACTATATACTCACCTCACTACATCCACAGCCGCCCCTCTGTCCAGGCTTCTACTCACCTCATTACATCCACAGCCGCCTCTCTGTCCAGGCTTCTACTTACCTTCCCATAAAAACAAATCAGGGTAGTCTGACAACTTCTGTCCTTGGTAAACATATACAGGTGAAACTCGAAAAATTATTAGAATATTGTGCAAAGTTCATTTATTTCAGTAATGCAACTTAAAAGGTAAAACTAACATATGACATATACTCATTACAGGCAAAGCAAGATATTTCAAGCTTTTATTTGTTATAATTTGGATGATTATGGCTTACAGTTTATGAAACCCCAAAGTCACAATTTTAGGGTACCCTTTGCTCAGGGGTTATGGAGTAATTAGCGGACTAGAGTCTGACACTTTGAGCCGAGAATATTGAACCTTTTCACAAAATTCAAATTTTAAGCTGCATTAATGCAATTCCTTTTGATTTGCATTACTGAAATAAATGGACTTTTGCACGATATTCAAATTTTTCGAGCTTCACCTGTATCTACTGATGCCATATTTCCAGCACCATATTCCCCGATATACTACTTATACATTGTATACATCACTATATACTCCCATATACTACCAAACATTGTGGCTATCTGCCTTTTTATGCTGTAGATAGGGTTCCCAGCCCTGTTATCTTTAAAATCATAAATCACAGCTTTATATCTACTCCTTTTTTTACCAAAGATGGCCGGACTATTGTATAAAACAAGCGCTTTTACCTTTTGTGTCACCCCTTTTCCCGTATAGATTGTAAGCTCTTGCGAGCACAGCACTCATTCCTCTTGTTTTAATTATTGACTTGTCTGTTGCTCTGTTATTGATGACTTTTTGTACATGAACCCTGAACTGTAAAGTGCTGCGGAAGATGTTGGTGTTATATAAAGATTATTGTTATATGGGGTATATAGTGATGAATACATTGTATCAGTCATCAAAATCATAAATCACAGCAGTAGGTTTCTTTCATTTATTTTATTTGCAATGGATTTGCGGCAAAAGTTGTGCAAACGTTTTCGGCCGTGTCTGGCCTTCGTCTGGCACTGTGCCGCTGGAGGTAAAATTAGATGCTGGTGCAGTGATGGGAGCCTATGGCCGCCGGGATGTGCATACTTAAATCATAAATCCTGAAGTGGCGGTTACCCATTCCGCTGGCCAGTCGGCCTCTGGTTCCCAGGGTTCTGGTCTCCCCCCTGAGCCAAGCCACTCTGCTGAAATTACCCCTGACCCAGGGGCATCAACAACTCTCACAGCTGGCCACAGGGCCAGGAAGTCCGGAAAGTCTCTTCCTTTTATCAGTTCATAAGGTAAAGTGGTGGCAACGGCCACTCCGTGGGTCCACTTGCCGACTCCTGTGGATAGAGACACCAGGGCAGTGGGATAGTCCTTTAAATCCCCATGTATGCACACGACCCTGATTTTTCGGCGAATATACTCGTAGCTCTTACCAGGGGACACCAGACTCCTTGAGTCCAACAAAGCCACTGCCAGAGTGTCTCCCACTTCTACCTGGCACAGGTGGTTACTGTCTATAGTCTCTGGGATAGCTGATGCACACAGCTTCCTGGTGTACAACGAGTTGAGGTATCCATAGATAGTCTCCATGGGTTCACCCCGATGGGCACAGTCGGCCCTTATGTGGCCAGACTCCTGACACCGCCAGCATAAGTCTCTGTGTCTGGGATGGAGATTGCTGGGGTTTGGCTGCCCCCTCCCAAACTAACCCCCTTTCAAATTCCTGGTAGCCTCATAGCGTTGAACCAGGTCCACCATCTCAAGGGCATTACCAGAAGACACCTGGCCGATCCAGTGCTGGAGGGGGTACGGCAAAGCCCTCCAGAACATCAGCCAACAGACAGTCTAACATAGCAGTGGGACTCAGCACGTCAGGTTGCAGCCATTTTTGCAACAGGTGTAATAGGGTATAATACTGGGGCCTCACAGGCTCAGCCGGGTTAAACTCCCACTGATGCACCCGTTGGGCCCGGACTAATGCATTCACCCCAAGTCTCGCCAGGATCTCACCCTTTACTGTCGGGTAATCATCCGGTAAGTCAAAATACACCTGCTGGGGTCCAGATGCCAGGAACGGAGCGACAACCTCAGTCCATTGCTCCCGGGGTAGCTTCTCTCTCACGGCTACCTTCTCCAAGATCGACAAATAGGTCTCGACGTCGTCTGCGGGGGTCATCTTGGGGATCGCCGCCCGGACCGCTTTCCGGTCATCGTGGATGCTCTGGGATTCTCCTGCTGCTTGTTAAGCCATCACATGTTGTAACAGCAGCTGGTTGGTTTCCTGCTGTTGCTTATTGGCCTCCAGCTGTTGCAGGTTAGCCTCCACGAGGGCCTTCACGACAGCCTCCATTTTGTTGAGGGACACGGGTTGTAATCTCGCTGGTTTGATGTAAGACACACACCCGTGCCCGGAAAATATTTCTGCCTTCATGCCAGCCTCCCTGCAATGCCCGCATCTTCCACCAATTGTGGGGGTTCGCTCTGATAGGCAGGTTAGCAGACACAGTACAGAGGCAACAACAAAGTCTTTAAATTAAACAGTTCAGTGTTTATTCACACATTAAGTAAGTGACAAAACAAAAGGTCAGTTTCACGGAAAACAGTCACCTTGTGATTCTGGTGTTCGTTCACACCATGCAGCAAAGAAGAAGTCTGTGGACAAAGCAGAATCCACCTGCTTTCACACCAACAAGGTAGCAGGCCTTAATCCCGGCCCAAACTCCCAGGTCCTAACAAAGAGACTGACAGAGAGGAGTAATCCACCCCCCCTGACAGTGCTGAGTTTTATAGCCCAAAACCAAGACCCAGCCTGGAACGTGGGGAGTAGTCACCCACCCATCACTTTGACTACTCCCAATAAGAGCCGTCCCGGATCAGCTATACAGCCATACTAAAATAGTAAAGTGTCAATCAGCATTAGCTGCCGCTGACACCTGAAAATGCCGGCTCTTACTTCACCGAGGCCAGGAACCTAAGTGACACATACCTTCCGTCAACGATGGACCCTTGCGCCTTCCTACATCACCTATAATACTGATACAATGGATACATTACTATTTACCTCTATATACTACTGATACAATGTATACATCACTATATACCTCTATATACTACTGATACAATGTATACATCACTATATACACCTCTATATACTACTGATACAATGTATACATCACTATATACCCCAATATACTACTGATACAATGTATACATCACTATATGCCCCAATATACTACTGATACAATGTATACATCACTATATACCCCAATATACTACTGATACAATGTATACATCACTATATGCCCCCAATATACTAATGATACAATGTATACATCACTATATACCCACCTATACTACTGATACAATGTATACATCACTATATGCCCCAATATACTACTGATACAATGTATACATCACTATATGCCCCAATATACTATTGATACAATGTATACATCACTATATGCCCCAATATACTACTGATACAATGTATACATCACTATATACCCCAATATACTAATGATACAATTTATACATCACTATATACCCCCCAATATACTAATGATACAATGTATACATCACTATATACCCACCTATACTACTGATACAATGTATACATCACTATATACCCCATATACCACTGATGCAATGTATACATCACTATATACCCACCTATACTACTGATACAATGTATACATCACTATGTACCCCATATGCTAATGATACAGGCCCTATATATCATATCAGTACAGTACACATGATTCATTGTATTCATCACTATGTATCTGCATATACTATTGACAAGTTTGCCTGTCCACATGCTTGCTGATTGTTTCCAATGCCAACCAGCATCTATGGGGAAACTCAGGATCAGTACATGATGAGTTAGGTAACATATGTAAGGGCGTCCGTTCTTACAGAAGGATCTTGTGAATGGTACTTCACACTCAAGGTTTGCAGAAGAACAAGCGGACAAAGATGTCACACAGAACTGAGGGTTTTATTGTCTCGTGTGGCAACAAGCTCAGTGGTTACAGTCTAGTATAGTATGAATACAGGTGGAAAATGAGGGCACAGGCTTAGGGTCCATTCAGATGTCCGTAGCAGACTGCAAAACACTGACACCGCACATCGCCGGCACTACATAGAGGATTCCTATTCCTGTCCGCAGCTGCAGGCAAGAATAGGACATGCTCTATTCTTTTGCGTAGCTGGACCCTTAGTCAGAGGCATATAGTATAAGAGGACGAGGAGGGGAGCAACTCCAATCCTGCCCTGGGAACGGACTTCCAGAGAGCCGGAATACTACTGTAGTCTACCTGTGACGTCAGCAAACAGCAATGACACCGTGGCCAGAGCGTACAGGGCGTCTAAGGCTGAGTTCACACCAGCGTTCAGCCTTTCCGTTCTCCTGCTCCGTTATAGGAGCAGGAGAACGGAAAGGACGGATTGGGCATATAACTGAGACGAGCGGAGCCTACGGACCCCATAGACTATAATGGAGTCCGTTAGGTTTACGCTCAGAAAATGATTTTGGAGCGGAGACAAAAGTCCTGCATGCATAGTCTATGGGGTCCGTAGGCTCCGCTCGTCTCAGTTATGTGCCCAATCCGTCCTTTCCGTTCTCCTGCTCCTATAACGGAGCAGGAGAACAGAAAGGCTGAACGCTGATGTGAACGAGGCCTAACCCACAATTGTGCACTCACAGTTACCACCTCCTCACTGGATTCTCACTGTGGCTTAAAATCACATAATGTGAAATAATACATTCTGCTGTTTACAATAAAGTGCGGGGAGATATCACAGCATGTAATAAACTTACCAGTGTAAATATGACTGCCCCAGCAGAATAGTGAGTGCAGCTCTGGAGTATAATACAGGATGTAACTCAGGATCAGTACAGGGTAAGTAATGTATGTACACAGTGACTGCACCAGCAGAATAGTGAGTGCAGCTCTGGAGTATAATACAGGATGTAACTCAGGATCAGTACAGGATAAGTAATGTATGTACACAGTGATTGCACCAGCAGAATAGTGAGTGCAGCTCTGGAGGATAATACAGGATGTAACTCTGGATCAGTACAGGATAAGTAATGTATGTACACAGTGACTGCACCAGCAGAATAGTGAGTGCAGCTCTGGAGTATAATACAGGATGTAACTCAGGATCAGTACAGGATAAGTAATGTATGTACACAGTGACTGCACCAGCAGAATAGTGAGTGCAGCTCTGGAGTATAATACAGGATGTAACTCAGGATCAGTACAGGGTAAGTAATGTATGTACACAGTGGCCCAGATTCAGGTAGATTTGCCCATTACTTACACCTGAGCCGCTCAGCTGAATTTCTCTGCGCTGGAGCAATTTTGCCAAATTGCCACCTGATTCAGGAATCGTTTGTTCATTTAATTTGCTCCTGTTTAAGGCAAAGCTGAGGGCGCAAGGCCGTGCAAGTCAAAGTGGGTGTGCCCCTATGTAAATGAGGAATTTTCGGCTCAGCAGAGGTTTGCTAGCATAATTTCAGGGCAAATCCTGCTCAGCTGCTTGCACTGAGCAAATAAATAGGAGCAGACTTGCGCAGGTTCTTTGCTGAATTTCATCCTGCTTTTTCCTACCCCCCCCTGAGCAAGGAAATTCAGCCCTTTTGCAAGACATGGCACCTCCCAAAGGGACCAAAATAAGGAAGGCCAACTTTGTGGCTGCAGAGATGGACATCCTGATTGCTGCACTCCAGCAGCATAAGGAAGTCCTATATGGTGCCCAGCGGGCAAACACCACCATTGCCCAAAGGAGGGCTATATATGAAGCCATTGCCCTGGACATCAATGCCCTGGGTAATGAAGTGCGCTCCTTCAGATGACATTTGGCCATCTTTTGCTAACTTGCCCCTGCTTTTAACAGGAGCAAGTTTGCCCAGGGAAAAAAGCTTGCACGCTTCCAGCGCAAGATGCGCATCACACGCGCATGTTTCTGAATCATCGGCAGTACCTAATTTGCATATTCGCTGAGGGAATTCCATGAAGGCGCAACTTACACCCCGCGCAAAATTGCACGAAAATTGCGCAGGAACAGCTAGGCTGCGTGCGCGGGAAAATGGCCGCATTTCAGGCTTAACTGGTTTACAGAATCAGCCGCAAATTTGCATAGGAGCAAATCAGTACTTGCGCGGCGCAAATCACACTTGTTCCCGCGCAAGTGCTTCTTGAATCTGGGCCAGTGACTGCACCAGCAGAATAGTGAGTGCAGCTCTGGAGTATAATACAAGATGTAACTCAGGATCAGTACAGGATAAGTAATGTATGTACACAGTGACTGCACCAGCAGAATAGTGAGTGCAGCTCTAGAGTATAATACAAGATGTAACTCAGGATCAGTACAGGATAAGTAATGTATGTACACAGTGACTGCACCAGCAGAACATTGAGTGCAGCTCTGGAGTATAATACAAGATGTAACTAAATGATTTTCCTATTTCATGACGTAAAGTCATAGTTTTATTAAAGACACGGAGGCGAGTATTGCTTTCTCCTTCTTTACTTTCCACCAATAGCAGCAAAGAAGAAATTTACATAATCATAACAATAAAGGACCCTCCCCTGACAGATCCTATAATAAGCAGTGTCCTCTTAGCAACTTCCTCTTTCTTTGGAACCGAAACACCAACTGCATAACCGGAACTGGAACCGAAACCGGAAACTGGAACTGGACCCGAGAACGATAAACAAACTGGTCCATCACACTGTAGAATTCAAGCCAACATGGCCAACACCTCCGGAAACCCGGAACAACGCAGAAGTCCATACGTCGTGGAACCTTCAACCTGAAACAAAGCAAATAATATAGCCAGTGTAAGAGGCAGGCAGAAACTGAACAAAACCGACCCAGGAAAACGGTCGTACATTAAAAGGTCGCTGAAAACAGAACCATAAACAGTCAGTAATGCAACTATGCAGGTATACGTAATAAATAACCATAAACGACAATGTAAACAGTCCAATAAATTAAAACCACAAAAGGGCGGGCAGGAACAACCCAGGGCGGGCAATACTCGCCTCCGTGTCTTTAATAAAACTATGACTTTACGTCATGAAATAGGAAAATCATTTAGTTTTACATCAAGACACGGAGGCTCATATTGCAAGTTCAAAGCTGAGCAATAATCGATGAAAACACATGAGGGGGCGGACGAAAATAAAATTCTCTGAACGTTGTGGCCCTAGACCAGTCCGCCAAACGCAAAATGGCCTCCAAACGAGCCCCCCGAAACGGCCAGGGCAGTGGCAGCCGCGCCCCTGGCCGAATGAGCGGTAAAGACCGCCGCATCAATCCCAGACAGGGACATGACCCACTTCATCCAACGCGCCAATGTGGGACTAGACACCGGGCCAAAAGGATGGCGAATGGAGAGGAACAGTTGCGGAACGTCCGCAGAGCGGTGAGTCCGAGTACGCGACTCATACTCCCGCAAACAGGCCACCGGACAGAGCGCCAGGGAAGACGAGAAACAGGGATAAGAGACAGACCGAATATCAGTCTTAGTGCGCCGCGTAATGTTAAATGTGACGCCCTAGGGAGAAAAGGACCTAGCGACATGATCAAAAGCCCTGACGGCAGAAACCCTCTTACAAGAAATGAGACAAAAGAGGGTTAACCACTTGGTAGACAGTTGTCGGAGAGAAAGAGCCGTGTTCTCAGGCCACGCAGAGAGAAAAGAGAGGACCAGGGAAACGTCCTACGTAGTGGTGAAGCGTGGCCGAGGAGGCCGAGCCAAGCGCGATCCACATAGCAGGCGTGACACCGAAGGGTGTTGACCCGCCGGAACGCCATCAAAACCTTGATGAGTTGAAGAAATCGCCGAACGGAACAAAGTAATTGTCCGATAAGCCTTTCCCGCCTCAAAAAGGGATGTAAGGAACCGCAGTAAGTGGGTCACAGGCGCCGAAACGGGATCCAGGTTGCGGTCCACTCACCAGCTAACCCAAGATCCCCAAGCTGCCCGGTAAGATTTTCGGGTGCCGGGAGCCCAAGCGTTGTACAGGAGGCGTCTAGTTGCCTCCGAAATGCCCTCGACCTCTCCGGGAGTCCGGAGATCCGGCACGCTAGAAGTTGAAGGGAACCGTCGAGCAGCAGGGGGTGAGGAACACCCAGAGGGCCCTGGAGGAGATCCGTCTGACCCGGAAGGAGGAGAGGCACGTCCGCCAGGAGTTCCAGGAGGATCGGGTACCATGCTTGAGTCCCCCAGAAGGGGATCACCACCACCAATTCCGCAACTTGACGACGAGCCTGCAGCAGCATCCTCGGGCTCATGGCAAAAGTTGGAAATGCGTAGTGTAGAGCCGACGACCAGTCCTGAAGAAACGCATCCACCGCCTCCGCCTCCGGATCCGGGCGCCAGCTGAAGAACCTGGGAAGGTGAGTATTGGGCCGCGACGCGAAGAGGTCTATGGCGCAAGGACCCCAGGTGTCCGAGATCGTGGAGAACATTTCCGGTGCTAGCCTCCAGTCGCCGCCGTCCGCGAAGCATCGGGAACTCCGATCCGCCCGGACGTTGTGTAGGCCCGGAAGGTACTCCGCCTGCACCATGATGTCCCTGGAAAGACAGCAAGACCAGAACTCTTTTGCCAGTCGAGCCAAGGTAGCCGATTGGGTGCCGCCCAGGTGATAGACCTAGCGGACCTCCGACACATTGTCCATGCGTAGTCGGATGCATGCATGCGCTATGCCATTGGAGAAACTGCGGATGGCAAACGAGCCCGCCAGGAGTACCAGAGCGTTGATGTAAGGATGGCTCTCTGCCTCCGACCAACGACCCCCTGTGGAGACACCTTCGCAGTGGGCACCCCAGCCCTGGAGACTCGCGTCCGACTCTATCGTGAATTCTGGTTGAAATCCGAAGATCGCTCTGCCGTTCCAGGCTTCCAAGTTGTCTATCCAACAACGAAGTTCCTCCCGAGCCTCTTGATCCAGAACCACCGTGTCCGCGAATGAGACCCCAGCAAGAAGATGGGCAATCTTCAGGCGCTGTAGAGTTCGATAATGGAGAGGGGCGGGAAAACACCGCCTGGATAGAGGAGGCCAGCAGGCCAAAGATGCGAGCCAGGTGGCGTAGGGATAGGGATGTAGCCGAGAGAGCATGTCTCAATTCCTTGCGGAGCGCCCGCAACTCCTCCGATGGGAGACTGAGAGATTCCGCCACAGAGTCCACCGCGAAGCCCAGCAACTCCATCCGTCGAGACGGAATGAGGCAGGACTTCTCGGGGTTCAGCAGAAAACAAGAGCTGAAAGGAGGGTCGAGGCCCACTGGAGGAGCTGAAGCAGTGTCGTCCGACATTGATGCCTAATGAGGATGTCGTCTAAATAGATGACTAGACGTACACCCCGACTCCGCAGCCAGGCCACGACCGGGCGCAGGAGCTTGGTAAAGCACCATGGCGCCGAACGGGAGGCAAGTGAAGCGGCACACTTCGCCCCTCCACAGGAAACGCAAGAGATCCCTGGACGAGCAGGCAATCGGGACCGTCAGATAGGCATCCTTGAGGTCCAGTTTCACCATCCAGTCCCCTGGGATCAGTAAGTCCCGAATGAGGTGAATACCCTCCATCTTGAAGTGGCGATAGCGCACCACGGAGTTCAGGGCCCGGAGAGTTATAACCGGACGCATTTGTCCACCTTTCTTCTGAACCAGAAAGATGTTGCTGAGCACGCCCCCCGGAGTGGGAGGGGCCCTTTCTATCGCCCTTTTTTGAAAAAGGGAATATAGCTCTAAGTCCACAAGCTCCCTGTCTGGCAGGGCTAGGGGCAGTGTCGGGTGAGACGGGATGCGATTTGGCGATTCCGTGAGCTCTATGTGGAATCCCTGCACAGTGGTCAGCACCCATGGGTCTGATGTAATGCTGGACCAAACGTGGACACAAAGACGGAGTCTGCCCCCTACACAAGGAACCAAAGAAGTCCCCACTGGTGAAGGACTTACCGAAGGACTTTCGGAAATTGGGATTTCCTCGAACGGATCTCGACCGCCATTGACCGCCTCTGGTCGGGAAGAACGGAGGAGGATCCCTTTGGTCCTGGAAGGGTGGTCTCCGGGAGTGGAGACCCGTCCCTGAAAGACCCTACGCATGGAGGACTGGGCCTTGTGCAGGGCAGTAAATGCTCCCACTTACGCCGTTCAATGGCCAGGGAGGAGTTGGTACTGCCAGCAATGCAAATGGCTCTCTGAATCCAGCCCGTAAGCTCTTCCGGATCTATTGGAGAGCCGTCCGCTCTGGCCGATTCGGCCATTTCAAAGATCTTGGCGAGAGGGCCAAAAATGTCAAGGAGTTTATCCTGACAACTCTTAAGTGCGGAATCCCACCCCTAACGGGGGTTCCGGCCGGTGTTAGCCAAAACTGTGTCATCTTGGGATCCACAGATGGCGTTTTACAGACCTTGTTGGGGGATCAATGGTCTGGGGCATTCAGATCGGAGCTTGCTGCGCGCCTCTTTGCTTAGAGGACGGCGCACCCAATGCTCAAGGTAATTGCTCACATGAGCCACCGGCAGCCGCTCCGCCGACCAGGGGTGGTGGAGGGCGTCAGGGTCAAATAACGGGTTACCTGAGGGGTCCACCAAGGTAGAAGCCGTGGTAGGGGCAGTGGCGGATGCGCCCACGGACCCAGAGGTGGAAGGCCTAGGGCCAGAGGTACCCGGAAGACCAGATTCCATCTCCATCTCTATCTCTCCCTCCGAGTGGCCGCTCGCCTCCGCACAAGCCTCCATATCGGATTCTATTTCCGAATCCACATCGCTATTTTGTGCTCTAGCACATTTCCACGTTCGCGCCCTTTCTGCCTGGCGCGGCAAGGCTCTTTTGCGCGATCTCAGCGCGCTATCCTGGGTGGCTTGAATCACACCAATCATAGTCTCCTGGGGTGCAGGAGGTTCAATGGCAGGCTGCGGTCTATTAACTACAGGCGACTGAGTAGAGGGGTCAGGGGCATGGGTAGCTATGGCCTGAGAGATGGTTTGGGAGATCATGGAGGACATGGATCCCATTGCCTCAATAATGGCGCTAGAGACCGAGCGTTGTAGCTCCAGGGCCTGCGCATTAATGGCTAGTGAACTGGGGTCCCCAGTGGATGGGGGGGGATTAGGCCCAGAGGGGGAGCGGTCAGAAGACATGATCCAAGAGTACTAATAATATATATATATATATAAACTCTAGGGCAGAGAACCTAATAGGGATGCCTATTAAATAAGGGTAATATAGCTGGGCGGGAAGCTAACCTAACGAGGGGTTAATCACCCCAAAGGTCGCAGGGTAGGAGCCGATCCGGAGCCGAAACGAACTGAGGTGCACGGCAGTATCCTCTGAAATCCCGCGAGAGGACGGGCGGGAGCTCCCCAAGATGGCCGCCGAGATCTCGCGAGATCTCGCGAGATCTCGGAGCCGCGGGAAGCGAAGCGGGACCTGCCGCGGACACCTGAACCGCCGAGAACAAGCAGAGAGGAACGGAGCAGTGAGCGAAGGTAACGCAAGGGGAGGAAAGAGGGGAGACGCAGAGCGCACCCCAAGGGAAAAGGCGGCGACATACAATGGGAACAAACGCAGGGGACGAAGAACGGAGGGCAGGGGGAGAACGGGGGGGAGGTGAAAGACCCCCAAACGATAAGCGCAATAGGCGTGGGGGCAATTAAACCGCAAATAAGAAAATACCCACAATGAGGGGAAAAAGGAAAAAACACCCTGCAGGAGGGCAGAAGGCTATGAGTATAGACGAGCCCTACTAAAACCCAGGGGAATAACATTACTGGGATTAATAAAACATGCGATAACACAGACCACAAAATACAGAAACAACTTATCTTTGGTGAAGCAGCAAAGAAAGAGGAAGTTACTAAGAGGACACTGCTTATTATAGGATCTATCAGGGGAGGGTCCTTTATTGTTATGATTATGTAAATTTCTTCTTTGCTGCTATTGGTGGAAAGTAAAGAAGGAGAAAGCAATAGGAGCCTCCGTGTCTTGATGTAAAACTCAGGATCAGTACAGGATAAGTAATGTATGTACACAGTGACTGCACCAGCAGAATAGTGAGTGCAGCTCTGGAGTATAATACAGGATGTAACTCAGGATCAGTACAGGATAAATAATGTATGTACACAGTGACTGCACCAGCAGAATAGTGAGTGCAGCTCTGGAGTATAATACAGGATGTAACTCTGGATCAGTACAGGGGAGGTTGCTGTACGGATTCTGTCAGATTGGTGGGGGTCTGACTGCTGGGTCAATCACCAATCACAAGACAGGAGTTTGTGCATATCTGCTGCTCTGCCCGTCCATCACCTTAGTCCCATATAACTGAATAGAACAGCAACTGAGATGTACCACACTGTTGAAACATGGATCATGGGACCCGTGTTCTTGTCATTGACACTCAGACGCCTACCATTCAGACACATATTTGGTTCTTCGTCTACTTTTAGGATTTGTTTGGAAATCTAATGTAATTCTAGGTCAAATTTATGAAGAAATCTAGAAAAGTCTGAAGAGTTAACAAACTTTCAAGCTAAGCTGTATTGAGTCCTGTGGATCTTGTGGGTATATAAGGTGTGATAGGCTGTCTACACACCTATCCAACAGTTGGTATATAAGGTGTGTGGTAGGCTGTCTGCACACATATCCCTCGGTGGGTATATAAGGTGTGATAGGCTGTCTGCACACATATCCCTCGGTGGGTATATAAGGTGTGATAGGCTGTCTGCACACATATCCCTCAGTGGGTATATAAGGTGTGACAGACTGTCTGCACACATATCCCTTGGTGGGTATATAAGGTGTACGATAGGCTGTCTGCTCACATATCCAACAGTGGGTATAAAGGGTGTGTGATAGTCTGTCTGCACACATATCCCTCGGTGGGTATATAAGGTGTGTGATAGGCTATCTGCACACATATCCCTCGGTGGGTATATAAGGTGTGATAGGCTGTCTGCACACATATTCCTTGGTGGGTATATAAGGTGTGTGGTAGGCTGTCTGCACACATATCCCTCGGTGGGTATATAAGGTGTGTGGTAGGCTGTCTGCACACATATCCCTCGTGGGTATATAAGGTGTGTGATAGTCTGTCTGCACACATATCCCTCGTGGGTATATAAGGTGTGCGATAGGCTATCTGCACACATATTCCTTGGTGGGTATATAAGGTGTGTGGTAGGCTGTCTGCACACATATCCCTCGGTGGGTATATAAGGTGTGATAGGCTGTCTGCACACATATCCCTCGGTGGGTATATAAGGTGTGTGGTAGGCTGTCTGCACACATATTCCTTGGTGGGTATATAAGGTGTATGATAGGCTGTCTGCACACATATCCCTCGGTGGGTATATAAGGTGTGATAGGCTGTCTGCACACATATCCCTCGGTGGGTATATAAGGTGTGTGGTAGGCTGTCTGCACACATATCCCTCGGTGGGTATATAAGTTATGTGATAGGCTGTCTGCACACATATCTCTTGGTGGGTATATAAGGTGTGATAGGCTGTCTGCACACATATCCCTCGGTGGGTATATAAGGTGTGTGATAGGCTATCTGCACACATATTCCTTGGTGGGTATATAAGGTGTTTGGTAGGCTGTCTGCACACATATCCCTCGGTGGGTATATAAGGTGTGATAGTCTGTCTGCACACATATCCCTCGGTGGGTATATAAGGTGTGTGGTAGGCTGTCTGCACACATATTCCTTGGTGGGTATATAAGGTGTGTAATAGGCTGTCTGCACACATATCCCTCGGTGGGTTTATAAGGTGTGATAGGCTGTCTGCACACATATCCCTCGGTGGGTATATAAGGTGTGTGGTAGGCTGTCTGCACACATATCCCTCGGTGGGTATATAAGTTATGTGATAGGCTGTCTGCACACATATCCCTCGGTGGGTATATAAGGTGTGAAAGTCTGTCTGCACACATATCCCTCGGTGGGTATATAAGGTGTGATAGGCTGTCTGCACACATATCCCTCGGTGGGTATATAAGGTGTGATAGGCTGTCTGCACACATATCCCTCGGTGGGTATATAAGGTGTGATAGGCTGTCTGCACACATATCCCTCAGTGGGTATATAAGGTGTGACAGACTGTCTGCACACATATCCCTTGGTGGG
The DNA here is from genome assembly GCF_014858855.1 of Bufo gargarizans. NCBI lineage: Eukaryota > Metazoa > Chordata > Amphibia > Anura > Bufonidae > Bufo > Bufo gargarizans. The sequence continues at coordinate 200,699,004 of NC_058083.1, forward strand.
TATATAAGGTGTACGATAGGCTGTCTGCTCACATATCCAACAGTGGGTATAAAGGGTGTGTGATAGTCTGTCTGCACACATATCCCTCGGTGGGTATATAAGGTGTGTGATAGGCTATCTGCACACATATCCCTCGGTGGGTATATAAGGTGTGATAGGCTGTCTGCACACATATTCCTTGGTGGGTATATAAGGTGTGTGGTAGGCTGTCTGCACACATATCCCTCGGTGGGTATATAAGGTGTGATAGGCTGTCTGCACACATATCCCTCGGTGGGTATATAAGGTGTGTGGTAGGCTGTCTGCACACATATCCCTCGTGGGTATATAAGGTGTGTGATAGTCTGTCTGCACACATATCCCTCGGTGGGTATATAAGGTGTGTGATAGGCTATCTGCACACATATTCCTTGGTGGGTATATAAGGTGTGTGGTAGGCTGTCTGCACACATATCCCTCGGTGGGTATATAAGGTGTGATAGGCTGTCTGCACACATATCCCTCGGTGGGTATATAAGGTGTGTGGTAGGCTGTCTGCACACATATTCCTTGGTGGGTATATAAGGTGTGTGATAGGCTGTCTGCACACATATCCCTCGGTGGGTATATAAGGTGTGATAGGCTGTCTGCACACATATCCCTCGGTGGGTATATAAGGTGTGTGGTAGGCTGTCTGCACACATATCCCTCGGTGGGTATATAAGTTATGTGATAGGCTGTCTGCACACATATCTCTTGGTGGGTATATAAGGTGTGATAGGCTGTCTGCACACATATCCCTCGGTGGGTATATAAGGTGTGTGATAGGCTATCTGCACACATATTCCTTGGTGGGTATATAAGGTGTTTGGTAGGCTGTCTGCACACATATCCCTCGGTGGGTATATAAGGTGTGATAGTCTGTCTGCACACATATCCCTCGGTGGGTATATAAGGTGTGTGGTAGGCTGTCTGCACACATATTCCTTGGTGGGTATATAAGGTGTGTGATAGGCTGTCTGCACACATATCCCTCGGTGGGTTTATAAGGTGTGATAGGCTGTCTGCACACATATCCCTCGGTGGGTATATAAGGTGTGTGGTAGGCTGTCTGCACACATATCCCTCGGTGGGTATATAAGTTTTGTGATAGGCTGTCTGCACACATATCCCTCGGTGGGTATATAAGGTGTGAAAGTCTGTCTGCACACATATCCCTCGGTGGGTATATAAGGTGTGATAGGCTGTCTGCACACATATCCCTCGGTGGGTATATAAGGTGTGATAGGCTGTCTGCACACATATCCCTCGGTGGGTATATAAGGTGTGATAGGCTGTCTGCACACATATCCCTCAGTGGGTATATAAGGTGTGACAGACTGTCTGCACACATATCCCTTGGTGGGTATATAAGGTGTACGATAGGCTGTCTGCTCACATATCCAACAGTGGGTATAAAGGGTGTGTGATAGGCTGTCTGCACACATATCCCTCGTTAGGTATATAAGGTGTGTGATAGGCTGTTTGCACACTTATCCCTCGGTGGGTATATAAGGTGTGATAGGCTGTCTGCGCACATATCCCTCGGTGGGTATATAAGGTGTGTGATAGGCTGTCTGCACACATATCCCTCGGTGGGTATATAAGGTGTGATAGGCTGTCTGCACACATATCCAACAGTGGGTATATAAGGTGTGTGATAGGCTGTCTGCACACATATCCCTCGGTGGGTATATAAGGGGTGTGATAGGCTGTCTGCACAGATATCCCTCGTGTGTATATAAGGTGTGATAGGCTGTCTGCACACATATCCCTCAGTGGGTATATAAGGGGTGTGATAGCCTCTCTCCACACATAGCCCTCTTTGCTGTCATGGGTAAAAGGGGTGATCTATCAGGTTTGCAAGCAGGGCTGATTATTGGCTTTCGGGCCCTGGTGGTGTTATTTTTGACATTGCACAGTGTGAACTGTTCTCCTGCTGTTGTGGTGAAAGTGTATAGTGAGTGGACAAATGGCACCATTGTGAATAAGCGATGTGGAAACTGTGGAGAACCCCGTGCCAGTAATGTTAGAGGTGATAGATACAATCAAGGTCACATAAGAACCATTAGTATTTAATGTCCTCAGAGGCAGTCTATATGAACAATAGCGATGTAAGACCTGCTTGTGACGTACCAGATGTCCTCAGAGGCAGTCCATAAAAGCAAAGAAGTAAGGTGCTGACTATCTGGCTAAGGGTATAAAGTTCATAGTCCATACAAAAAGTACATAGGTCACATTGTGGCACCTGCAAAAGAACACACAATGGGTACACTTAAAAGTACACTTTTAAAGGTTAGTGCAGAAATAGTGCAAAATAGATAAGGCAATAATTTAAGGCACATATTCAACGCAATCAGGTAGTGCAATAATCGAATAAAATCACATTTGAGTCCTTTCTTTAGTGCTTGTAGATAAAGTGCACGGAACTGGAACTTTAAGTGCAACAGAGTCCTTTGTAATCAATGGGAAATAACGTAATGTCATTATTTGTAATCCACATGGGGTAATAAAGTCATTTGTAATCTACATGAGGTAGCAATAGAATATCTGTAATCCACATGGGTATAAGAATAGCAGCACAGGTAATGAGAACCTATTTTGCAAAGGGGCTCCCAAATAACCTGAAAAGGGGGGAAAAGGGAATTGGTGCACAACCGTACGCAACTTGGATTTAGCTGATAATTGGGGGGAGTCCTGACTAACATGGCCATCCGGGTGAGGGCAAAAACAAGGGCAACCTGAAAAGTAAAAACAGATAAAACGCCAACAGGCCCTCACCCTTCAGTTCCAATCCACGAAGTGGCTCCCAGAAGTCACTGGTTCTTTAGATAAAGATGATGCTGAAAGAGGCTCCTTAGAGGAAGGACCTCAGATCCTCCTCGCTGCTAGAGCTTCTGCTGAGGTGAATGGGAGGTCTGTGGTGACACTCCTCATCGCCGCCATGACCTTTTTCTTCACAGGGGCGGATGCTCCTACCATCACGAAGGGGGCGAGGATCACCGGCCGGATGGGGGCCGGTAGGTAGGTCTCCTCTCCAGGTGGTCTTGAGGATAGCTCCGGGTTGACCCTCCTCAACAGTGGCTGTGACTTCCACGGCAGCTGGTATGACACCACTGTAGGGCTAAAGACAAAGGAAGAGGTGGCCATACCTGCCATCTGCTGACACATTGTTGGGGGTGCAGGCAGTCCCCGCATTAGAGGCTCCGGTTGAGGTTTTTCTCTGAAGCGCAGTGCTCCGTCCACCGCATCCTGCAGACCGTACACCCGTCCAGTTGCAGCTGGGTTATCTGGCCATGTCTCCAGTGCTGTCAGAGGTCCCAGGGGCTTTTCCATTAGGACCACAGCGACGTCAAGTGGCCCTTGGAGAGACTCCATGGGGGTGTATTCCACCACGTCCATCTTGTAGAGGCTGTGTCTTGCCTGTGGTAGGTAGTGACGCTTCACGGAGCAACGTCCCACAAAGAGCTCTCTACCAGTTTTTTCATCCAGGAGGAAACCACTGCCTCGCTGGACCGAGAACCACACCACTGAGCCCTTCCTCCGCTCTAGGAGAGGATCTTGAGGCTGCGGCCTGTCCCACACTCGGATGGCCCAGTCCTCGATGGCTCGCCTGTATTCCTACATGTTTATAGCATGGGCCGTCGCCTCTTTAGGCACAACCGGGTTGAGGCCTTTAAACGTACCTCGCTTCCTGGGCGGCGGAGTGGTAACTCCTGCCGCCTCTGCCGCGCCAGCACAGAGAAAGCTCCGGACCCCAGCTTGGATCTCCGGATGATCTGTGATACCCATACTTCGGTCTCGGTAACACGCAACTCTGGCAGTTCATTGCCGCAGCACATGTTGCAGTCTGGCTTCAGGAGCCCCATCTTGTTCTTGCTCTCATTGGCCATGTCGACTGGTGATGAAGGAGGGGCTTTAAGGTAGCAGCTTCCACTTCCTCTCCTTGTACTGTAACATCGCTCCCTGTGGGCAGGGCTAGACTTTCCCGCTCTAGATAGGGGCATTCCTCTACTTTCCTGCGCTGACTGGGCTAGAAGAAACTGCACCATTGCTGGAAAAAATGGCGGATTAACCCTTCGGAAACAGGTGCGCACATTTTTGCGCCTGCTGCTTCGTAACAAACGTATTAAAGTCATTTTAAAAGGGATTTTGGTACATCCGGTAGGCTATATAATCAAAAGGCACACAGATTTATCCTGTTCGTGACTCCAAATGCAGCGGAGGAGGTGTCCGCCAGAGATAAGTGTTGGTTGTCGTGACGCCAGTTGCCATGAAGCAACAAGGGCACAGGGCCCCTTTTAGTGATGTAGTATATGGTATACAGGTGTAGGAATGCCAGAGTGGGGTAGGGTAGCCTACAATATCCCCCAAGGAGTTGTGCTTTTCATTTAAAGGGCCTTTCCGAGTCTTTTATACTGTCCTACGTCCAGGACCGCCGCCAATCAGCTGTTTGAGAAGGCACCGGTGCTCGCAGTAGAGCCGTGGCCTTCTCTCAGCTGACTAAGCACAGCTGCTATCAGATGGACGGTTGCTGTGCTTGGTGATCGGAGAGAAGGCCGAGCTGAGCTGCACCTAGGTCAGAGCTAGTTTTATGACTTTTTTAATGCCTTGGAACATGTTGCATGGGCATTTTTCTGCCATTCTGGTCATTTGGGAGTGTCGAGAGAGAGGTGGGGATGTGTCAGGGGTCAGGCCGGGGCCGTACCAGTCCCCGCTGCATATTTACTTGCATTTACACCAGTTTTAGATCTAAAAGTAGTTGAAAAATGTGCTCGGAATAGAGTCACTTTTTGCTAATGTTATCGCTCTTCCCCATACACTCGTTGTTACCCGGCAGAAGGTCGTGTTTACACAGCGCTATCTGCTGTCAGGAAACAAGGATTTTTGTGCTGCACTAACGATCCACTTACCCAATGAATGAGCATTTTGCTGGTTCATCGGGTAATTGGCGGTGCATTTACACCACCAGATCATCACTAATGCGCGTTCATATGAATCTTTTAAATTCTCAGCCAGTGTAAAGGGCCCTGAAGGAAAACCCCTGGTGAGGGGGGTGGGCTATCTGTAACAGTAAGCAGTGATGGTGAGCACACATACTCTCCTTCGAAAGGTAAGGACGGTATAACTCCTAGCACTCAGCTTACTGTACCCTACTGTCTAACAATTAACCCAGTCTAAACAATGGGGCCTGATTGCAGAAAAAGTTGGCGCGCTAATGTTGGTGCACTTATGATTGTCCTGCCCAAGAACCAGCTGGGGGCTGCAGCGTTCAGAAGCTTGGATGGTAGTGGAGTCAGGGGCAAGATCCTCCTGAGATGCAGGCTTGGCTGTAGGGTTAATGCAGCAGCTGAGCTTTCTCTTCTCATACAGGGACTGTCTGGGCTGTACTGTAGGGTTAATGCAGCAGCTGAGCTTTCACTTCTCATACAGGAGCTGTCTGTGCTGTGCTGTAGGGTTAATGCAGCAGCTGAGCTTTTCCTTCTCATACAGGAGCCGTCTGGGCTGTGCTGTAGGGTAAATGCAGCAGCGGAGCTTTCTCTTCTCATACAGGAGCTGTCTGGGCTGTGCTGTAGGGGTAATGCAGCAGCGGAGCTTTGTCTTCTCATACAGGAGCTGTCTGGGCTGTGCTGTAGGGTTAATGCAGCATCTGAGCTTTCTCTTCTCATACAGGAGCTGTCTGGGCTGTGCTGTAGGGGTAATGCAGCAGCGGAGCTTTCCCTTCTCATACAGGAGCTGTCTGGGCTGTGCTGTAGGGTAATGCAGCAGCGGAGCTTTCTCTTCTCATACAGGAGCTGTCTGGGCTGTAGGGGAAATGCAGCAGCTGAGCTTTCACTTCTCATACAGGAGCTGTCTGGGCTGTGCTGTAGGGTTAATGCAGCATCTGAGCTTTCTCTTCTCATACAGGAGCTGTCTGGGCTGTGCTGTAGGGTAATGCAGCAGCTGAGCTTTCCCTTCTCATACAGGAGCTGTCTGGACTGTGCTGTAGGGGTAATGCAGCAGCTGAGCTCTCTCTTCTCATACAGGAGCTGTCTGGGCTGTGCTGTAGGGTTAATGCAGCGGCTGAGCTTTCCCTTCTCATACAGGAGCTGTCTGGGCTGTGCTGTAGGGTTAATGCAGCAGCTGAGCTTTCTCTTCTCATACAGGAGCTGTCTGGGCTGTGCTGTAGGGTTAATGCAGCAGCTTAGCTTTCACTTCTCATACAGGAGCTGTCTGGGCTGTGCTGTAGGGTTAATGCAGCAGCTGAGCTTTTCCTTCTCATACAGGAGCTGTCTGGGCTGTGCTGTAGGGTTAATGCAGCAGCTGAGCTTTCTCTTCTCATACAGGGACTGTCTGAACTGCGCTGTAGGGTTAATACAGCAGCTGAGCTTTTCCTTCTCATACAGGAGCTGTCTGGGCTGTACTGTAGGGTTAATGCAGCATCTGAGCTTTTCCTTCTCATACAGGAGCTGTCTGTGCTGTGCTGTAGGGTTAATGCAGCATCTGAGCTCTCTCTTCTCATACAGGAGCTGTCTGGGCTGTGCTGTAGGGTTAATGCAGCATCTGAGCTTTCTCTTCTCATACAGGAGCTGTCTGGGCTGTGCTGTAGGGTTAATGCAGCAGCTGAGCTTTCTCTTCTCATACAGGAGCTGTCTGTGCTGTGCTGTAGGGTTAATACAGCAGCTGAGCTATCTCTTCTCATACAGGAGCTGTCTGAACTGTGCTGTAGGGGTAATGCAGCAGCTGAGCTTTCTCTTCTCATACAGGGACTTTCTGTGCTGTGCTGTAGGGTTAATGCAGCAACTGAGCTTTCTCTTCTCATACAGGGACTGTCTGGACTGTACTGTAGGGTTAATGCAGCAGCCGAGCTTTCTCTTCTCATACAGGGACTGTCTGTGCTGTGCTGTAGGGTTAATACAGCATCTGAGCTTTTTCTTCTCATACAGGAGCTGTCTGGGCTGTGCTGTAGGGTAAATGCAGCAGCTGAGCTTTCTCTTCTCATACAGGAGCTGTCTGGGCTGTGCTGTAGAGGTAATGCAGCAGCTGAGCTTTCCCTTCTCATACAGGAGCTGTCTGGGCTGTGCTGTAGGGTTAATGCAGCATCTGAGCTCTCTCTTCTCATACAGGAGCTGTCTGGGCTGTGCTGTAGGGTTAATACAGCAGCTGAGCTTTTCCTTCTCATACAGGAGCTGTCTGGGCTGTACTGTAGGGGTAATGCAGCAGCTGAGCTTTCACTTCTCATACAGGGACTGTCTGTGCTGTGCTGTAGGGTTAATACAGCATCTGAGCTTTTTCTTCTCATACAGGAGCTGTCTGGGCTGTGCTGTAGGTTAAATGCAGCAGCTGAGCTTTCTCTTCTCATACAGGAGCTGTCTGGGCTGTGCTGTAGAGGTAATGCAGCAGCTGAGCTTTCCCTTCTCATACAGGAGCTGTCTGGGCTGTGCTGTAGGGTTAATGCAGCATCTGAGCTCTCTCTTCTCATACAGGAGCTGTCTGGGCTGTGCTGTAGGGTTAATACAGCAGCTGAGCTTTTCCTTCTCATACAGGAGCTGTCTGGGCTGTACTGTAGGGGTAATGCAGCAGCTGAGCTTTCTCTTCTCATACAGGAGCTGTCTGGGCTGTGCTGTAGGGTTAATGCAGCAGCTGAGCTTTCTCTTCTCATACAGGAGCTGTCTGGGCTGTGCTGTAGGGTTAATACAGCAGCTGAGCTTTTCCTTCTCATACAGGAGCTGTCTGGGCTGTACTGTAGGGTTAATGCAGCATCTGAGCTCTCTCTTCTCATACAGGAGCTGTCTGGGCTGTGCTGTAGGGTTAATGCAGCATCTGAGCTTTCTCTTCTCATACAGGAGCTGTCTGGGCTGTGCTGTAGGGTTAATGCAGCAGCTGAGCTTTCTCTTCTCATACAGGAGCTGTCTGGGCTGTGCTGTAGGGTTAATGCAACACCTGAGCTTTCTCTTTTCATACAGGAGCTGTCTGGGCTGTGCTGTAGGGTTAATGCAGCAGCTGAGCTTTCCCTTCTCATACAGGAGCTGTCTGGACTGGTCTGTAGGGTTAATGCAGCAGCTGAGCTCTCTCTTCTCATACAGGAACTGTCTGGGCTGTACTGTAGGGTTTATGCAGCAGCTGAGCTTTTCCTTCCCACATTGGAAACACAGGAGCTGTCTGGTTTGTGCTGTAGGGGGTAATGCAGCAGCTGAGCTTTCCCTTCTCATACAGGAGCTGTCTGGACTGGTCTGTAGGGTTAATGCAGCAGCTGAGCTCTCTCTTCTCATACAGGAGCTGTCTGGGCTGTGCTGTAGGGGTAATGCAGCAGCTGAGCTCTCTCTCCTCATACAGGAGCTGTCTGGGCTGTGCTGTAGAGGTAATGCAGCAGCTCAGCTCTCTCTTTTCATACAGGAGCTGTCTGGGCTGTACTGTAGGGGTAATGCAGCAGCTGAGCTTTCTCTTCTCATACAGGAGCTGTCTGGGCTGTGCTGTAGGGTTAATGCAGCAGCTGAGCTTTCTCTTCTCATACAGGAGCTGTCTGGGCTGTGCTCTAGGGTTAATGCAGCATCTGAGCTCTCTCTTCTCATACAGGAGCTGTCTGGGCTGTACTGTAGGGTTAATGCAACAGCTGAGCTTTTCCTTCCCACACTGTAAACAAAGGAGCTTTCTGGTTTGTGCTGTAGGGTTAATGCAGCAGCTGAGCTTTCGCTTCTCATACAGGAGCTGTCTGGGCTGTGCTGTAGGGTTAATGCAGCAGCTGAGCTTTCACTTCTCATACAGGAGCTGTCTGGGCTGTGCTGTAGGGTTAATGCAGCAGCTGAGCTTTCCCTTCTAATACAGGAGCTGTCTGGGCTGTGCTGTAGGGTTAATGCAGCAGCTGAGCTTTTCCTTCTCATACAGGAGCTGTCTGGGCTGTGCTGTAGGGTTAATGCAGCAGCTGAGCTCTCTCTTCTCATACAGGAGCTGTCTGGGCTGTACTGTAGAGTTAATGCAACAGCTGAGCTTTTCCTTTTCACACTGTAAACAAAGGAGCTTTCTGGTTTGTTCTGTAGGGGTAATGCAGAAGCTGAGCTTTCCCTTCTCATACAGGAGCTGTCTGGACTGGTCTGTAGGGTTAATGCAGCAGCTGAGCTCTCTCTTCTCATACAGGGACTGCCTGTGCTGTGCTGTAGGGTTAATGCAGCAGCTAAGCTTTCTATTCTCATACAGGAGCTGTCTGGGCTGTACTGTAGGGTAATGCAGCAGCTGAGCTTGCCCTTCTCATACAGGAGCTGTCTGGGCTGTACTGTAGGGTAATGCAGCAGCTGAGCTCTCTCTTCTCATACAGGAGCTGTCTGGGCTGTGCCGTCGGGTTAATGCAGCAGCTGAGCTTTCTCTTCTCATACAGGAGCTGTCTGTGCTGTGCTTCAGGGGTAATGCAGCAGCTGAGCTTTCTCTTCTCATACAGGGACTGTCTGTGCTGTTGGGTTAATGCAGCAGCTGAGCTTTCCCTTCTCATACAGGAGCTGTCTGGGCTATGCTGTAGGGGTAATGTAGCAGCTGAGCTTTCTCTTCTTATACAGGAGCTGTCTGGGCTGTGCTTTAGGGTTAATGCATCATCTGTGCTTGCCCTTCTCATACAGGAGCTGTCTGGGCTGTACTGTAGGGTTAATGCAGCAGCTGAACTTTCCTTTCTCATACACAAGATGTCTGGTTTGTGCTGCAGGGTTAATACAGCAGCTGAGCTTTCTCTTCTCATACAGGAGCTGTCTGGACTGTACTGTAGGGGTAATGCAGCAGCTGAGCTTGCCCTTCTCATACAGGAGCTGTCTGGGCTGTGCTGTAGGGGTAATGCAGCAGCTGAGCTTTCTATTCTCATACAGGAGCTGTCTGGGCTGTACTGTAGGGTAATGCAGCAGCTGAGCTTGCCCTTCTCATACAGGAGCTGTCTGGGCTGTGCTTCAGGGGTAATGCAGCAGCTGAGCTTTCTCTTCTCATACAGGGACTGTCTGTGCTGTTGGGTTAATGCAGCAGCTGAGCTTTCCCTTCTCATACAGGAGCTGTCTGGGCTGTGCTGTAGGGGTAATGTAGCAGCTCAGCTTTCTCTTCTTAAACAGGAGCTGTCTGGGCTGTACTGTAGGGTTAATGCAGCATCTGTGCTTGCCCTTCTCATACAGGAGCTGTCTGGGCTGTACTGTAGGGGTAATGCAGCAGCTGAGCTTTCTCTTCTCATACAGGAGCTGTCTGGGCTGTGCTGCAGGGGTAATGCAGCAGCTAAGCTTTCTCTTCTCATACAGGAGCTGTCTGGGCTGTGCTGCAGGGGTAATGCAGCAGCTGAGCTTTCTCTTCTCATACAGGAGCTGTCTGGGCTGTGCTGTTGGATTAATGCAGCAGCTGAGCTTTCTCTTCTCATACAGGGACTGCCTGGGCTGTGCTGTAGAGTTAATGCAGCAGCTGAGCTCTCTCTTCTCATACAGGAGCTGTCTGGGCTGTGCTGTAGGGTTAATGCAGCAGCTGAGCTTTCTCTTCACATACAGGAGCTGTCTGGGTTGTGCTGTAGGGGTAATGCAGCAGCTGAGCTCTCTCTTCTCATACAGGAGCTGTCTGGGCTGTACTGTAGGGGTAATGCAGCAGCTGAGCTTTCTCTTCTCATACAGGAGCTGTCTGGGCTGTGCTGTAGGGTTAATGCAGCATCTGAGCTCTCTCTTCTCATACAGGAGCTGTCTGGGCTGTACTGTAGGGTTAATGCAACAGCTGAGCTTTTCCTTCCCACACTGTAAACACAGGAGCTGTCTGGTTTGTGCTGTAGGGGTAATGCAGCAGCTGAGCTTTCTCTTCTCATACAGGAGATGTCTGGGCTGTGCTGTAGGGTTAATGCAGCAGCTGAGCTTTCTCTTCTCATACAGGGACTGCCTGTGCTGTGCTGTAGGGTTAATGCAGCAGCTGAGCTTTCTATTCTCATACAGGAGCTGTCTGGGCTGTACTGTAGGGTAATACAGCAGCTGAGCTTTCTCTTCTCACACAGGAGCTGTCTGGGCTGTGCTGCAGGGGTAATGCAGCAGCTGAGCTTTCTCTTCTCACACAGGAGCTGTCTGGGCTGTGCTGTTGGGTTAATGCAGCAGCTGAGCTTTCTCTTCTTATACAGGAGCTGTCTGGGCTGTGCTGTAGGGGTAATGCAGCAGCTGAGCTTTCTATTCTCATACAGGAGCTGTCTGGGCTGTGCTGTTGGGGTAATGCAGCAGCTGAGCTTTCCCTTTTCATACAGGAGCTGTCTGGGCTGTGCTGTAGGGGTAATGCAGCAGCTGAGCTTTCTATTCTCATACAGGAGCTGTCTGGGCTGTGCTGTTGGGGTAATCTATCATCTGTGCTTGCCCTTCTCATACAGGAGCTGTCTGGGCTGTACTGTAGGGTTAATGCAGCAGCTGAACTTTCTCTTCTCATACATGAGATGTCTGGTTTGTGCTGTAGGGTTAATGGAGCAGCTGAACTTTCTCTTCTCATACACGAGATGTCTGGTTTGTGCTGTAGGGGTAATGCAGCAGCTGAGCTTTCTATTCTCATGCAGGAGCTGTCTGGACTGTGCTGTAGGGGTAATGCAGCAGCGGAGCTTTCTCTTCTCATACACGAGATGTCTGGGCTGTACTGTAGGGTTAATGGAGCAGCGGAGCTTTCTCTTCTCATACACAAGATGTCTGGGCTGTACTGTAGGGGTTGTAACGGACCGTTTCAGCAGACAAGGGGTTAAAATCCGTTTAGGCGATATGCCCCTTTCTGAGAGACAGGCACAGCTACTGCAGAACACCAACCTCCTGAACTGGATACAAAATAGCACTCCAAACTGGAACCTCGCAAATAGCTGCTGGCAGACGAACAGGAAAAGCATACAATTGGCTTACACTCCTGGCAATCAGTCTCTAACAGCATACAGTGAATCCCCCCAATAACGAGACAAGGCTCCGTGTTGAGGGTCAGCAGTGGTCTGACTGTACTTCAGATACAGCCTCTTTTATTCAAAAAAAACAAACACAGTACTGCCCACAGGGTTTTGAAATCCAACCAATCAATACCTTACAACACACACAATGCAAGTACAGCAACCAATCGTTCCCGCCCCCTAGAGGACCAGAAGGGAGACTGCGACACAGAACAGATACAACACATCCCCACAATGCATCATGGTTTCCTCCTCTCTGTCCCAGAGACAACCGAGGGCAATCCAATTATCTCTCAGGACAAAGGGGAGATCGCCAATACACATGTGGAGACAACAGGACAGACATCACCATTTAAACACACAATGGGACAATGGGACAATAGAACCACACCCAGCATATTCCTCCCAAGCTGACAAGTTACACTTATTATAAATTGTTACAACTTTGTGAGGTTACATTGTCTATACATATAACTTACATCAATTTAAACAGTATAACTTGGGGACAAACCTATCCAAAATTCAATTGAATAGGTTCAGGGGTTCAAAAGTTAGTATGGGCCATAATCCTGAGGCAAGAGGCCTTCAACCAGCCCCCTCCAAAACACTGTGGCGAGGTTGGTTTCGCCACAGGGGTAATATAGCAGCTGAGCTTTTCCTTCTCACACTGGAAACACAGGAGCTGTCTGGTTTGTGCTGTAGGGTTAATGCATCATATGTGCTTGCCCTTCTCATACAGGAGCTGTCTGGGCTGTGCTGAAGGGTTAATGCAGCAGCTGAACTTTCTATTCTTATACAGAAGCTGTCAGGACTGTGCTGTTGCTGTAAGTCCCTTGTAATTGGCAGCAGCAGCAGCATCCACTCGAACCACTGATTTATCTGCAGGGGCTTCACTGTACACCTAGTGAGTCACAACTGGTGGCCAAGCACCACATAAAGACATCTGAAATGCAACCATGCGTGAAAGCACCCTGACTACCACCACAACCAGTCACACACACACACACCATATAGGCCAGAATATAGGGAGAAGCACATGTTAATGAAATTTGGATGTAGCACTCTGGGGACCTTAGTAACATGCCCCATTCATTTATAGGTTATCATTATTGGGGCCTAGTTATCATTATTGGGGCCTAGGATCCTGTCTGGGATGAATGTGTACTATGGAAGCATCCTCCTTGACCCCTGGTTCTTGACTCCACCATGGCTATTTCTTCATCTGGAGGCTGCATTTCCTCTGAATTCTCCCCCAAATGGGGACAGGGCGAGCTGAATTTTGGACTGGATTCTTCTAGATAGTCGACATCAAGTGACTGATCCAGACTGTCCTGAACAAACAGCCTGGGGCTGCGTCCCCATCCATAGTCTAGACGACCCCATTCATTATTTGAATCACTCACTTCCTTCGGGAGGAACACTTGGATTAATCCCTCAGTGGTGGCCATGACTCCTCCTCGGTGGCTGAGGGGTTGACTTAGATCCATCTGTTTGTAACTGTTGCCATCGGACAGTCTGACCCACAAGTAACAGGTGCTCTCGATAGTCCTAACTCCACTCTCAGGCTTCACTATGTATGCTGGAACACCAGGAAGCTTTTCCACCACCACATAGGGTTCTGGACGCTACCGATCAGCAAGCTTGTATTTTCTGTGAAGGCTTGGCTGTTGAATGAGGACCCTATCCTCAGGCTTCAGAACCTGCTATCTGACTTTGCGGTCATACCGGTTCTTGTTTCGCCTGCCTGATTGACCAGAAGCCTGGTCAGCCAATCTGTAAGCCTCCTTCAATACCTCCTTTAACTGAGACACATACTTCAGATAGGTCTTCCCAGATGATTGGTCAGGTGATACTGTGAAACTAATATCTACTGGTAGTCATGCTTCCCTCCCGAACATGAAGAAATAAAGGGAGTACCCAGTCAACTTATTTTTGGTGCATTTGTAAGCATGAACTAGCTGATTTATGTGCTGGCTCCAGAGTTCTTTCTGCTTGGGGTCTAGATTGCCCAACATGTTGAGAAGAGTATGCTTAAACCTTTCTGATTGAGGATCCCCTTGAGGGTAGAAAAGTGTGGTTCTAGATGTCTTGATACTGCAGATCTTACACAACTCCTTAAGGAGCGGGCTCTCAAAGTTTCTTCCTTGATTATTGTGGATGTGGGCTGGCAGTCCATAATGTACAAAGAACTTCCCCCACAATGTTTTAGCCACAGTGACTGCCCGCTGATCTTTGGTGGAATAGGCTTGGGCATAACGAGTGACTTTTCAATGACCACCAATACATTAGTGACATTACCCTCGTCAGGCTCAATAGAGAGGAAATCAATGCACACTAGATCTAATGTGCCCTCACTGGTGATGTTGACAAGAGGGGCTGATCGACTGGGCAGAGTCTTTCACTGTGCACAGAACTTGAAGTAACCCTCAATGTCGGCTTCCATTCTTGGCCAGTTTAATCTGTCTGCCACATGAGCAGTTATCTTCTCAACCCCAAGATGTGTGTGGTCATCATGCAGAACCTTCGGGACCATAACCCTGAAACAAGCGGAAAGCAACAGCTGTCTTCAGATCTCTCCAGTCCGCCATTTGGTGAGCCCATTCCTCACTTCCGGGAACTCAACGTGGTGGGCAAGCAAGATGGACTCTTCTTTCTTTGGAGCACTCCTCTCAGGCCCCTTTTTACCGACCAATGGACCACCCCCACAGATGGATGTGCCTGATGGGCCTTCTCTATTTGGTCTTTGGTCAATTGAGGCAGGAACTCAGCATTCACCTGAGTAACATGGGATAACAAGGGTGGAAGGGCTTTCGCTGAAACACCTAAGAATCTGACACTGCCATGTTTGATTTGATGTTGGCAACTCATGGCTTTCCCTTCAGGGGCTGGAACCTCTATCCATTTGGCAGATGGGACAGGGGCAGATGGGATAGGGAATCAACATCGATGTTGGTGGCTCCTGGACGGTACTTCAAGTTGAAATCATACACCGCCAGTGAGGCAAGCTACTGGTGTCTCATAGCATCCAGCGTGGCTGTGGTTCTCATGTTGGTCAGGGGATTGCTGTCGGTAGTCATGCAGCTTGTCCACTACTGCCCACTCAGCGCTAGGAACTACAGCTTATGCGCTAGGTAGTTGCGCTTACCGGGAGTCAGATCTCGACTAATGTAGTAGACTGGACGCAGAGAGCCATTATGTTCCTGTCACGGAAGGTGTACAGGAAACAAGACAATGCAAAATGAATATATGACTCACTGGATCCAAAACTAAGGAACAAAAGGGAGACCCCTGCATAAAACCTGGCACTCTCCCTGACTCTGCTCAGCCTATGCGAACACCCCAATGGTGGATGATCGCATATCCACGTACCTCGACTATATAACACCTGAACACCCTACAATAGTGAGGGGACACGACCACCGGCTCCCTACACTAGACACGGAGGGAGTCAGGGTTACCTGGGATCCAGCAAACATAAAATCACAAATGAATGTACAACACTTAACTTGTAGAAGACTGGGAAATAGGATCAGCATGCACACACACTCCAGGAAGTTGTATAAACTGCACACTAATGCATTATGGGGAGGAATTTAAAGGGATGCAATCAGTCCAACTACAAGACAGCTGAGAGAGACTAACGAGATAAGGAACTGAAAACCAAAACAAAGAAAAGCTCAAGGATGAGGTTCTGAAAGGCATCTGTCAGAGCTTCTCAGATGTCTGGTTGTGACAGTACCCCTCCCTCTACGAGTGGACTCCGGACACTCAGAGCCCACCTTCTCAGGATGGGACCTATGGAAAGCCCTGATGAGACGAGTGGCCTTAATGTCCGTCACTGGGACCCACATCCTCTCTTCAGGACCATAACCCTCCCAATGAACGAGGTACTGGAGAGAATCGCGGACAACACGAGAATCCACAATCCTAGAGACCTGAAATTCAAGATTCCCATCAACCATAATCGGAGGAGGAGGCAAAGGCGAGGGTACAATGGGTTGAACATAAGGTTTTAATAAAGACTTATGAAAAACATTATGGATCTTCCAAGTCTGAGGAAGATCAAGACGGTAGGCAACAGGATTGATGACAGACAGGATTTTGTAAGGCCCAATAAACTTAGGACCCAACCTCCAGGAGGGAACCTTCAATTTGATATTCTTGGTAGACAACCACACCAGATCACCAACATTCAGGTCCGGACCAGGCACACGTCTCTTATCTGCCACACGCTTATATCTCTCACTCATGCTCTTTAGATTATCCTGAATCTTTTGCCAAATCGATGACAAAGATGAGGAGAATCTGTCCTCATCAGGTAAACCAGAAGACCCCTCTCCCGAGAATGTCCCAAACTGCGGATGAAACCCATATGCACCAAAAAATGGTGACTTATCAGAGGACTCCTGACGACAGTTATTTAAAGCAAACTCGGCAAGGGACAAAAAAGAACACCAATCCTCCTGATTCTCTGCCACAAAACAACGCAGATATGTCTCCAGATTCTGATTGACGCGTTCTGTCTGGCCATTCGACTGCGGGTGGAAAGCAGAAGAGAATGACAACCGAACCCCCAAGCGAGAACAGAAAGCCTTCCAGAATCTGGAAACAAACTGCGTGCCCCTATCAGAGACTATGTCTGAAGGAATACCGTGCAATTTGACAATGTGATCAATAAATGCCTGCGCCAGCGTCTTAGCATTGGGCAAACCAGGAAAAGGGATGAAATGCACCATTTTGCTAAAACGGTCCACCACCACCAGAATCACAATCTTCCCCGAGGAACGAGGCAGGTCCGTAATGAAGTCAATGGACAGATGTGTCCAAGGACGGGAAGGAATGGGTAAGGGAAGGAGAGGACCTGATGGCCGTGAATGAGGGACTTTGGCACGAGCGCAAGTCTCGCAGGCTGCCACAAAACCCTCAACCGACTTACGAAGCGCAGGACACCAGAATCTCTGAACGATGAGATCCACTGTGGCTCTTGCCCCCGGGTGCCCAGCAAGGACCGTATCATGGTGTTCCTTAAAAATCTTGTGTCTTAAAGCGAGAGGCACAAACAACCTCCCAGGAGGACAAAGATCAGGAGCCTCTGACTGGGCTGCCTGCACCTCTGCCTCCAATTCAGAAAAAAGAGCAGAGACCACCACACCTTCAGCCAAAATGGGACCCGGGTCTTCAAAATTCCCACCTCCAGGAAAACAACGTGACAGGGCATCTGCCTTCACATTCTTAACCCCAGGGCGGAACGTGACAACAAAATTAAACCTTGAAAAGAACAAAGACCATCTGGCCTGTCTCGGGTTCAGACGCTTGGCTGACTCCAAGTAGGCCAGATTTTTATGGTCAGTAAACACGGTAATAGGGTGTCTGGCTCCCTCTAGCCAATGGCGCCATTCCTCAAAAGCCAACTTGATGGCCAACAATTCCCTATCTCCCACATCGTAATTTCTCTCTGCGGAGGAGAGTTTCTTCGAGAAAAAGGCACACGGTCGCCATTTGGCAGGAGAGGAACCCTGAGACAAGACCGCACCCACACCCACCTCAGAAGCATCAACCTCAACTATGAAGGGTAACGAAACATCAGGTTGTACCAAGATGGGAGCGGAAGCAAAACTCTCCTTGATATTAGAAAAGGCCTTACGCGCCTCTACCGACCAGGAAGAAAAATCTACCCCCGTTCTGGTCATTTCAGTGAGTGGTTTAACAATAGAGGAATAATTCAAAATAAACTTCCTGTAGTAATTGGCAAAGCCCAAAAAACGTATCAGCTCCTTCTGATTCTCAGGAAGCTCCCACTCAAGCACAGCGCGGACCTTCTCGGGGTCCATGCGAAAACCAGAAGCGGAGAGAAGAAACCCCAGAAATTGAATTTCTGGAACCGCAAACACACATTTTTCCAGTTTCGCATATAATTTATTCTCCCGCAGGATGAGCAAGACCTGTAAGACGTAAATGTTCCTTATGATTTTTGAAATCAGGAGAAAAAATCAAAATGAATGTACAACACTTATCTTGTAGAAGACTGGGAAATAGGATCAGCATGCACACACACTCCAGGAAGTTGTATAAACCGCACACTAATGCATTATGGGGAGGAATTTAAAGGGATGCAATCAGTCCAACTACAAGACAGCTGAGAGAGACTAACAAGATAAGGAACTGAAAACCTAAACAAAGAAAAGCTCAAGGAGGAGGTTCTGAAAGGCATCTGTCAGAGCTTCTCAGATGTCTGGTTGTGACAGTTCCTTATATAGGACAGCTCCAAGACCCTTAAAGGAAGAATCCAGATACAGTACATATGGCTTGTTGGGTCGGCATAAGCCAACACCGGGGCCTCTGTTGGCTAGGACTTCAGCTTCTCAAAACCTTCATCGCAAGCAGGGATAACTTGAGCCCAGGTTTTTTTTTAGCCGATCCAGCACCTTGAAGTCTCTGGTTGTGCTCTTCCAGGGTTTGCCCAAATACGATCAAGTCATCTTAGTAGACGAGTACTTCCAGGAGGTTCATGTCTCCCATCACCTTATCTATGCACCTTTGGATAGTGTTGGGAGCAGCCTTAACTCCTTGGGGCATCCTCTGGTACTGGTAGAACCCAGTACCGGTCTTCTCTTGATCCTCTTTACTCATAGATATCTTCTAGTAGCCACTCCGGATATCCAATAAACCACTGGCTGCCCTGTAAGCAATCCAAAGCTTCATCAATCTTGGGTATGGTTTAGTTGTCAGGGACCGTGTGTTTGTTCAGAGTCCCGTAATCCACAGACAGTCGGATATGTCCATTCTTCTTCCGAGCGATTACCATGGGAGAAGCATATGGGTTGCTTGACTCGATGATAACTCCAGTGTTCAACAGGCCTCTTAGGTGCTTCCTGCCATCTTCAATGTCTGTGGGAGCTAGCCTTTGGGATCTCTCTCGGAATTGCTTCTCATCATTCATCTGGAGGTGATATGGCTATGAAAGCACATCCGCGCTGCAGCAAAGTTGCAGACAAGTCACGCGTTGTTTATGTTGGCTATGTCTCATGTGACTTGCGACCTACCACGAATAATCCAAGTGTTGGATTTTTTGTACCCGATGTATTGTGGCTGCATTGTGCCACTTGTCCCAATCATTGCGATCTTCACGTCGCTGTCTAGCCCCAACCTAACTGGCAGATTCTACTTCTGTTTTGTGAATCCACAACTGGTTTTAGCTCCAAAACGACATCAGAAAACCTGAACAAAACCTGAGCGTGTACAGAAGGCCTTACGGCGCCTCAGTCCTGCAGAGTTACATTGTGCCTGGTGCGATGTTAGATGATACATTGTGTCTTGTATATAAATGGTCTTCATGGAAACGTCATCATTAAAGGGGTCCTATCACTTCAGCAAATAGCATTTATTATGTAGAGGAGGTTAATACAAGCCACCTCCTAATGTGCTGTGAGTACCTATATTGCTTCCTTTGCTGGCTAGACTCATTTTTCTATCACATTATACACTGCTTGTTTGTTATGACCACCGTACAATCCTGCAGCGGTGGTCATGCTTGCACACGCTTTTTCCTACAGTGTGCAAGCATGACCACCGCTGATGGATTGCAGGGTGGTCATAACCATGGAAACGAGCTGTGTATAATGTGATTTAAAAAAAAATATTATTCTAGCCACCAAAGGAAGCAATATGGACAATCACGATACGTTAGATAAATGCCACTGGCTGAAGTGAGAGGACCCCTTTAAGGGCCTAAAACCCATCTGGTCTTATGGTGACCACATGAGAATCAGGAAGGTTTTCATATAGATTATATATATAATGGGATTATATACACTGAGCAGCCATAACATTAAAACCAATAATGTTGTTTACTACAAGACCCCACAGCCCTACACAATCGGCGCCGTCCTGTGTCCTGACATCTTTCAGAGCCCACAGTAACGTCAACTGCAATATGCCCTGCATTAGTCCTTCTACGGGGTCGGACCAGACTTGGGTCCCCTGTTGTCTCTCCTTGGACCGTATTTGGTAAGTACTTACCACTACAAACTGTGGACACCCCACAAGATGCTGAGAAGCTCTGACCCAGTCGTCTACACATCAGAATTTGGCGCCTGTCAGAGTCGCTCCGATCCTTACGCTTGCCCATGTTTCCTGCTTCCACCATCAACTGTTCACTTGCTGACCGCCTAAGTTCAGGAAGACCCCTTTACATGGCAGTGTGATGGTAGGTGATCCCAGGTTCTTGCCTCCTGAGTAGACTTGTAACTCAGTGAGGCTGCTGCAGTCTCTGCTTCCTTGGATCTCTGCTACCTGTCAGCTGCTTGTACACAGGAGAGATCTGGGAAGCTTCCAGAAGATGATTACAGCACAGATGACATCTTGGGATCCGGCCACCGATAGAGATAATTAATTCAATCATGTGAAGAGCCCCTTCTTGTAGATTGCCTCTTATCCTCCATAGTGGAGCAGCCTCTTATCCTCCATAGTGGAGCAGCCTCTTATCCTCCATAGTGGAGCAGCGGGTTGGAAGAGAAGCAGAGGATGAGCATTCGTCACATCTTCTGATCCTCTTCAGGTTTGAGGGGCCCCAGCCTGTGTAGATGACAGCAGGTGACGCTTATCTCCTGTGCCGCTGTGCACACAGAAAGCACAGTGGAGCCGGGACTGTCACCGACAATGAAGAACAGATGAAGAGACCGCTATCACTGCACCATTAACCAGCACTGGTCTCTGGAGCAGGAGGATGGATGGCACTTAAAGGGGTCACCCGCACCCATGAAGAGTCACCTGGGGAGAATCTATAGGATGACTATTCACATATGGGGTGCAGAATCCATGAGTATTTCTCTTCCTGCAGCTCATCCTTGGGTCGTTTTGCAGGGTATGTTCATTCACCTTACCATGTTACGCAGACCGAGGCATCATGAGGCGAGAAGATGAGAGGGTGAGACACAAGAAAGGTTGGGCAATGTAGGAAAGGGCCACGGGCTGCTCTCTGGCATCTGGGTTCAGACTTCTTCAGGAGGTTCAGCAATTCATAGCTGGGCTTAGAGATTAGCAAACTGGAGGATTGCCCAGAACACCTGCATCTCTGTCTACCATCCTACTCATGCTCTCCACAGTGTTGCACCCCCTACATCTCCTCCTCATCTCTGTCTATCATCCTACCCGTGTTCTCCACAGTGCTGCATCCCCTACATCTCCTCCTTATCTCTGTCTACCATCCTACCTGTGCTCTCCACTGTGCTGCACCCCCTACATCTCCTCCTCATCTCTGTCTATCATCCTACCCGTGTTCTCCACAGTGCTGCATCCCCTACATCTCCTCCTTATCTCTGTCTACCATCCTACCCGTGCTCTCAATAGTGCTGCACCCCTACATCTCCTCCTCATCTCTGTCTATCATCCTACCCGTGTTCTCCACAGTGCTGCATCCCCTACATCTCCTCCTCATCTCTGTCTACCATCCTACCCGTGTTCTCCACAGTGCTGCACCCCTACATCGCCTCCTCATCTCTGTCTACCATCCTACCCGTACTCTCCACAGTGCTGTACCCCCTACATCTCCTCCTCATCTCTGTCTACCATCCTACCCATGCTCTCCACAGTGCTGTACCCCCTACATCGCATCCTCATCTCTGTCTACCTGTAACAGACCGCCTAAACGGATTTTAACCCCTTGTCTGCTGAAACGGTCCGTTACACTACCATCCTACCAGTGCTCTCCACAGTGCTGCACCTCCTACATCTCCTCCTCATCTCGGTCTACCATCCTACCCATGCTCTCCACAGTGCTGCACCTCCTACATCTCCTCCTTGTCTCTGTCTACCATCCTACCTGTGCTCTCCACAGTGCTACACCTCTACATCTCCTCCTCATCTCTGTCTACCATCCTACCCATGCTCTCCACAGTGCTGTACCCCGTACATCGCCTCCTCATCTCTGTCTACCATCCTACCCGTGCTCTCCACAGTGCTGCACCTCCTACATCTCCTCCTCATCTCTGTCTACCATCCTACCTGTGTTCTCCACAGGGCTGCATCTCCTACATCTCCTCCTCATCTCTGTCTACGATCCTACCCGTGCTCTCCACAGTGTTGTACCCCCTACATCGCCTCCTCATCTCTGTCTACCATACTACCCGTGCTCTCTACAGTGCTGTACCCCCTAAATCTCCTCCTCATCTCTGTCTACCATCCTACCCGTGCGCTCCACAGTGCTGCACCTCCTACATCTCCTCCCTCATCTCTGTCTACCATTCTACCTGTGCTCTCCACAGTGCTGCACCCCCTAAATCTCCTCCTCATCTCTGTCTACATCCTACCTGTGCTCTCCACAGTGCTGCACCTCCTACATCTCCTCCTCATCTCTGTCTACCATCCTACCCGTGCTCTCCACAGTGCTGCACCCCCTACATCTCCTCCTCATCTCTGTCTATCATCCTACCATGTGCTCTCCACAGTGCTGCACCTCCTACATCTCCTCCTCATCTCTGTCTACCATCCTACCCGTGCTCTCCACAGTGCTGCACCCCCTACATCTCCTCCTCATCTCTGTCTACCATCCTACCCGTGCTCTCCACAATGCTGTACCCCCTACATCGCCTCCTCATCTCTGTCTACCATCCTACCCGTGCTCTCCACAGTGCTGTACCCCCTACATCGCCTCCTCATCTCTGTCTACCATCCTACCCGTGCTCTCCACAGTGCTGCACCCCTACATCTCCTCCTTGTCTCTGTCTACCATCCTACCTGTGCTCTCCACAGTGCTGCACCTCTACATCTCCTCCTCATCTCTGTCTACCATCCTACCCGTGCTCTCCACAGTGCTGCACCCCTACATCTCCTACTCATCTCTGTCTACCATCCTACCTGTGCTCTCCACAGTGCTGCACCTCCTACATCTCCTCCTCATCTCTGTCTACCATCCTACCCTGTGCTCTCCACAGTGCTGCAACCCCCTACATCTCCTCCTCATCTCTGTCTACATCCTACCATGTGCTCTCCACAGTGCTGCACCTCCTACATCTCCTCCTCATCTCTGTTTACCATCCTACCCGTGCTCTCCACAGTGCTGCACCCCCTACATCTCCTCCTCAACTCTGTCTACCATCCTACCCGTGCGCTCCACAGTGCTGTACCCCTACATCGCCTCCTCATCTCTGTCTACCATCCTACCCGTGCTCTCCACAGTGCTGTACCCCCTACATCGCCTCCTCATCTCTGTCTACCATACTACCCATGCTCTCTACAGTGCTGTACCCCCTAAATCTCCTCCTCATCTCTGTCTACCATCCTACCCGTGCGCTCCACAGTGCTGCACCTCCTACATCTCCTCCCTCATCTCTGTCTACCATTCTACCTGTACTCTCCACAGTGCTGCACCCCCTAATTCTCCTCCTCATCTCTGTCTACATCCTACCTGTGCTCTCCACAGTGCTGCACCTCCTACATCTCCTCCTCATCTCTGTCTACCATCCTAACCCGTGCTCTCCACAGTGCTGCACCCCCTACATCTCCTCCTCATCTCTGTCTATCATCCTACCATGTGCTCTCCACAGTGCTGCACCTCCCTACATCTCCTCCTCATCTCTGTCTACCATCCTACCCGTGGCTCTCCACAGTGCTGCACCCCCTACATCGCCTCCTCATCTCTGTCTACCATCCTACCCGTGCTCTCCACAATGCTGTACCCCCTACATCGCCCTCCTCATCTCTGTCTACCATCCTACCCGTGCTCTCCACAGTGCTGTACCCCCTACATCGCCTCCTCATCTCTGTCTACCATCCTACCCGTGCTCTCCACAGTGCTGCACCCCCTACATCTCCTCCTTGTCTCTGTCTACCATCCTACCATGTGCTCTCCACAGTGCTGCACCTCTACATCTCCTCCTCATCTCTGTCTACCATCCTACCCGTGCTCTCCACAGTGCTGCACCCCTACATCTCCTACTCATCTCTGTCTACATCCTACCCTGTGCTCTCCACAGTGCTGCACCTCCTACATCTCCTCCTCATCTCTGTCTACCATCCTACCATGCTCTCCACAGTGCTGCACCCCCTACATCTCCTCCTCATCTCTGTCTATCATCCTACCATGTGCTCTCCACAGTGCTGCACCTCCTACATCTCCTCCTCATCTCTTTTTATCATCCTACCCGTGCTCTCCACAGTGCTGCACCCCTACATCTCCTCCTCATCTCTGTCTACCATCCTACCCGTGCGCTCCACAGTGCTGCACCCCCCTACATCTCCTCCTCATCTCTGTCTACCATCCTACCTGTGCTCTCCACAGTGCTGCACTCCCCTACATCTCCTCCTCATCTCTGTCTACCATCCTACCGTGCTCTCCACAGTTCTGCACCCCTACATCTCCTCCTTCTCTGTCTACCATCCTACCTGTGCTCTCCACAGTGCTGCACCTCCTACATCTCCTCCTCATCTCTGTCTATACCATCCTACCCGTGCTCTCCACAGTGCTGCACCCCCTACATCTCCTACTCATCTCTGTCTACCTCATACCTGTGCTCTCCACAGTGCTGCACCTCCTACATCTCCCCTCATCTCTGTCTACCATCCTACCCTGTACTCTCCACAGTGCTGCACCCCCTACATCTCCTCCTCATCTCTGTCTATCATCCTACCATGTGCTCTCCACAGTGCTGCACCTCCTACATCTCCTCCTCATCTCTTGTCTACCATCCTACCCGTGCTCTCACAGTGCTGCACCCCCTACATCTCCTCCTCATCTCTGTCTACCATCCTACCCCGTGCTCGCCACAGTGCCTGCACCCCCTAGCAATCGCCTCCGGCATCTCTGTCTAACCATCCTACCTGTGCTCTCCCACAGTGCCTGTCACCCCTACAACATCGCCGCCTCATCGCTGTCTACAATCCTACCGTGCTCTCCACAGTGGCTGCACCCCTACAGCTCCTCCTTCAGTCTCTGTCTACCATCCTAGCCTGTGCGCGTCCACAGTGCTGCACCTCTACATCTCCTCCGCATCTCTGTCTACCATCCTACCCTGTAGCTCTCAACAGTGCTGCCCTCCTACATCTCCCAGTACTCATCTCTGTCCTACCACCCTACCTGGTACGCGCCTATAGTGCCTGTACCTACCCCCTAAATCTCCTCCTCATGCTCTGTCTACATCCTAACCCTGGACTCTCCACAGTGCTGCACTCCCTACATCTCCTCCTTGCATCTCTGTCTACCATCCTTCCATAGTGCTCTTCTCACAGGTGTACCCCTAAATCTCCTCCTCATCTCTGTCTACCATCCTACCTGTATGCTCTCTACAGTGCTGTACCCCTAAATCCTCCTCATCTTCGTGCTAACCATCCTTACCTAGTAGGCGTCTCCACAGTGCTGCACCTCCTACATCTCCTCCTCATCTCTGTCTACCATCCTAACCTGTGCTCTCCACAGTGCTGCACCCCCTACATCTCCTCCTCATCTCTGTCTACCATCCTACCTGTGCTCTCCACAGTGCTGCACCCCCTACATATCCTCCTCATCTCTGTCCTACCATCCTACCCATGCTCTCCACAGTGCTGCACCCCCTACATCTCCTCCTCATCTCTGTCTACCATCCTACCCTGTAGCTCTCCACAGTGCTGCACCCTCCTACATCTCCTCCTCATCTCTGTCTATCATCCTACCGTGCTCTCCACAGTGCTGCACCCCCACATCTCCTCCTCATCTCTGTCTACCATCCTACCTTGCTCTCCACAGTGCTGCACCCCCTACATCTCCTTCCTTCATCTCTGTCTACCATCCTACCCGTGCTCTCCACAGTGCTGCACCCCCTACATCTCTCCTCATCTCCTGTCTACCATCCGACCCGTGCTCTCCACAGTGCTGCACCCCCTACATCTCCTCTATCTCTGTCTACCATCTACCTGTGCTCTCCACAGTGCTGCACCCCCTACATCTCCTCCTCATCTCTGTCTACCATCCTACCCGTGCTCTCCACAGTGCTGCACCCCCTACATCTCCTCCTCATCTCTGTCTACCATCCTACCCTGTGCTCTCCACAGTGCTGCTACCCCCTACATCTTCTCCTCATCTCTGTCTACCATCCTACCCGTGCTCTCCACAGTGCTGCACCCCCTACATCTCCTCCTCATCTCTGTCTACCATCCTACCCGTGCTCTCCACAGTGCTGTACCCCCTAAATCTCCTCCTCATCTCTGTCTACCATCCTACCGTGCTCTCCACAGTGCTGCACCCCTACATCTCCTCCTCATCTCTGTCTACCATCCTACCTGTGCTCTCCACAGTGCTGCACCCCCTAAATCTCCTCCTCATCTCTGTCTACCATCCTACCTAGTGCTCTCCACAGTGCTGCTACCCCTACATCTCCTCCTCATCTCTGTCTACCATCCTACCTGTGCTCTCCACAGTGCTGTACCCCCTACATCTCCTCCTTCATCTCTGTCTACCATCCTACCTGTGCTCTCCACAGTGCTGCACCTCTACATCTCCTCCTCATCTCTGTCTACCATCCTAACCCGTGCTCTCCACAGTGCTGCACCCCCTAATCTCCTCCTCATCTCTGTCTACCATCCTACCTCGTGCTCTCTACAGTGCTGTACCCCTAAATCTCCTCCTTATCTCTGTCTACCATCCTACCCGTGCTCTCCACAGTGCTGCACCCCTACATCTCCTCCTCATCTCTGTCTACCATCCTACCTATGCTCTCTACAGTGCTGTACCCCCTAAATCTCCTCCTCATCTCTGTCTACCATCCTACCTATGCTCTCTACAGTGCTGTACCCCCTAAATCTCCTCCTCATCTCTGTCTACCATCCTACCCGTAGCTCTCACAGTGCTGCACCCCCTACATCTCCGCCTCATCTCTGTCTACCATCCTACCTATGCTCTCTACAGTGCTGTACCCCCTACATCTCCTCCTCATCTCTGTCTACCATCCTACCCGTGCACTCCACAGTGCTGCACCTCCTACATCTCCTCCCTCATCTCTGTCTACCATCCTACCTGTGCTCTCACAGTGCTGCACCCCCTAAATCTCCTCCTCATCTCTGTCTACATCCTACCTGTGCTCTCCACAGTGCTGCACCTCCTACATCTCCTCCTCATCTCTGTCTACCATCCTACCTGTGCTCTCCACAGTGCTGCACCCCCTACATCTCCTCCTCATCTCTGTCTACCATCCTACCTGTGCTCTCCACAGTGCTGCACCCCCTACATCTCCCCCTTATCTCTGTCTACCATCCTACCTGTGCTCTCTACAGTGCTGTACCCCCTACATCTCCTCCTCATCTCTGTCTACCATCCTACCGTGCTCTCTCACAGTGCTGCACCCCCTACATATCCTCCTCATCTCCATCTCCCATCCTACCCGTGCTGTCCACAGTGCTGCAACCCCTACATCTTCTCCTCATCTCTGTCTACCATCCTACCCGTGCTATCCACAGTGCTGCACCCCTTACATCTCCTCCTCATCTCTGTCTACCATCCTACCCGTACTCTCCACAGTGCTGCACCCCCTACATATCCTCCTCATCTCTGTCTACCATCCTACCTGTGCTCTCCACATGCTGCACCCCCTACATCTTCTTCTCATCTCTGTCTACTATCCTACCCGTGCTCTATACAGTGTTGCACCCCCTACATCTTCTTCCTTATCTCTTTCCCTTACGTCCAGTGGCACAGATGGGGTATTCTACCCCTGTGGACTGGTTAGGACAGGTGGAAGTTTTAATGACATTAAACACATACACACACCCTCCCTCCCCCAATAAAGAGGGGGCGTGAACCCCAGGCCCTGGTGTTTTTTTCTGTCCTTTGGACTGTTAGGATGGCTGGTCCCTTCCTCCGTTTCGGCGGAGGAGTTTTTTTTATTGCTGGCTGGCTCGGATCGTTTTGATTCGAATCCGGTCCAGGATGGGGCCATAGGTCGGGCACTCACCTGTTGCTGTGCCCCGGCATCGGCTTTCCCTTGTGGCTGCAGCGGTGTCTGCATGGTCTGCTGGGCGCCGCCATCTTGGGGAAGTGACGTCATGTGACGTCACTTCCTCCTCAGCCCTGCCGATAGCAGGTCTCTTTTAAACTTCTCCCATTAGGATTTATGCGGTGCATTTTTCATTTTTAGCTTTGGGGCCCTACAACTTTTTGTCATATAGGGGCCTGTATAAGGCAATTTTATTTAAGTTTTATCATAAGGATAACCCTGCCCATTCCGGGGGCGGAGCCTATTGTGTTTGGCGCCAAACAAAGCTATTTAAAGCTGATGTTGCACCAAGCTCAGTCTCCTGGAGCGCAGATTTATCTGTTTAACCTTGAGACTTTTGTGATCACTTGCAGGTTTTGCTTTCTTGCAAGTTTCTTGCGTGTTGCGATTTGCAATTCAAATCTTAGGATCTTCTGGGTAAAGATCCTGAAGCTTGCTGTTAATTGTCAGTTTTTTCCTCAGAATTTTACGGTTTATCCCTTCTTTTGTATTGCAGCCATGTCTTCTACCGGAGACGGTGACCGGGAGCCCACCAGAAAGAGTGCTGGCAAGAGGCGTCATCTACAGTGCCATTACTGCCTAGATTGTGCTGGAGGACAGCTACGCTTTTTCCAGATGCCCTCCCTGTAGGGCCAAAGCACTCCCCCAGCAAGAACCGACGGTCCATGATGTCGTCGACTGGGTTAAGGGCTACATGGAGACCAACCTTAGCCAGATGAACGCTTCTATAGAGGAATTGAAGCATGCCTTTGTCTACAACCTTAGTTTATTCTTCAGCGTCTGCCTCTGCCTCAGTCGCTATTGCATCTGCAGAAGTGGCGAATTTTCTTAGGTCAAGGTTCACCCAGATACAGTCTGACCTGGACCAGGGGGTTTCCAGGGATGACATATTGGCCTCCTGTAAGACAGCCAGTTTAGCCATCGACTTCTTGTGTGACTCGGTTCTGCAACAATTAAAGTTGGCGTCCAAGTCCATGGCGCTTTCAACCGCGGGTAGACGTCCGCTCTGGTTGGAGCCATGGAAGGCCGATACTACCTCTAAACATAACCTGTGCGCGATGGCTTATGAACCCGGCAAACTTTTTGGACCAGAGCTAGACCACATAATGGAGGGGCTGTCGGACAAGAAGGGCAAGTCCCTTCCCCAGCAGTCCTTTCGTGGTCGGGGCAAGAGGTTTGGTTCCAGGCCGGAACCTCAACCTAGAACCCAGAGAGATTGGGGTTCCCGTAGAGGAGGAAAATCCTCTAGGGGATCTAGACCCCCCAAGAAGTCCTCGTCTCTCTGATTGCGGTCCTCCTCGAGGCTCTTGGTATTTAACCGGTCTGACTGGATGTCCAATGCTCCCTGCTCCCCATATTCCTGTAGGCGGGCGCCTACAACATTTTCTAGATTTTTGGCAGGATAATTTCCAGGACCAATGGGTCCTTCGCATTATTTCTCAAGTTTACCTTGTGGACTTGAGCAGTCCGCCCTCGGACATATTCGTCCAGACAAGGTTACTTCCCTGCAGCAAGCAAAGAGTTCTAGAGAGCTATGTTCTAGAATATCTTCAGAAGGGGGCTCTAGAGGAGGTCCCCCTCCAAGAGAAGGGAGCAGGTATCTATTCCCCAGTGTTTCTGCTACCCAAGAATACCGGAGGATGGAGGATGATTATAGATCTGAGGTACTTCAATCGTATCAAACGAAAGAAATTCCGTATGGAAACTATCCAGTCAGTGACCAATCTTCTCATGCCGGGGGATTTCCTGGCAACCTTGGACCTCAAGGATGCTTATCTCCATATTCCCATCCACCCTGGGTCCAGAAGATTCTTAAGGATCGCGGTACAGATCGGGGGGGGGGGGGGGGTCTTTAAACATTTCCAGTTTGTGGCCCTCCCGTTTGGGATTTCTTCAGCCCCACACACTTTTACCAAGGTGGTGGTCTCTGTGGTGGCCGCTCTAAGGCTTCAGGGTCTGAGCATAGTTCCTTACCTGGACGATTGGCTCCTCAGAGCCCCTTCCCAAGCGATCCTGTCCCAACACATTCAACAGGCTGTCGCCTTCCTTCATCAGCTAGGATGAATAGTCAACTGGGACAAGTCTCAACTTCTGCCATCCACCTCGGTAAGGTTCTTGGGGTTCGTGGTGGATTCAGTAAAGATGACTATTCATCTCACTCCCGAGAGAAGGCAATCCTTTCAACTAACAGCCTGTTCTCTCTTAGTACCACGAGAGGTAACAATTCGAACATTGATGAAGATGTTGGGACTAATGTCATCAACCGCAGAGGCGGTTTCTTGGGCATTATGGCATCTGCATCCGCTTCAGTCGGAGGTACTAGCCAAGTGGAATCGCGGTCCGGGGGGACTCAATTCCGTGCACTCCCTGTCTTACCATGCCCGATCCTCTCTAGGATGGTGGTCTCACCTCGAGGACGGCAAGTCCCTGATCCAGCCCTCTTGGATCATACTTACTTCAGATGCGTCCCTAGTAGGCTGGGGAGCTCATTTTCTGGACAAGACAGTCCAAGAAACTTGGACACCACAGGAGAAATCATTGTCATCGAATCTCCCGGAGATCAGAGAAATCAGACTAGCTCTTTTTCATTTTGCTCCCTTCATTCGAGGGAAAGCAGTGAAGGTACAGTCAGACAGCATGACCGCTGTGCTGTATATCAACAAGCAGGGAGGCACGAGGTCACAAAGTCTCCTGAGAGAGATAGGGGTGATATTGGATTGGGCAGAACTGAACCTCACCCACTTATCAGCCGTTCACATTCGCGAAGTTCACAATGTGATTGCGGATTGCCTGAGCCGAGGTCTTCCAAACGGAGAATGGTCACTTCATCCAGAGGTCTTCAAGGAGATAACGCTCAGGTGGGGCATGCCAGAGATCGATCTCATGGCAACGAGGTTCAACACCAAGGTGGAGAGGTATTGCTCCCTTTACAGGGAGGACAACCCGGTGGCAATAGATGCACTCTCAATCCCATGGAGGTTCAGGCTGGCCTACATCTTCCCTCCAATTTCCTTGATACCAAGGGTCTTGATGAAAATCAGGCAGGACCAAGCGTCAGTTATCGCCATCATTCCATACTGGCCAAAGAGAGCTTGGTTTACCCAACTCTTTCAGATGAGTCGGGGTCAATTTTGGAGGCTTCCCCCAGAGAGAGTACTGGTGTCGGGGGACACTCAGATCTCCTCAAATCTTCAAATGTTCAACCTGACGGCCTGGAGGTTGATCAGTCCCTTCCAAGGATAGAAGGGCTTTCGGGGTCTGTCTTGAGAACCTTAGAGCTCTCCAGATCGGAAGCTACTAATAAGTCCTACTCAAGGATTTGGAGGATTTATTCATCATGGTGTTCTATGCGTCAGCAGTCATCCACTGAAGCTTCCATTCTGGCAATTCTTCCATTTTTACAAGACGGGCTGGACAAGGGGCTGTCCCCTTTTACCCTCAAAGTGCAGATTTCAGCAATTTCAGCCTGTCTCTACAGGTCTATTTCTCAAGAGCCCCTCATTAAGAGGTTCCTGAAGGGAGCTTCAAGATTAAAGCCTACAGTGTTTAGACCGGTCCCTGTTTGGGATTTATCGGTCGTGCTCAGGGGGTTATCATCTCCCCCTTTGAGCCCCTAGAGGAGGTGGAATTCAAGTTCCTTACCTGGAAGATCACCTTTTTGTTGGCCATTACCTCTGCAAAGCGAGTTGGGGAGCTCCAAGCTTTTTCTGCGTTTGAACCTTATACTAGGTTCCTCCAAGATCGGGTACTCCTCAGATTTCTGCCTACCTTTATTCCAAGGGTGCCTTCTTTTGATAACATTAACCAGGTGATTTCCCTGCCGACTTTGGCTCCACCCCCTCCTCTGAGGAAAGAGGGCTTCATACCCTCGACATTTCGAGATGTCTTAGGATTTACCTGGAACGCTCCAAGGTATTTAGGAGAGATGAAAACCTCCTTATCCTCTTTTCCGGTACCCACAAGGGGAGGAAAGCCTCTAAGCCCTCCATTAGTCGATGGATTAAAGAGGCAATTCGGGAGTCCTATATGTCTCAGGGCTCGGAGCTTCCTGAGTTTGTAAGGGCCCACTCCACTCGGGCAGTGGCCACTTCATTTTCAGAGAGAAGCTCGATTCCATTCGATGTGATCTGTAAGTCAGCTTCTTGGAGTTCTCACTCCACCTTTATTTCACACTATAGAGTGGATTCTAGAATTCATAGCTATTCCTCATTTGGCAGGACAGTATTAACTTCCGCCAGGCATGAGGATCCTCCCATGGGGGTTTCTTCTTGCTAAATCCCCATCTGTGCCACTGGTTAGGACGTAAGGGAATCGTTAATTTCTAACGATAATTTGTTTTCCCTTAGTCCTAACAGTGGCACACAAATATCCCCCCCTTAGGCCTCTTTCACACTTGCGTTGTCCGGATCCGGCGTGTACTCCACTTGCCGGATTTACACGCCGGATCCGGAATAACGCAAGTGTACTGAAAGCATTTGAAGACGGATCCGTCTTCAAAATGCTTTCAGTATTACTATGGCACCCAGGACGCTATTAAAGTCCTGGTTGCCATAGTAGTAGTGGGGAGCGGGGGAGCGGTATACTTACAGTCCGTGCGGCTCCCGGGGCGCTCCAGAATGACGTCAGAGCGCCCCATGCGCATGGATCATGTCATCCATGCGATCACGTGATCCATGCGCTTGGGGCGCCCTGACGTCACTCTGGAGCGCCCCGGGAGCCGCACGGATGGTTAGTATGCTGCTCCCTGCTCCCCACTACACTTTACCATGGCTGCCAGGACTTTAGCGTCCCGGCAGCCATGGTAACCGTTGAGAAAAAGCTAAACGTTGCATCCGGCAATGCGCCGAAACGACGTTTAGCTTAAGGCCGGATCCGGATGAATGCCTTTCAATGGGCATTCATTCCGGATCCGGCCTTGCGGCAAGTGTTCCGGATTTTTGGCCGGAGCAAAAAGCGCAGCATGCTGCGCTATTTGCTGCGGCCAAAAAACGTTCCGTACCGGAACGGAAGACATCCTGATGCATCCTGAAGGACGGACTGTCCATTCAGAATGCATTAGGATAATCCTGATCAGTATTCTTCCGGCATAGAGCCCCGACGACGGAACTCTATGCCGGAAGACAAGAACGCAGGTGTGAAAGAGCCCTTAGTTATATTTTAAAGTTGTTATTTTTTCTACTTGTAACTACACAAGGGCCTTGGGTTCACGCCCCCTCTTTATTGGGAAAGGGAGGGTGTGTGTATGTGTTTAATGTCATTAAAACTTCCACCAGTCCTAACCAGTCCATAGGGGCAGAATACCCCATCTGTGCCACTGTTAGGACTAAGGGAAAACAAATTATTGTTAGAAATTAACGAGTCTACCATCCTACCTATGCTGTCCACAGTGCTGCAGTCCCTACATCTCCTCCTCATCTCTTTTTACCATCCTACCCGTGCTCTCCACAGTGCTGTACCCCCTACATCTCCTCCTCATCTCTGTCTACCATCCTAACCGTGCTCTCCACATTGCTGCTCTCCTACATCTCCTCCTCATCTCTGTCTACCATCCTAACCGTGCTCTCCACAGTGCTGCACCCCCTACATCTCCTCCTCATCTCTATCTACCATCCTACTTGTGCTCTCCACAGTGCTGCATCCACAATATCTCCTCCTCGTCTCTGTCTACCATCCTACCTGTGCTCTCCACAGTGCTGCATTCCCTACATCTCCTCCTCATCTCTGTCTACCATCTTACTTGTGCTCTCCACAGTGCTGCATCCGCAATATCTCGTCGTCGTCTCTGTCTGCCATCCTACCAGTGTTCTCCACAGTGCTGCACCCCCTACATCTCCTCCTCATCTCTGTCTACCTTCCTACCTGTGTTCTCCACAGTGCTGCACCCCCTACATCTTCTCCTCATCTCTGTCTACCATTCTACCCGTGCTCTCCACAGTGCTGCACCCCCTACATCTCCTCCTCATCTCTATCTACCATCCTACCCATGCTGTCCACAGTGCTGCACCCCCTACATCTCCTCCTCATCTCTATCTACCATCCTACCCATGCTCTCTACAGTGCTGCACCCTCTACATCTCCTCCTTATCTCTGTCTCCAAGAGGTGTGCAGATCTCAATAACCAAAACAAGTTCACTTCTCCAATGACCTGAGAACGGACATGTTGGTGGATTCAGCATACTCCTGTCCCCACACTACACTTTCCAGATCATCCCCACAGTTCCATCACTATCATTCCTTTCTTTTGAGGTCCATGCCCTCTAGCAATTCTCATCTCTGTCTACCATCCTACCTGTACTCTCCACAGTGCTTCACCCCTACATCTCCTCTCATCTCTGTCTACCATCCTACCTGTGCTCTCCACAGTGCTTCACCCCTACATCTCCTCCTTATCTCTGTCTACCATCCTACCTGTACTCTCCCCAGTGCTGCACCTCCTACATCTCCTCCTCATCTCTGTCTACCATCCTACCTGTGCTCTCCACAGTGCTGCACCCCCTACATCTCCACCTGATCTCTGTCTACCATCCTACCTGTGCGCTGCACAGTGCTGCGCTCCCCTACATCTCCTCCTCGTCTCTGTCTACCATCCTACCTGTACTCTCCACAGTGCTGCACCCCTACATCTCCTCCTGATCTCTGTCTACCATCCTACCTGTGCTCTCCACAGTGCTGCACCCCCTACATCTCCTCCTGATCTCTGTCTACCATCCTACTTGTGTTCTCCACAGTGCTGCACCTCCTACATCTCCTCTCATCTCTGTCTACCATCCTACCTGTGCTCTCCACAGTGCTGCACCTCCTACATCTCCTCCTCATCTCTG
Source organism: Bufo gargarizans (assembly GCF_014858855.1). Classification (NCBI taxonomy): domain Eukaryota; kingdom Metazoa; phylum Chordata; class Amphibia; order Anura; family Bufonidae; genus Bufo; species Bufo gargarizans. The sequence continues at coordinate 200,733,680 of NC_058083.1, forward strand.
TCTACCATCCTACATGTTCTCTCCACAGTGCTGCACCTCCTACATCTCCTCCCTCATCTCTGTCTACCATCTTACCCGTGCTCTCCACAGTGCTGCACCTCCTACATCTCCTCCTCATCTCTGTCTACCATCCTACCTGTACTCTCCACAGTGCTGCACCCCCTACATCTCCTCCTCATCTCTGTCTACCATCCTACCCATGCTCTCCACAGTGCTGCACCCCCTACATCTCCTCCTCATCTCTGTCTACCATCCTACCTGTGCTCTCCACAGTGCTGGAGCTTCTACATCTCCTTCCTCATCTCTGTCTACCATCCCACCCGTGCTCTCCACAGTGCTGCACCCCCTACATCTCCTCCTCATCTCTGTCTACCATCCTACATGTTCTCTCCACAGTGCTGCACCTCCTACATCTCCTCCCTCATCTCTGTCTACCATCCTACCCGTGCTCTCCACAGTGCTGCACCTCCTACTTCTCCTCCTCATCTCTGTCTACCATCCTACCTGTTCTCTCCACAGTGCTGCTCCCCCTACATCTCCTCCTTATCTCTGTCTACCATCCTACCTGTACTCTCCACAGGGCTGCACCCCCTACATCTCCTCCTCATCTCTGTCTACCATCCTACCCGTGCTCTCTACAGTGCTGCACCCCCTACATCTCATCCTCATCTCTGTCTACCATCCTACCCATGCTCTCCACAGTGCTGCACCCCCTACATCTCCTCCTCATCTCTGTCTACCATCCTACCTGTGCTCTATACAGTGCTGGAGCTTCTACATCTCCTTCCTCATCTCTATCTACCATCCTACCCGTGCTCTCCACAGTGCTGCACCCCCTACATCTCCTCCTCATCTCTGTCTACCATCCTGCCCATGCTCTCCACAGTGCTGCACCCCCTACATCTCCTCCTCATCTCTGTCTACCATCCTACCCATGCTCTCCACAGTGCTGCACCTCCTACATCTCCTCCTCATCTCTGTCTACCATCCTACCCGTGCTCTCTACAGTGCTGCACCCCCTACATCTCCTCCTCATCTCTGTCTACCATCCTACCTGTGCTCTCCACAGTGCTGCACCCCCTACATCTCCTCCTCATCTCTGTCTACCATCCTACCCGTGCTCTCCACAGTGCTGCACCCCCTACATCTCCTCCTCATCTCTGTCTACCATCCTACCTGTACTCTCCACAGTGCTGCACCTCCTACATCTCCTCCTCATCTCTGTCTACCATCCTACCCGTGCTCTCCACAGTGCTGCACCCCCTACATCTCCTCCTCATCTCTGTCTACCATCCTACCTGTGTTCTCCACAGTGCTGCACCCCCTACATCTCCTCTTCATCTCTGTCTACCATCCTACCCATGCTCTCCACAGTGCTGCACCTTCTACATCTCCTCTGTCATCTCTGTCTACCATCCTACATGGTGTTATCTTTACACTATATATCTTATTTGGGCTCCTACGTATTATTAGAACGCTTTATAATATTTGGGCACCAAATGGTAGTATAAGTCTGTAAATTACAGTATTATCTTAATATTATATGGCGGTATGGAATATTATCGTACCTAAAATTACAACATGGCAAGTGGTGGTGGGGCCCTGCTATGCTGTGTCGCCGGTAACCGCCATAGAGTCAGTATAGTTGTTGCGTTCATCAAGAGCATTTGGCGTCGGAACAGAACCTCACGCTGATAGGGAGCAGGATCCCTTTAAGGTCCTGTCGTCCTCAGAGACGCTCATTATCTCTGGTTCAGTTACTGTACATACATGACGAGGACGACCACGCGTGATCAATGAGCGGCGCCATCACTGTGCAGATTTCTGCTTTGCCTCTTGCCAATATTTACTTAATGTGATTATCATCATTTCTGCTCCAAAATGGTAAAAATAGATCCGTAATTACCCAGATTCCAGGGGACGCAGCAGATAATTAACAGAACGCCGACATCTCGTTAAATATTAAAGTCTATTATACATTTTTAGAGAATTGCGGGAGGGCGATGGCGTCTCTTAGTTCTGGAGCATACGGCATTATGTGGGCGCAGTGGCAGCAGAGTCTAGCCACACCACCTAACTCCAGGCAGTAGATGGGTGTTTCCTAATAATGTACCTGCCTCCTGCTCCCCTGCTGTCTGGAGATGTCCTGTGTGTCCCCAGCACTTTGTGCCGTATGAGAATGAAATGTTTGCCGTCAAGGAAGTGGAGACGCTGAGAAGGCAAAGAAAGCGGCCTGC